>NC_089252.1:37372831-37679149 GCF_963930625.1 Muntiacus reevesi | reverse complement strand
TGATACCTGGGTCAGGAAGATCCTGAGAAGAAGGGAATGGCTACCCACTCCAGTATTCTTGCCTGGAGAATCCCATGAGCAGAGGAACCTGGTGGGCTTCAGTTCATGGGGTCGCAAAGAGTTGGACACTCCTGAGCAACTAACACTTCCACTAACATTTTAAATGCCTTTTAGAATATATTTCTTTTTGCTTTTAATGAGTTAGTCAATTAAACTTAGTCTGGTACTTTGAGACCTGCTGATAAACCAGGACTTGGACTGTACCTGGTGCAGGTGTATTTATGTGCAAGGAACAAGAGGGTGACATTTCATACAGATTCAAAGGGCTTGTGAGAATTGGGTAGCACATATTCACACGCTCTATATCCCAGCAGCCTAAAGGGTGTTCAGGAGAGGAGGTCACAGCCCCGCCTCCTCTGGGCCCTGGGGGAGCCACACACTGGGGAGGGGCCGGAAGTCTGGGGCCAGAAGAGGCCTGGCCACCTGCTGGCTATGTTCCCCGAGGATGGCCCACCCGCTTCCCCAGGCTTCTGTGTCCTGCCTTATAAACCAGTGTTCACAGCTGCTCAAAGTGTTTCATTGTTGTTTTTGTTCACTGGCTAAGGCCAGTTGGACTCTTTGTGACCCCATGGACTGCAACACGCCAGGCTCCCCTGTCCTTCACTACCTCTCAGAGTTTGCTCAGAACTCATGTTCATTGAGTTGGTTATGCTATTCACCGTCTCATCCTCCGTTGCCCCCTTCTCCTCCTACTCTCAATCTCTCCCAGCATCAGGGTCTTTTCCAGTGAGTCAGTTCTTTCCATCAGGTGGCCAAATTATCAGAGATTGAGCTTCAGTGTCAGTCCTTCCAATGAATATTCAGGGTTGATTTCCTCTAGGATTGACTGGTTTCATAGACTTATATCAAGGAAAGAGAGTTATATGAAACTGCTTTTAAAAATGTACTAAAGGAAACTAAAGATCAAGACCCAGTATAGACAGTAAAGAAGTAGGAAGAAAACCTTCTTCTAGTCCCCAGATAGTGTGTATACTTTCTAAATTTCTAGCCTGACTAACTTATAGCCATAGGAAAAGTGGAACTTTATCATTGTCATGATAATCCTTGGTATTTTTAGTACTAAAAAATATGTGCAAGTACTAAAAAAAGCATTCATTGTTTTCAACTATAATTTATTTATGGATAAGTGCATGTGTTCCTTAAACATTGAGAAAGCCATTAATTTCAACTCTGATCAAAGTAAGTGATAATTTTAGTGCTAAAGAACATATCTCTACAACATTTGCAGATCATGTTATTTGGAAATATACCACCCATCAAAAGCCTAGAGGGAGTGGAGAAATTATTTGATAGTACCATATTCAGTAAACAGTGTATTTTAAAATTAATACCAGTTACTCTAAGAACTGAAGAGAGAAAATGATAAGGAAAATAAAGCCTACCTGCATGACAAAGAGAAAAGCACAAAATAAAAGCCTGTGTCCTGGGAATTTTTTAAATGAATGTATACCTGGTAACAGCCCATTGGCATATTTTTACTGGCTGGTTTCATTCTGGAGGGCAAGTGTTGATGCTCGGTAGACGTTTCGGATGGTAAACGTCACAGTTTGGACAGTAGCGCAGTCCTGTTCGGTGTCCTGTTTCTCTTTCTGCCTCTCCCTCATTGTGCTGTTAAAACAGGCTAACACCTAAGGAATTTCAGGTCAGCGTGAAACTGGAGGCCATCGACAGGAAGAACCCTGCCTTGATATGTATGTGGCGACCATAGCAGATATTGTTGGCAATTGCTTGCAAGTGCATTTTGACAATTGGGATGACAGTTAGGATTACTAGTGAGATACCGACATGCATTGTATTTCCGTGTGTTCGTGTTTGCCATTAAGAATTTATGTTCACTCCACCACTGAACAGTTTCAGCCAAGTCGCTGTTCTTGCCATTCTTACAGTAACAAACATCAGGAATTTAGAGGCTGACTTGTCACTCTCTTCTCTTGCTCGTGAACTGTTGAATTAAAGAACCCGAGAAACTGTTTCTCCGTCTCTGAGAGGTTGCCTAATGAGGTCTCATCTGAAATAATGTGACCAATTCAGAGCACTGCACCATATCATGTCTAGTTTGTAAGGGAAGCATTTCTGTGAAGAGAAACTTAAGAACTTGCAGTATTTTTTTTTTTCCTGAAAAATGTTGAACTCAGACTGTCATATTTTTAAAAGGAAAGATTCGGGGAAACTAGAGAGAATAATTTGAAAGCCTACGGGGAGAAGAGAAAATGTATGCTTGCCATGCCATTAAACTAACGTTGCATGAGTTAAAAGGATTTTCTGGGTGAAAATCTGAAATATGGAAGAGGGCATGGCAAAAATAATTTTTGTGGCCTTTCTTCAGAGTATATCCTGAATAATCAATAGATCCCCGCCTGAGGCTGTGGTTCTTCACCTGCATGTCTTTGGGAGGGGGTTAGTTTTCATCTTTGAACTAAGCAGAGTGTAGGTTTATTCCTGTATATGTCTTAGGTAGAGTAGTTTGGACCCCTGGAAAAGAAAGAGGCAGGAAATTGTAGGCATATGAAGTCCAATCTGTCCTATTAAAATTTGGACTGACCTATTAATATTTTCTTGCTGCTGGCAAGAAGTGGTAGGAAAGGTTTATTAAAATGTTCACTCTTTGGGGAGATCACTGGCAGTTCAGGTCCTAGTCAAACACTTTTTAAAGAAATATTTTTAAATTTCAAGGTTATGTAAAAGAAGTTTGGCCGCTCAGCTGACAAAATAGAATCCTAAAATTACTTCTGATTTGCTTAGGCTATAAAATATTTTAGCTGTGCAGTAATATTTTCCATGTGTCTTTTAACATCCAGAATGATCATTACTCTTGGATTATTTCCCTAGTGTTAATATAGGATCTAAAATAGAGCCCTGTTTTTGGAGGTGTGAGGTCAGTCGTCCTTTAGGTCCAGCCAGTTGGTTGGTGTCGGGAGCATGGAAGAACTCTGATAGAACCCCAAGGTGAGTGGGCTGATTGAGATCACTTTGAAGTCATCTCTGCCTGAGTGGCAATGACCATTTTATTTTTGTTTATGCAAACCACATTTCGATACAAAGGGTGTCATAAGGATACTGTGAAAGATTCTGTTAACCCTTGAGGGACCCAGAGGTTGGGAATCTGCAGATCTTTCCTCTTAATACAAATGGACTGTGTTTATAAAGTCATATTAGGCAGCTGTTTAAAAATTGGTACTGTTTTTTATCCAATGAAATGAGAACCATTGCCGTGAACACTTAAAGTTATTTATTTCCACTTATGTAATTTAACTTATAACTAATGTTAATTCATTAACTGACTTTGACCACCTGATGCAAACAGCAGACTTCATTGGAAAAGACCCTGAAGCTGGGAAAGACTGAGGGCAGGAGGAAAAGAGGACGATAGAGAATGAGATGGTTGGATGGCATCACCTAGTCAACGCACATGAGTTTGAGCAAATCTGGGAGGTAGTGAAGGACAGGGAAGCCTGGCATGCTACAGTCCATGGGGTGGCCAAAAGTCAGATACGATTTAACGACTAAACAACATCAACAACATGATTATTAAATATACTTCACTTTGGAGTTAAATGTAAGAAATGCAGAAACCTAAAAAGTGAAAATTGATGATGAGAGCTCACACTTGCCAGATTCTTTCACCCAGCCAACTTAGTGGCTGAACACTGACAGAGGAACTCATTTCTTGTTATGTATCAGTTTTCTTATTACAGAAACAGAATCTCTCCACTTATTTAGTTCTCTGATTTATTTCAGTGGCATTTTATAGCTTTTCTTATGTAGATCTTATATATATATATATATTTGGCTAAAATTTATAGCTATTTTATTATTTTGGATGCTATATGGTACTGTGTTTTTTATTTCAAATTTCACTTGTTCTTTGCCAATGTATAGGAAAGCAATTGAATTTCTATATATTAACCTTGTATCCTGCAACCTTGTTATAATCAATTATTGATTCTAGTTTTTTTGATTAGTCCCTCAGTTGTGCAACCCTTTGCAACCCCATGGACTGTAGCCTGCCAGGTTCCTCTGTCCATGGGATTCTCCAGGCAAGAATACTGGAGTGCTTTGCCATTCCCTACTCCAGGGGATCTTTCCAACCCAGGGATTGAACCCAGGTCTCCTGCATTGCAGGCAGATTCTTTACTGTTTGAGCCACTAGGGAAGCCCATAGAAGGGAGAGAACCTAGTAAGAATAAAAGGAAGGGCTCTATATGTATTTGTATAAAAACATTATCAAGATCTAATTCACATGCTGCACAATTCATCCATTTATAAAATCCAGGATTCTATATATTTAAACAATTTATACGTATAGCCATCACCACAGTCAATTTTAGAATGTTTCCATCACCTGGGCCACTTAGCTCTTATCCCCAACCCTCTGATTCTGCAGCATTCGGAGAACATCAGCCTACTTCCTGTCTCACCCATTCTGAATATTTCATGTAAATAGAATCACATGAGCTGTGGCCTCTGGTGTCTGACTCCTTTCACTTAGCTTAATGGTCTTAGCGTTATCCACATTGCTGCATGTATCAGAGTGCCTTGTTTCTTTTTAGTTTCTAATAATATTCTTTGTGTAGATAAACCACAGCTTGCATATTCAGTTTATCAGTTGATGGGCATTTGAGCTGGTTTCGCTTTTTGACTCCTTCAAATAATGCTGCTGTGAATATTTGTGTATGCATTTTTGCTTGAACATGTTTTCTCTTGTCTTGGGTTTATACATAGCAGTGAAATTGGGGTCATATAGTAATTCTATGTTTGCCTTACTGAATAGTGAGTGAGTGATTACTTACTGACTTTTAAACCACAGGAGGCTGCACTTTTAAAAATTCCCACAAGTAGTGGGAAATCCCATGGAGCCCTGGCGGGCTACAGGCCTCGGGGTCGCAGAGAGTCAGACATGACTAGACAACAACAACAACAACAAGAAGTAGTGTGTGAGGGCTGCAGCTTCTCCACACCCTTGACAAGGCTTGCTGTGTGTTCTTGTGTACTACTCTGTAACAAATTACCCTGAAGTCAGTGAGCTGAAGCAGCACAGACTTCCTGTCTTATTATTCTGGAAGTCAGGAGTTTAAGATGGGTTTCACTTCAGTTTTGGAATATTAATGAGGAATTAGTGGGATGGGTAGATTGTGGTCATTTTATGAAAAGACCTTTAAAAGCCAAAGTGAGGAGTTTATAGTCAAACCCTGATGTAACCATGGGTAAGCATTTGTTTTGCAATAGTAGGCCAAATTGGGGCTTCCCGCGTGGCTCAGCTGGTAAAAAATCCACCTGCAATGCAGGAGGCACAGGAGATGCGGATTCAGTCCCTGGGTTGGGAAGATCCCCTGGAAGAGAAAATGGCAACCCACTCCAGTATTCCTGCCTGGAGAATTCCATGGACAGAGAAGCCTGGCGGGCTACACTCTGTAGGTTGCAAAGAGTTGGACACAATTTAGCAACTAAACAACAACAACAATATGTAATTTAAACATTAGAGTAGTCATCTTATTGTTCATACTGTTTTTGTAGCCTTTTCCCGCACTTACTTGAAGATATAGTTTGAACATATTCCCTTTCTTTAAATAGTCCTTGATAACCTGGCTATTATTGACTGTATCCTTGTCTATATGTGAGTATACTGCACTTTATTTTTGTATTGTACATTAATTTTGTCTAGTTCTTAAATAACAATAGAAGACATGCTTTTATAGAAATAGTTATATAAGTTTATTACTTAAAATTTTTTTAAATTTTAAATATTTTTAAAAATTTAAATAAAACTTTTTTTAAGTTTGTTATTATTTTGTGGTTGTTGTAAGTGGAATTATTAGATTGCAGAATATGGAGATAATTTTTAAGCTTTTAGTAAATATTTCTAGATTGCCCTTCATATAGTTTCTTTTCTTCCAATGATGTAAGAAAATTCAGACATTAAAAATAAAAAAATGGAACAAGACCAGGTATCTCAAAATATAGACACAGATTTTATGTGAAGATTTTAAATTTGTTTGCTTGGTTTTTTTCTGTTGAGTTGTATCCGTTCTTTGTCTATAACCTCTTATCAGATAACATAATTTGCAAACATTTTCTCCTACTCAGTAGGTTGCTTTTTCATTTTGTTGATGGTTTTCTTTTCTGTGAAAAGCCTTTTAGTCTAATGTAGTCCCACTCATTTCTTTTTGCTTTCGTTGCCTTTGCTTTTTGTATCAAATCCAGGAAGTCATCACCACTATCAAGAGCTTATTGCCTATGTTTTCTTTTAGGAATTTTTAGGGTTTCAGGCCTTATGTTCAAGCCTTTAATCTACTTTCCAGGTTTGTATAAGGTAAATTAACTTGCTCCATACTGGCATTTCTCTGTAACATATTTATATTTGGCATCCTAATTCACTAAATGTTAAATCAGTTTTCATTCACCAATTTCCTTTCCCAATTCCAGGAATCTTTGTTACCAGTTCTCATCTGCTTTTGGCTTTTTACCTGTTTTCATTGTAGCTTTATGTCCTTGTACTAGTTTCATTGATGTTTTTGTATAATATACATGTATTTATACTGTATTATTACATTCATTTCTCCTTATACCCAAGTTACTGTCTCCTAGTAAATAGCAGTTGGAAGTAATTCCTCCATGCTAATTTTCATGAGCTAACTAGCATATCAGACCACTCTATAAAATGTTAGTGCCTAACACATTAAGAATGGATTTCTTGCTCCTGTCAAAGTACAGTCATGGTTGATAGGAGTCAGTTCTGCTCCATTTTAATTACTCTCCCCTGGGTCCTTGGGAATCTTTCTCTCAGACCTGAGAATGGGAAGAGGGCTGACGGTCACACATGAAAGGGCTTTGGGGCCAGACTCAGAAGTGGCTTCTTGCATCATTTCTGTGCACATGCATTGGCCAGAATGCAATTACATATCAGCATTTGAATGCATGGAAGTAGAGGGAGTGCAGTTCATCTGTTTTCCCAAGAGGGAAATGAACAATTAGCCTTTCCATGCTATGCAATTTTTGCTAATTCCCATACCATTGAATATACAGAGACATGCACACTCAAACATGCATATGTTCATGAACCCATGTCCTTTTTAAAATCATTGTCTGCGCTATAAAAATGGGTTAATATTGTGTACATCTGTTTTCATCTGCTTGTTCCCAGTCAGTGTTGGCTCTTCTCGGTGTCTACCATAGGGAGGCCTAGACATATGAAGTGCCTGCTCTGCCTCATGAGCATGACCTGAATCAGAGCAAGAAGTTGTGTCTGAGGGGCTTTCTTAGAGAACCCAGTCTCTTAAAATGATGGCAGAACCCAGTCTGGCTTCCCTCGTGCTGGTGGTCTAACCCCTATTGCTTGCTGGCACTGGTTTTTGCTCCTGTCTCAGTGCCCAACAATCTTGGAGCATCACTGGGCCTCAGAGCAGCTCCCTGGAGATCTTAATCTCTGTAAATTGTAGGTCAGGATACCTGGGCTCCAGCTTTGCTTATTAGTTGTCTTGCCTTTGACAGTTCAGCTAGAGTACCAGGTCTCACTTTCCTCATCGACAAAATGAGGAGTTATTAATAGATAAAGAGGACTCTTAAGTCCTCCCAGCATGTATTTATGGTCAATATTCTGTCTGTTCTTATTGAACCTTCTCAGTAAGACTCAGCAGATCCCTGTTTATTGCTGGTTATTAAACAGACTGTTGTCCATTACTTGAGAATTGCTTGTCCTGGGACACCTATGATTTTTGGTTCTGGAATTGGCTCCTGGTGTAATTACTGTTGTCTTGCCTCCATGGAACAGATTTCCCGGACCAGAAGGTTAGGAATGTAAGGGTTTGTGTTATTTATTCATGATCCCAGTTTTCTGGAAAGAAGGATCGGTGACAGGATCATGTTTCTAGTTAGACTGTTGTTCCTGGGGAAAGTGATAGAGGATGTTGTGAGCAAAGCCTGGAACCCATCTCACCCTTCAGCTGGCCTTCTTATGTGGCAAGTTGGGGCATGTCACGTCTGCCTCGTGCAAACGCCGTACATCAGACACCTCTTCCGGGCTCTGTACAGCCTGCAGTGCTGCCTGGAAGCACCAGTGGGATTCTGAGGCACCATTAGGACATGATGATGTGCCAGAATCATTACTGGCTCAGCTTCCAGTGAATTGATGTGGGTGGAGCACGCCGTACACAAACAGAAACCAGGTAAACATGCTTCTCTTGGCCATAAGTGAAGAGGCTGAAGGCTGTTGTCGTTCCCTGTATTTTTTTTTTTTTTTTCTTGTTTCAAGTATGAATTTAGCCATGTGACCGGATCTGTCCCCTGCCCCTTCCTCTGTTCCTCTGCCTCTGCCCATGAGCCTGGCAGGACTCAGGTCCAGGCAGGAAGAGGAGAGGGGGGAATGGGTGTCATTTGCAAAGCTTTCATGTCTGGAAGACACTCTGTTCTTTGGGTTCATTGAACAGGGAAGATAGAATTCATGCATGTGTTTTCTTTTTTGCACATGCACAGCTCATTTCTGGAGAGTCACACAGAGGCAGTTAATACTTAAGAATCACTTAACACAGTCACAGTCTTTTATTTTCACATATTGATCACGTATCCAGTCCCATCACTTCATGGCAAATAGATGGGGAAACAATGGAAACAGTGAGAGACTATTTTTGGGGGCTCCAAAATCACTGCAGATGGTGACTGCGGCCATGAAATTAAAAACGCTTGCTCCTTGGAAGAAAAGCTATGACCAACCTAGACAGCATTTTAAAAAGCCGAGACATAACTTTGCCAACAAAGGTCTGTCTAGTCAAAGCTATGGTTTTTCCAGTAGTCATATACAGATGTGAAAGTTGGACTATAAAGAAAACTGAGTGCCGAAGAATTGATGCTTTTGAACGGTGGTGTTGGAGAAGACTCTTGAGAGTCCCTTGGACTGCAAGGAGATCCAACCAATCCATCCTAAAGGAAATCAGTCCTGAATATTCTTTGGAAGGACTGAAGCTGAAGCTCCAATATTTTGGCCATCTGATGCAAAGAACTGACTCATTGGAAAAGACCCTGATGCTGGGAAACATTGAAGGCCCGGGGGGAGAAGGGGATGACAGAGGATGAGATGGTTGTGTGGCATCACCAAATCCATGGACATGAGTTTGAGTAAGCTCTGGGAGTTGGTGATGGACAGGGAAGCCTGGCATGCTGCAGTTCATGGGGTCACGAAGAGTCAGACAAGACTGAGTGACTGAACTGAATTGATTGATCATGTAAAGCAAGTGGGGCTGTTCCTCTGGCCTCAGTTGCTGGGTCTGTCTTCGGGGCCAGAGCAGGACTGGATGCTCACCAAGCATTCTTCACCCCAGCACATGCGGGTCTCATTTGTTGCCGTTACCCTGAATGTACTGTCAAGTCCCCTGGGAGTCCTTCCATGTGGGGAACCTGGAGCTGGCTGAGGAGCTGCAATGCTGAAGGGGCAGATCAGATCTTGTGCAGAAATGTGGAGGCACAAGTAGCAAGGAATGAGTTTGGACAGTTTTCTTTTTTTTTTTTTTTTTGGATGGTTTTTTAAAATATGAGCTGTAAAGGTAAATGCAGCTGCAGAAATGTTATACCAATGTATATTTTAAAATTGTAATGAGAAATAGTAAACTTGGGAAATTGTAATTACAAACCTTTAATTATGAGAATAAAACCCTAATCGATGGAGAATAATTGGAAGAATTGGAAAAATCATCAATTCACAGTTTGAGGTCAGACAGTGATTGTGTTTTCAAACTTCTGAAGAGCCTCCTGGAGTGACCTGGCCATGCCACGTACTCACACCACCTTTGGACCCTGGTCCACCTGCTTGACCTTGTGGAATGAACGCATGGACCAGTGAATGACTGCTCATGAGCATGAATGCAAGCATAGCAGCCTACCCAGAGGTTATCATAGACTTCTATTCCGAATAGGGACTATTAAAATGTTGCTGTTATTCAGTTGGTAAGTTGTGTCTGACTCTGTGACCCCGTGGGCTTCAGCACACCAGGCTTCCTTGTCCTTTACTGTCTCCTGGAGTTTGCTCAAATTCATGTCCATTGGGTCAGTGATGCTATCCAACCATCTCATCCTCGGTCGCCTCCTCCTCCTCCTGCCCTCAGTGTTTGCCACCATCAGGGTCTTTTCCAACTAGTTGGCTCTTTGCATCTGGTGGCCAGAGTACTGCAGCTTCAGCTTCAGCATCAGTCTTCCCAATGAATATTCAGAGTTGAGTTCCTTTAGGACTGAATGGTTTGATCTTTCTGTCCAAGGGACTCTCTAGAGTCTTCTCCAGCACCACAATTCGAAAGCATCAGTTCTTTGGCTCTCAGCCTTCTTTATGGTTCAACTCTTGCTTTTAGTTAAAAATACTAAAGTAGAGGTGACTTATATACTATTGTTTCTATACACAAATGTAGGTGACCATTTTCCTCCTCAAAGTGCTTTGAAAGCCCCATCAACCTCTGATGCTGAGCCCCTCATTTCTGGTCCTGTCTGTCCGCTGAGTGGGAACTTTGACCTTTTCATCTCGGGACTGCTGGACCGTCAGCGATGCCAGAATAAAATAGGTGGATCATATGTAGCCCCTGTGTGTTACTGTTCACCCATTTTGAGGGAACACCTTTTCACGCATTTTGAGGCAATGTTGCTTTTAGCAATTTGTTAGAATACCAACTTGTAAAGTTCCAATTTGTACTTATACATTTATTCCAGGATTAAATCAAGTATAAAGAAAGTGCACTGATAGCATAGTTAGAGATATTTATGTTCTAAACCAGTGGTTTTCAAGCTCTATTCCCTTTCAACTCTGTGTCCTCGGGGCTCCCTGGCTCATCTTTAATCAGAATTTTATATAGTGAGCTTCTCCATATGATTTTTTTTTTTAACTGGAAGTCTTCTCAAGATCAAAAGGGGTTTAAAACAAAATGCTATTTCATTTTTTAAAAGCAGTTGATTATAAAAGGTCCACTTTGGAGGAAGAGGGATAATCAAATTAAGAGGACTGGAAAGTTCTGGCGTACTAGAAAGAGTTTTAAGAACAGCAAAACATTAAGCAGGTTGCTTGTAGTCTCACATTCCTTCTTGCTTTATGTCAAAGCTTCATTTTACTTTTCCAAGAAGAAAATTGCAAGAAGGTAAAATTACAAAAAGATCTGGTTTAAAAGGCAACCTCCAGGCTCTGTCACAAGGTTATTATGGGTTCACCTCAAGTTGTATGTCTTTGGCACCTGAAACAATTGTTTATTATCAGCACAGTGACCTCAGGGAGAAAAGAAGGATTTTCAAGGATCAGAGAGTAAACTATAGTCAGTATCCTCCATTAAGTAGACACAATAAAGGATCTTAGAGAGAAATATGTTTTCATAGAAGCTGTAGAGTAAGTAACAAACCCGGTATTGGAGAAATGTTTTGTAAGCTGTTTTGTAAGTCACGCATTATTGGAGGTTTAATTTTCCTGCTATTTCTAAACTTGAGAAACCCAACACCCTTTCATTTTCAAGCAAGCCAACTTAACACTTTCATGTGTAATAGCTTTCAGAGTGAAACTTTTTGCCACCTCTTAAACACTGGCCGCCTTGTCTTTTGACTGATTTTTGGTGAGTTTTCTTAGTTTTCATGATTTGGTAAGCTCCAGGGCATTTTCCCCCACTCCATTTTTTTTTAATATTCCTTGGGCGACCATCTTTGTAGACTCCTGGTTCCCAGCATTTTAAGACTGAAAAAAAACTTTAAGTTAATACTGTCTAACATGGTTATATTAAAGATGAAATAAGAGAAGCACAGGCTGTGGCTTTAAATTACATTATGGTATGGTTTTAAAACAGCTAAACTGTTATAATTATGGTAACTTTTACCTGTTTTAACATTTAGATGTAAAGGATCATATGTCTATCTTTTCTAATTTTTTGTTGATTTTTCCTTTTTGTCATACACCTTCAAAACTGGGCAGTGATAGTCCACGATTTCTTAAGTTATAAGGTTAATTTTAGAAAAAAAAATGAAAACATCTAAACCAATGGATAAATTATAATAAGATCCTTTTTTTGAACCCTGTAATCATTAATGAATTTATCATCTAATCTGTCTTTGTCTTTTAAATATCTTGAAAATAACCAGAACATTATTTTAACTCTTGCAGGTTTTTATGAAACCTGGATGAAATATCAATAATATGCATAAAATGCCTGTGTGTTCTTAGAACTACAGTTGTATTAAATATCTGATGCAAAAATAGAACAGTCATGTTTTAGAAAACGTTAGCAACACATCTGAATCGTTGGATTTCTCATGACTTGTCGGTCTTGTAACATCACAGCGATTGTACCATGCTTTTCTCCTGAATGTGTAACTTAAAGTTGTGGATAAGCGAAACCCCAGGTGAATTTGCCTTGCTACAACTATGGATGTTGACGACCAAAGAATAAAGGTGCACGTTTAGATTAGTGTGATGTTATATTGGTGTTTTCCCTGTGTCTCCTGTGAGGCTGGCTTCAGAGGCTCTAAGTTCTTGTCTCAGGAGAATTGAACTTGGCCCAAGTTCATTGCTGGTCTTATGTCTCTGGTCTCATGTCTCAGCTGACGTGTGTGGAAGAGGATTCTATAGGTTAGACACGACTGATTTTCTGAAGGCTTTTGCACATCTTTGTTTGCACTTGCTGCTTCAGTTCAGTTCAATTCAGTTCAGTTCAGTTCAGTCACTCAGTCGTGTCCCACTCTTTGCGACCCCATGAATCGCAGCACGCCAGGCTCCCTGTCCATCAACAACTCCTGGAGTTTACTCAAACTCATGTCCATCGAGTCAGTGATGCCATCCAGCCATCTCATCCTCTGTCGTCCCCTTCTCCTCCTGCCCCCAATCCCTCCCAGCATCAGGGTCTTTTCCAAAGAGTCAACTCTTCGCATGACGTGGCCAAAGTATTGGAGTTTCAGCTTCAGCATCAGTCCTTCCAATGAACACCCAGGACTGATCTCCTTTAAGATGGACTGGTTGGATTTCCTTGCAGTCCAAGGGACTCTCAAGAATCTTCTCCAACACCACAATTCAAAATCATCCATTTTTCGGTGCTCAGCTTTCTTCACAGTCCAACTCTCACATCCATACATGACCACTGGAAAAACCATAGCCTTGAATAGACTTGCTGCTTAGATGTCATAAATTTTGTTCCTTTTAAAAAAAAGCTTCTTTTTGTTGGTATCATCAGATTTTTCTTGAAACTGTTGTCATTAAGCAGCTTAAGAATGATTACCTCCTTGTTCTCTACTAGTCAAACAAAAGATTTGATTTTGAAGTGAAAATCAATTCACAGATTTCTATACCATCCTTGTTGTAACATCTATGTTTTTTAAAAAATATACACATCTTCGAAATTAAATTATCCTTAAGTGAAAGCCTTTCATTTTTTTATACAGACAGCTGAAAGCAACTGTGGAATTCAATAAATCTTCTACAGCATATGACAGTTCAAAATTCATTTTCCACCCAAGCACAGTTTGTTTTCATATTAATAAAAATATTGAAGTCAATGAATATTTATAGGTTTTATTAATAAAGATATATTTAAGTTGGATATACAGTTGGATATAATTGAAAAGAAATCTTATTTGCTCTATGCCTAATTTGAAAATGACTTCTAACTCAGCTCATAGAGAATAATCAATATATATATATTTTAGTAAAATATAGAGGTGAGTAGTTGGCTTGGCCATAGGTTATCAAGAGCAGATATTGGCAATGTCCTTTATTTCTCTGACAGGTGAAAACAATAACTGTGCTAAATGGTATTCAGGAATATGTTCTAGGTGCTCTATCCCACATACATTATTATTAATGTTTACATTAAATTTAATTTTAAATATATTAAATTCTTATTTGTAGCTTTTTATTGTTTACTCTTATTATAGCACTTACTGTGGGAATGATCTTTGGATCTCATAATTATAAATTCAGTAATATTTCATTACTGAAAATGAGCATCAATTTTTTTCTTTATATTCTTACTTAACTTTCATTATAAAACCACTGCCTTTCTAGGAAAAGCTTAATTTGATAGTACATCAAATGTTATTTAGAATTTTAATTGACAGATTATTTTCCTGTGATTCCTAAAATACATAATACAATAGTATCCAGTTGAACATATTTGCCAGCTTATTGTGTGATCACATTGGATTAGTATTACCTTTTGAAATATCATTTGAAAATACCATTTGAAAATCTTTATCTCCTAAAGTAAATTTAGTATACTTCTTTATTTACTATCTCAGCTTTGAACTTTTAAAATCTCTTTAAGATTTCGCTGATCCTTCCAAAGAAATATTTCATGTGTCTTCTTTTTCTTTCATGGAAGTTGCTTTGTCCTTTATTAGTGGGAAAAAAGTTGAAAAGTATCTAGTACTTCTGACGAGATTAAAACCCTAATGTTACCTCCATGCTGTGGGCATAATGGAAATCCCTTTAGGATTTTAGGGCTAAATTAAGATGTGACATGGGGCTTTAGAAAATGTGTGGTGAATTGCTTCCACACACCCTTAGGTCTGCCAGAATATATCTGTCTTGAAATGTCTTGGGGCTTGTGGAGAACTTTGTGTCCCCCAAGGAGCCTCAGACCTCCTGCAGCGCTTGCTGCCACGGCCCCTCCCTTGACCCTCCCCAGGCAGTTGGGTACATGCTCCTCCTGCCCCCGGAGGTGGAGGGGAGGAGATGGTCTGGGGGCTGGCCCAGTTGTCTGAATAGAAATAGATTACAGAGAAGACTCAGAAGCACGGCTTCAAGTTCTGAAAGCAGTGTTCCCAAAGATACAGGGAGTTGAAAATGAGCATCAGGTTTTTCCTCTGAATTCTTGTTCAAGGCATTTAAATGTGGAGGGTGAGGCTGTCTTTGCAAGTAGGGAAATTAGTTTCTTTCCCTATCTTCTCTTGCCCCGAGGCATCCGTCTGTACCTTTAGGAATATGTTGATTCTCTTTTGAAGTCAGTATCCTTAAGGACTGTCTTTATCCCTGGCAGTGATGGATGCTGAGTGTATGTGTGAATGAATGGGTGAGTGCAGGGGTGCTCAGTGGCATGGAATATACCCTAAAACCCTCCTATTTTGAATGGGAGTCCACTGTGTTAGTCACAGAGCACTCTCCCCTTGAGCTCAGCTGCCAGGAAATCTAAGGTGGCCTTCTGCACTGGAAAGCGCCCTAGGTCGGTCACCCTGGTGGGATTTCATTCCAGCTCTGACTCCGGTTTAACCAAGTTAGTGACTTTGTGGTTACCTGACGTATTTGCACTTGCCGCCTCTGGAGAGCAGTGGCCCGCAGTCCCCGCCTGGGAGGTTGGCTGCAAGCATCGGGATAAGGAGCCTCGCCAAACTCCTGGAACTGTGCCCTGCTCCTTCTAGGGCCTCGGTGGCCACCACCATGGTTACTGGTCAGGGCAGGTGCTCTGGGCTGCTCTCCCAGGGGCCCTGGGCCTCAGGGAAGTAACCACCAGCTGTAGGAGAGGAGACGAGCCCAGGCTCCCAGGGGAACAAAACAGCGAGTCTTCCTGGAATCCCTGGGGATGCTGGCAGAGCACGTGTGATGTGCCGTGGGCACAATCTTAATACTGATAGTGATGATGATGTCAGACACTTTTCTCAGGGCTTTTTATGCACTAGTGTATCCTCACAGCAGCTGGAATGTGTAATATATGACCCTGTGTGCCTGGCCCTCTTTCACTTGCTGTAACGTTTTGAAGGTTTCATCTAAGTTGTAGCGTGCATCAGTATTTTATCCTTTTTTATTTCTGAATAGTATTCCATTGTATGTATGTATCACGTTTTGTTCATTCATCACTGATAGACATTTGGGTTGTTTCCCCTTTTGGCTATTTTAATAATGCTGCTGTGAACATCTGGGTGTGTTTTTGTGTGCATGCATGCTTTGCTTCACTCAGGTACACATCTAGGAGTGGAATTGCTGGGTCTTACGGTGTTTGTCTGTTTAAAATTGTTCTCCAAAGTGGCTGCACCATGTTGCATTCTCACTGGAACCTCTCACAAAGGTTCCAGTTTCTCTACATCCTTGCCAACATTTGTTACTCTATTTTGTTTGTTTTGTAATTATCCTATTGGGCCTTATGTGTTTAGATCCAAAGAGTCTGAATTATTACCTGTGACCCCTAGGTTGCTTCTTGGCCAAGAGGAGTGGGATGCAGCAATGGTTGCTTTCTGGTTGTAGTAATAGTAGTGACAATAGTGGATGTGATGGTGTTTGGTCTCCAGTGTCAGAGACACAGTCCTAGCGGAGTAAGAAGACCCAGGTCTTGGGGTTTGTTCTAGGTACCTAGTGAAGTATGTCATGTATCTCATCTTTATCTTCACAACAACTCTTTTGTTAATTTTTTATTGAGATATAGTTGACGTGTAGCATTGTATCAATATTCGTTTTAGGTGCACAATATGATTCAAGATTTGTTTATGTTCTGCAAGCATCACCACCATGAGTCTGGTTGCTCAACAGCCCTTCTAGGTAGGTGTTATTTCTTCTTTATAGTCGGCATGGAGAACTGAAGTTCAGAGTGTCACAGCTAGTTTGTGTGCCTAGACGGTCAGTTGTGTCTGACTGTTTGCGACCCCATGGACTGTAGTCCATCAGGCTCCTCTGTCCATGGGATTCTCCAGGCAAGAATACTGGAGTGGGTTGCCGTGCCCTCTCCAAGGGATCTTCCTGATCCAGGGATCAAACCCAGATCTCCTGCACTGCAGGCAGATTCTTTACACTTACATAGTTAGACAGCTAGTTTACACTTAGATGTTTTGCTCTCGTTTTAGCTCTTACTTCAGAGCTATGATGAGTCATTGAAATTAAGGACCATCATTGTCAGTGTTGGAGAGTGGGGCATTGCAATCTGTGTCAAGATATTCTACATTCGGCCAGGACTAGTCCAGATATTCTGATTTGCATACTGAAATATGGATTCAGTTGTGTGTGGTTCATTGGTAGGTGAGCTGTGACGTTTTTCTTACAATGGCAAGACTTTAAGATACTACTTCTCCTTGATTATATGCATGCTGAATGCTAAGTAGCTTTAGCTGTGTCCGACTCGTTGCAACCCCATGGACTGTAACCCGCCGGGCTCCTCTGTCCATGGGAATCTCCAGACAAGAATACTGGAGTGGGTTGCCATGGATTACGGTGTATATTAATTACCATGGTTACTCTCTAATAAATATTTATGATGTACTCAGTGTGTATCGTGTTCAGTTTACAGCCAACTATTATGGTTAATAACTGTTCTTTTGTTTGATTGCACATTGTACTCTGTTATATCTGAAAACCCATTACTGTCCCCTTATCAGGAATTGTACATTAAGTTACAATAGACGGATGGATGCTTTTAGGAAGTTTAACCTTAATTTGGGGGGAAAAATGTATTCTTCTACAAATAAATGTAAAAGGAGAACTTAAAACAGAGTAATATTTGATAAATATTTGCCCTGTGGGAAGCGCTGCTAAACTGTGAAATGAATTATAAATGAATTCCAAATAGATGTTTTAGGAACTTCTACTGAATCATTAATAAATTGAGTCTCTTCAACAAGTCTTTTCATATTTAATGCATTAACTGGATTATGTATTTGTGGCATTTCTAAATGAAACAAGAGCATCATAGCCAAGAGGAATTGTCGGGGTAAGTGGTTTATATGTAGAACTTGAAACTAGTTTGAATTTTAGGTCAGACCAATAAGTTTAAAGCTTTTTGTTTGAAAACACCTGCAGGTGGACTCGTGCAAAGCGAAAGTCCAAATCCAAGTCTGTGAGTGCTTGCTGTAATTAAGGCTTGCCAGTGCTTCGAGGAAGTCTCCTGACCCCCATGGGTCCCGGTGTAATTATCTGCCAGAGAGGGAGCAGAGTCTGGAGTGCATCCTGTCATTCGGCAGTGTCCCCAACACGGATGCATTTTTGAAAATGGTTTTGAAATACGAGGCTAAAACAAGAGACCAACATTTAAAATGACAGTCCTTTGAGCTAAACTTCTAATTAATGGCCATTACGGTGCTGCAGTGATTGATCACCGTCTTCATTTGGGAAGGAGACTGGGACAACTTTCAAAAATATTATGACCCATTAATGAAAAGATAATTTTCCAAGTAGGTGACAATATCAATTAGTGTCAGCCGTGATTTCCGGGAGAGCTGAAGCAGGTACATCCGTGCGACCACGGTCACAGCAAACAGTGATCGATGATAACCGCTGTGCTGCTTCCTTGGGTGTGGCGCCCCATGCTGCCTCCTCCTCTCCCCGTCCATGCGGCCACCCAACAAGGGAGCCTCGGGGAGGAACCAGCGCAGGTGGCTTGGGTGACTCGCCCGAGGCCACAGGGTCTCTGTGTGGTAGAGCAGATGGGGACCAGGTAACCCAGGTCTACAGCTCGAGCTCTTCGCCTGTAGCACGGCATCTCCACCCGTGCAGGGCAGAAAGTGACCCAGTTCTGGGGGCTGTGTGTCTCTGGCGCAGCCACTGGCTCTGTGGTTTAGCACAAAAGCAGCCATGAGACTGCCTGGAAGCTGTGAGCGTGGCTGGGTCCCTAGAAAACTTAATTTGTGGACAGTTCCAATTCATTTTTCATGTCATCAAATAGTCTTCTTTTGTTTTGTTTTGTTTTCCAGCAGTTTAAAAATGTAAAAACCATTTTTAGCCACTGGCATGCACAGAGCGGGTGGCAGACCCTGTGTAGCCTGGGAACTGTAACTGCCAGCTCCTGTCTTAATAGATCCACCGTGCTGATTGGACGGTGAGATGAACTCACCGGGTTGTTACCTTTAGTATAAGCAGTTTTAGACCCCCACCTTAGTTTTTCGGATATTTGATTTGTGAAGAAAACCAAATCAGTATTTAATTTTCAATGTAGTTCTAGGTAAGTTTTATACAGTCAGTCAAGGAGGTAGAAGAGATGGAGCTATGGATGAGCACTTTCTAGATTTAAATGCATGTTTCTTAGTAGCAATGGATTGTTGTTGGTTGGTTGGTAAGTCATGTCCAACTCTTTGTGACCCCTGGGACTGTAGCCCGCCAGGCTCCTCTGTCCATGGGATTTCCCAGGCAAGAATACTGGAGTGGGTTGCTGTTTCCTTCCCCAGGGGATCTGCCCAACTCAGGAATTGAAACTTGCATCTCCTGCACTGGCAGATGGATTCTTTACCACTGAACCATCAGGAAAACCCATCAATGGATTATCAGTCGTTCATTTAAGTTTCAGAGTAAAGGTAGTCAATCTCTCTGCCCCCACCACCCCATGATGTATATTCTTTCCCAGAGTCCGTGTTTCTGCCACTGGTGTTGTATTCTCCAAGAACTGTGTGGAGACTTACCTTGCACATTTTTTTATGGAAGTCAGTGTATCCAGCTCAGAAACCTTCCCGGCAACGTGAAGAACTGTGGTGGTGGGGAGCTGGCCAGCGGCCTGCAGCCCCTGCCATGCTCCCGGGGACCCTCACCTGCTCATCCCCCCGCCTGACCTGCAGATCTGCCAAGATCCTGCCGTGTGACTATTTGGCTGGAGGCGCCAGCTGAGTCACGAGCTCGGGAGAATAGAAATAGCACATTTCACAGCTTCTCCACAGAACACTGTCTTTGTGGAACCTCTTAAATAAAATATGACGATGAAGGAGCACTGGTTGTTCTGAACCCTTGTTTCGGGATCATGCATCTCTTTGAGTGTCTGCTGTAGACTGCGGAGCTGCAGAGCACACGTGCCTGTGTACACAGAGGCTGGGTGCTGTTTGTGCTTCAAGGGTTAATGGACTTTTTAAAAAAACTTTTTATTTTGTATTGAGTTATAGCCAATTAACAATGTTGTGGTAATTTCAGGTGAGCAGTGAAGGGGCTCAGCCATACATATACATGTATCGATTCTTCTCCGAATCCCCCTCCCAAGCAGGCTGCCACATGACATTGAGCAGAGTTCCATGTGCTCCACAGTAGGTCCTTATTGGTTATCCATTTTAAATATAGCAGCGTGTACATGCCCATCCCAAACGTCCTAACTATCCCTTTCCCCTGGCAACCGTAAGTTCATTCTCTAAGTCTTTGAGTCTCTTTCTGTTTTGCATGTAAGTTTGTATCATTTCTTTTTAGATTCCACAGATAAGGGATGCCATATGATATTTCTCCTTCTCCGTCTGACTTACTTCACTCAGTATGACAGTCTCTCGGTCCATCCGTGTTGCTGCAAATGGTGTTATTTCATTCTCTTTACGGGCTGTCATTCCATTGTATACATGGACCACATCTTCTTTATCCATCCCTCTGTCAGTGGACACACAGGCTGCTTCTGTGTCTTGGCTACTTCTGCTACTGTGCATGTATGCTTTCAGATCATGTTTTGTTTTTTTTTCAAGAGTTAATGGACTTTTGACCGAGTTAGTGGAAGGCCCTCCATTCGCTATACTCTATCACCTCATTCGAAGCTTTGCATTTACTCAGAAAGTGTAAGCCTGCTTGCCTGCTGCGGTAGTGAAGACTCATTCTCCAGGCCTCGTTGGATGGTGCTGTCTAGACTCACTGCCTGAGGAGCAAACCAGAGAGCCTGTGGCTGCGCCTTAGCTTCGGAGGAGACGCGGTGTCTCCTGTTGCTCTGAACAGAAGTGTGCCGTTTCTGACCAGCTGCCGCGCTGACATCCCAAATGCCCTCAATAATACTGACACTTGGCTAATTATGCTGAGCATCATCTCTTTCTCTCACATCCTGCTTTACTCTATTTTTACCCCTGAAAGAATATCTCTCAAAAATAAAGAACTAAATGAAGACACCCCAGAATAAACTGATTAGGCAGGATGGCGAATACATTTCCCACCTTGTTACAAAATCTGTGTCGTTCCTTGTGATACAAGAAAGGGCGATAGACTCGGGGAAAGAGGGATCTTCTCCAAGTGGGGTGTGGGAGGAGTCTCACTCGGGTTAATTTATTTCCAGATTAAGTTGTGTTATCTTCCCATTGCTGCTGTAACAAATTACTGCAAACTCCGTGGCTTAAAGTGGCACAGACTGGCACATTCTATTTCCCTGTGTTGCTGGGCTAGAGCAAAGGTTTCAGCAAGGCCCTCTCCCTTCAGGAAGCTCTGAGGAGTCCAGTTCCCAGTCCTTGTCAGTTTCTGGAGAGTCCTCTATTCCTTGGCTCTTGGTACTTTTTTTCACCTGTAAAGTCAGCAGGCAGGACAAACAGAATAGCACTGAAACATGTATATTACCATATGCAAAAGTAGATAGCTAGTGGGAGTCTGCTCTATGATGCAGGGAACTCAAACCTGGTGCCCTGTGATGACCTAGAGAGATAGGATGGTATGGGAGGTGAGGGAGGCTCAAGAGGGAGCGGACGTATGTATGTCATGTCGTGTAGCCACCAACTCTCTGTGACCCCATGGACTGTAGCCTGCCAGGCTTCTCTGTCCATGGGATTCTCCAGGCAAGAATACTGGACTGGGTTGCCATTCCCTTCTCCAGGGGATCTTTCTGACCCAAGGATTGAACCTGTATCTCCTGCATTGCAGGCAGATTCTTTACCATTTGAGCCACCAGGGAAACCCAGACATATATATGCATATGGCTGATTCATATGGATGTGTGGCAGAAACTAATGCCATATTGTAAAGCAGTTATCCTCCAATTAAAAATAAATACAAATTAAAATTCTATTGCTGATAACTATCATATTTCTATGCAAAAATGAATATATATCATAATTTTCATTGTGAAATCTGTTTATGAAGCTTCTAAATATTAAACAATATAAAGTCAGCAGGTATCACCTCCATCCCTCCCTCTGACATTTCTGCCTAGGGACGTCTGATTATCGTGGGCCCACAGGATAACCAGGATAGGATGGTCTCTGCTGTCTCAGAGTCCTTCACTTAATCACACCTTTAGGGTCCCTCCTATGATGTACAGGAGCATTTTCACAGGTTTTAGGGGTTAGGCTGTGACATCACTGAGAACCATCATCCCACCTACTGCAGTGGTGTCAGGTAAAGTTAAGATACTAACAACAGAAGAGGCCACCCCTTCCTTCCCTGTAACCGGCATCTTTGCTTCACTGATCTCCGTAGGGTAGAAAGGACCATTCTGGGAGCGGGGTCCAGGGACGAGACCTCACAACTTGACTGGGAGATGAGTTACATCACAGAGCAGTGTCGAGTGCAGGGCATAGACGCGTTCACCCACCGCAGTGTACCAAGCAGAGATGCGGAGGGGCAGATGGCTGCTCAAGAAGAGCAGTCTCTCTTCTCTTAGAGAAAGTGTACAACATGCCTTGTTTTATTGCATTTCCAAACACCAAATGCCTTTATTTACTATCGTGTAGAGACAAAGGATATTCAGATTTAATGTTTTAAACTGTGTGCATGTGTATGCATGTGTGTGTATTTGTGCACACACACACAGATATATCTACTTAGTTTAACTGAAAGCCGCTTGGGCCGGCAGGCTGTTGCAGATCTGTCTGGGTACAGGGGCATCACGGTTAACTGCACAGCTGTGGCACTCTCAGGGCTCAGCTGCAGGGAGCAGGGGCCTGCAGCTCAGGCAGCTGGAGTAAATCCTCCTTTTTGCTACTACTCCTTTGAGACTTATCGCCCACACCTCCCCTCCTGGCTTCCGTCTCTGTGTGTGCATCCTTGCTTCCTTGGCAGAGCCAGCATGGGCCATGGAAACAAGGGACCAGGCTGCATTCATGGGGACGGTCTCCTCCTGACCCTGAGGGGAACTTTGACAGACAGAGGCGGGGTATGTAGATCTTGAAAATGCAGAGGGTGGACTTGTGTTGCAGGATTGTTGAAGTTTGGCTTCCCTGCTAGCTCAGACAGTAAAGAATCCACCTGCAATGCAGGAGCCACAGATTCGATCCCTGGGTCGGGAAGATCCTCTGGAGAAGGGAATGGCAATCCACTCCAGTATTGTTGCCTGGATAATTCCATGAATAGAGGAGTCTGGAGGGCTTCATACAGTCCATGGGGTCGCAAAGAGTCAGACATAAAAACCATCTTTGGGGCTTCCCCAGTAGCTCAGATGGTAAAGAATCTGCCTGCAACGCAGGAGACCTGGGTCTGATTCCTAGGTTGAAGCAAATGGGAGAGGAATCAGAGCTGAACTGTCTGTGGTGGGTCTGGAGGTGCAGGCAGGGCAGAGTCGCAGCCCCGTGAGTAGCTGACGATCAGGGACTCAGGAGGGACAGAGTGGACACAGGTGCCACTGACCATATCCAGTATCCCGGCTTCAGGGTGGAACTGGAGATCTTTTCCAGGTTTCCACGCAGGTGAAGGTTTCCTGCAGCTGCAGAATGTGGGCTCCCGTCCCCAGGGAGCAGGTTAGGAATGAGGGGCTCCCGCCTCACCCTAGACCTGCCGAGTCAGAATCTGTGTTTGGACCAGAACCCTCTCCGCAGAGCTGCAGTCCTGTATTTAACCGGAACTTGATGTCACTTACATGTTCCGTGTGAGCATGTCCTGGGGCACACAGACCCAGACCTGTTTCTTCCTCCGGTGTCCACAGCTTACTAAACAGCAGCTCAGGCAGCAGCTTGCTCGGTTCAGACACTGGGGAGCCATTCCTAAAACCTACCTGTCTCAGAATAGCGTGCAGCCCCCACCTTATCCTATTGATTCTCACTCCTGGTACTGTGTCCCTCGTCTCCTTACGTCTCTTCATCTCCATGACAACCACCATAATGAAAGCCAGCATCAGCTCTCTCATGGACCACTACGCTTCCCTTCCAGCTGGGCTCTCTGCACCCCTGAGACCCTGTCAGTCCATGCTACACAGAGATGCCAGAGTGGACTTACATGTGAAATGGAGCACCTGCCCTTAGGGGCTGGTTGTTGCTGAGTCACTCAGTCGTGTCCAACTCTTTGTGACCCCATGGACTGCAGCACACCAGGCTTCCCTGTTCTTCACCATCTCCCAGAGTTTGCTCAAACTCATGTCCATTAACTAGGTGATGCCATCCAACCATCTCATCCTCTGCCGTCCCCTTCCCCTCCTGCCTTCAATCTTTCCCAGCATCAGGGTCTTTTCCCACAACTCTCAGTATACCTGACTAGGTCCTGCCCGCTCCATACTCAGCTCACTGTCTCTTCCCATCCTTTATCACTTGAGAGACAGCTGTGTGGTTTAGAAAACTGCAAGGATCCGGCGGGTGACTCTGGACTTGGTTTCCACAGTTCTCTTTGGAGTGACAGTGACGCTTCACTCTCCACCTCCCAGGAGTTGTCATGCACTGCCCTTTCTCATGCCCCTGGCAATGCACGTTCATTTCTTTCTTGGAGAGTCGGCTACACTCAGGACCCGTGTGGGCAGTGACAGCTGTTTCACGACCCTTAGCACCTGGCAGAGCCCTTCCGCATGGATGGACGGTGCGTCTGGGTCTCGCAGTCATGGAACTCTGCTGCAGGCAGGCGAGAGGTCACATGGTAATGTTCAGGAAGGAAATCAAAGAATTCCATTTTCGTATTTTTTTTAAAAAACAAAGATTTGCTTTGTGAAGTCAGTAGGTTTGGTTTTTTTTCCTAATAAGTGGAATTGGGCTCAATTTTATGTGAATGTGCCAAAGGTGGAGGCTTTTAATCAAGAACCGCCAGGGAAGCAGAGGCTGTCGTCTTCTTCCCCACAGGGGCCTCGTCCCTGGCCATCGCTTCCTCTTCTGCCATTTCTACTGCCCTTCTGCAGCTCCTCTCTCCTCTGGGATGGGGTTTCTGCCCTTTCTTTAGTGGCTGCCTGTTTACAAACTTCCGAGTGAGGCCACATTGTGTCCCCTCGCCCGAGAAGACAAAGAGCCATCCCAAGGGGGTCTGACCTTCAAGTCACATCCATGGGTTTCTGGGGCACCCGAGCCCATTCCAGCCTCCATCACCCCATCGGTCATGTTCCAAGCCTCCAAGGAGGCTGCTCCACGGTCCTGTCTCCTCATACCCTCTCCCCCTACCCTCACAAGCCTCCGTACTTCTCCTTCACAGGGAGACCGAATAAATGCAAAGAGGAATCACCCCATCCTCAGTGGCCAGTCTCCTTCCCGCCCGGGTCTAGACATGTACTTGGAGCCTCTGCCTGCCTCGGTGGGAGAAACATCCCAGCTCCATCAGAGCGTTCACTTTCCTGTTGTGTGAATTTAATCCGACATTAGATTACACACCTGTGTGTTTAGTTCTTTATCACGTTTTGCCGCTGGAATGTAAGCTCCTGATATGTGTGTTGGGCTCTCAGTCGTGTCTGACTCTTTGTGACCCCATGGACTGTAGCCCACCAGGCTCCTCTGTCCATGGGATTCTCCAGGCAAGAATACTGGAGTGGGTTACCATGCCCTCCTCCAGGGGATCTTCCCAACCCAGGAGTTGAACCCAGGTCTCCTGCATTGGCAGGTAGATTCTTTACTGTCTGAGTTGTGGGGGAAGAACTTTTCTCTCTTGGTTTCCCAAGAACTCTCGATGTCCTTGTGCCTGTAGAGCAGCCCCAGTCCCTGGCATCTCACAGGAACCAAATAAACACTTGCTGAATGAATAGATGAATGAAGGTTGTAAATAAAAATGCACTGATAGGTTGTTTACTGGCAGTAAATTACTATTATTAAGGATCACTTATGACTCATTCCTTATCAAAACAAATGTGCATTAACCCTTGGCATTAACTGGATCTCCTCTACGTAATCCCCCATAAAAGAGTAACTATAACACCACATGGGACATTGGATTTTAATTGGTGCTCCTGTGTTACTAATAGACTTTTAACAGGCAACACGGTAGCTATGAGCATAGCTAAGAATGATACAATATTTGAATAACTGAAAGCACGCATTATTTTATTATGTACGATGCTGTCTCCCTTGGAATATTGACACAGTGAGTCATGTCAGTGATAATGGTGTCGGGGAGGCAGAGCCCATCTCGAGGCCATTATGCTAGTAGCACGTGACTGCTGGGGCCTGAGGATGGTAATGGATACATAATGGATAACGAATGGCTGGGATTCTGCACAGTGATGGTTGCTGGTGATTTCCTAGTAGTAATAACCTCCTTCTCTCAAAATAAATGTAACTTCAGTGTTGAAAACTGTCAGCAGCATGAAGGGCCCCCATTGCTTTTGGGGGTGGCCCACTTCACTTGACTTAAGCTTCTCCACCAGAAACCTGGGTTCATCTCTCTGCTTCTCAGGCACTGAGGCAAACTGCTCTGACAGCCTGCACCACGTGACACCCCCATCAATGTGTCAGCAGGGCCTCCTTCAATGAACGCTCAACCCCACGCCCCAGATTGATGTACCTCGTGCATATCTTCTCCTTCGCTGGTCCCCACACTGATTATTTCTCACTTGCGTCCAGCATTCTGGAATCAACAAGTCGTTTGCACAGGTGCTTGGTAGTACCCTCAGGACCCCTGCAGCCTGGCCCCTGTGCGATGCTCCCTCTCGTCCCCTTCACTCCTCCTTTGTTGGCTTTGGAGGCTGCTCCCCAGCTGGGGTGCTGTCCGCTCTGTGCTCCTTCCAGCCAGACATTCTGAGGCTCTGCAGCCGCCCCAGTCAAGTGTTGCAGTGTGAGTTCAGAGATGTGCTTTGCTCCGATTGCTCTTCACAATTCATGTCACCACCTGTGAGCCAAGGCAGTGCTGGACCCAGGATTCCCTTCTGCTGAGGCTCACTGCAATGTCTCCATTTCCCTGGGTTTCAGAAACCACATTTATTCAAGAATAAGGGCTTCCCAAGTGTGATGCTAGTGGTAAAGAATCCACCTGCCAATGCTGGAGATGCAAGAGATGTGGGTTCGATCCGTGGGTATGGAAGATCCCGTGGAGGAGGAAATGGCAACCCACTCCAGTATTCTTGCCTGGAGAATTCCATGGACAGAGGAGCCTGGTGGGCTACAGTTCATGGGGTCACAAAGAGTCAGACCAAGATTGAACAACTAACACACATTAGTCTCTGTGTGACTGGGATGCACATACAAGAGGGATGTGTGATCACGGGGTGGGGGGAGGCTGAGGATGCTGTGGGCAGGGTGGGGCAGGAGTGCAGAGGACAGAGGAGCTATCCTCGGGTGGGGAAGCCGGCCCCCTTAGCCCCTTGTCTGCCGACCTTCAGCATCCACCAACATGTATGATGACTCTGCTCTGGGTTGGTTTGCAAAGTGTTTTTCAAAATTCCATTTTGCTTTTCTAGCACAGGAAAACCAGGCTTTATGGAATAGCTAATAAGGCCAATCAGATAAGCTGTAGGCATCTGCAGAAATTAAACTGAGAAGGAGGAGGAATTGCGTGGAATTTTAAGACTGTTTTCGCCTCAGCCACAAAATATTTTATCCCTAAAATAATGTTTTCATAATAAAAATAAATTTCAGCCATTTTTCAGCTGCAGAAATATTGTGAGGCTTTTCTGAGTTTGCTGTTTGCATATGTTTGCATTTGTTCCTCAAACAGTCAGGCTCGGCGTGATTGACTCACCCCAGGGGATCTGCCCAAACAGATTATGGGGTCACAGGACTCTCTGCCCTGCTCTCAGACCCGGGCAACCCTAGCACCAGAGAGGAAACACTGGCAGGTCAGTCAGCTCAGCATTACTGGGTAATTTTACAAGTAGGTAACCCAGCACCTGGTGGAGGTGAGGTGTTAGCCACCCCATCTCCGGGGTGCACGGGTTCCGGGGTTCCACACTTCAGGTGAGGTGACGGGAGTTCTGAGGCTGGACAGAAACCTGCCTCCCTTCCCTGGACCACCCACCGCTGAGCCTGGACCCCCTTCTGCAGCTCAGGTGGGTTTGCTCTCAGCTGTCTAAACAAAGACAAAGCCTGCTTTTCCTGTGCTAGCAAAGCAAAATGGAATTTTAAAGAATGCTTTGCAGACCAGCTAAGAGCAGACAGCATCACCATACATGTTGGTGGACACTGACCTTGGAGGTTGGTGGACGAGACCCACAGATCATAGTGTTTCCCCTGCCCCACGCTGGGAGGAGCGGCCGCTCTGCTGGGGCAGCGAGGGCTTCGCTCACCTGCCCACCTAGAGCGAAGTGACGGGGGTTTCTCGGTGCTTCTAGCTGCCTGTGTCAGATGCATCTTTATTGCAGATGTCCTGTCTGGGGGCCTCTGTCTTCCTTACTGGTCCTCCGGTGCTCTTTGTCTTGGCAGCTCCAGGCTAAGAACCACAGAGCATCAAGTGGAGAATCAGAGACCTCGCTGTTAGATGCCCTGATCTGGCTAGGATATTATTCGGGCCATACAGCATGTGGGCTGTCATCGCTCCATGGGCCTCTTCCCACTGTGCCTGCTTTTAAGCCAGTGATGACTCTGATGCCATAGTTGTCCCTTTACTGAAAAAAATATGGCTAAGATGACTATAGATCGTCTATTAAGGGCTAAGATCCTTAGTAACACTGTTAAAATATTAAATATTTACATTAAAATTTCAATATTAATTATATTGCAAGTGAATACTGGAGTGGATTGCCATTCCCTTCTCCAGGGGATCTTCCTGACTCGGGGATCTGACCCAGGTCTTCTTCATTGCAGGCAGATTCTTTACCGTCTGAGCCACCAGGGAAAGTGTTAGTCACTCAGTTGTGTCCAACTGTTTGCGACCCTATGGACTGTAGCCCTCCAAGCTCTTCTGTACATGGAATTCTCCAGGCAAGAATATTGGACTGAGTTGCTATTCCTTCTCCAGGGGAATCTTCCTGACCCAGGGATCAAACCCAGATCTCCTATATTGCAGGCAGATTCTTTACCGTCTGGGCCACTAGGGAAGCCCAAGAATACTGGAGTGGGTAACCTATCCCTTCTCTAGGGAGACCTCCTGCCTAGGAATCAAACCAGACTCTCCTGCACTGCAGGCAGATTCTTTCCCAACTGAGCTACTCAGGAAGCCTATATAAGTATAAACATAATCATATGTGTGATTATATTAAAATATATTTGTATATGATCATAAACATAATGTAAAATATAATTAGTTACTTATCAAGGATGATCTGTGTGGAGGTTGGCAGAACTGGTATATTATCTGAATGAAGGCCAGCAGTTGCTGATTTCAGATTTCAGAACCAAGGCTTTCAAGGTAGAAAAGTGGGAGAAAGGCAAGAAATGAAAGCTGCTGCTGCTACTAAGTCGCTTCAGTCATGTCCGACTCTGTGTGACCCCATAAACAGCAGCCCACTAGGCTCCTATGTCCCTGGGATTCTCCAGGCAAGAATACTTTAGTGGGTTGCCATTTCCTTCTCCAACACATGAAAGTGAAAAGTGAAAGTGAAGTCGCTCAGTTGTGTCCAACTCTTAGTGACCCCATGGACTGCAGCCTACCAGGCTCCTCCGTCCATGGGATTTTCCAGGCAAGAATCCTGGAGTGGGTTGCCATTGCCTTCTCTAAGAAATGAATGAATAGGCCTAAATATTCAGGAACAAGTGAAATGAAACACTGGAAATAGTTTCTGGTTGGCAATGATGGTTTCTTTTGATTTTTATCTAAAATAAACCAGAAAACTAGCTTGAGATGATTAGATATTTGTATGATACTTTATTTTACATTATGTTAAGCTGTATGACCTGCAGAGTTTTAGAGGATAAATAGCTTGTGAATAATTTTTTTTTTTTTTCCTGTACCAAGAACCCCATGAGCAACTAAGGTATTTTCAACAGACATAATTTAGATTCCTGATATTGATTGACTTACAAACAAATACGTAAGGAAACATGAGCAAACATGTCAATTGCAAACATTCATTCTCCTCCATGCTTGAAAGTTATGCACTGGCTTGAACATGTTTTATTTTCTCCAGAAATGTAATCCATTTTCAGAACATGTTGTTGTGGCTGAGCTAATCACTCAGTTATACACGGAAAGAGGAGAAGTCTCCTGCAGTCAACTAGCTGGATTACTTGTTTCAGAGAGAGAGGTGTGTGGAAATATGAGAAAGTTGTAGAGAACTTTAAATTCATAACACAGCCCATTTTTACAAACTTTGTTTATATCTTTATCAAAGCTACTCATATACGAAGTGCAAAAAGTAACTCTCGTAGTTTTGTTATTGAACACTAGTCCCAAAACCTCCTTCTTCTACTCTTTGCACTCCACAGAGGCATCCACTGTCCTTTGCTGGAGCTAATGGTTACGGTATTTACCTGTGACTCCAAACCTAGCCTTGTTCTGCACCGTCATGATGGGCTGTGGGATCCTTGCTGTGTAGACAGAGCCTCTTCCCTCCCCCACGCACTGCCTCCCCCATACATGCTCTTCCCTCCATCAGTCCCCTCAATATAGAGAGATCACAATTTTAGTTAAAACAATTTTTTTAAAAATCCATGATATGTTAGTCATCATAATCTAGAGGCTTATGTGTCCCCTTTTGTATCCCAAAGAATAAATGCCTGAGAAGAATTCTAAGCAACTTCCACATGTTTCAATATCATCTTACTCGAAGGGAAAAAAAGTGTTGGTAGCCCAGAGGTATGTCTGTAGAATAAATGGATAAGGTTTTGGTTAAACTTAAATGGGCTCTTTATTTATTTATTTTACTTTACAACATTGTATTGGTTTTGCCATACACTGACTTGAATCCGCCATGGGTGTGCATGTGTTCCCCATCCTGAACCCCCCTCCCAACTCCCTCCCCATCCCATCCCCTGGGTCATCCCAGTGCACCAGCCCCGAGCATCCTGTCTCATGCATCGAACCTGGACTGGCGATTCATTTCACATGTGATAATTTACATGTTTCAGTGCCATTCTCCCATATCATCCCACCCTTGCCCTCTCCCACAGAGTCCAAAATACTGTTCAATACATCTGTGTCTCTCTTGCTGTCTCACATACAAGGTTATCGTTACCATCTTTCTAAATTCCATATATATGCGTTAGTATACTGTATTGGTGTTTTTCTTTCTGGATTACTTCACTCTGTAAAATAGGCTCCAGTGTCATCCACCTCATTAGAACTGATTCAAATGTATTCTTTTTTTTTTTTATCTTTATTTATTTATTTATTTTAATTAGTTGGAGGCTAATTACTTCACAACATTGCAGTGGGTTTTGTCATACATTGACATGATGTATTCTTCTTAATGGCTGAGTAATATTCCATTGTGTATATGTAACACAGCTTTCTTATCCATTCGTCTGCTGATGGACATCTAGGTTGCTTCCATGTCCTGGCTATTATAAACAGTGCTGCGATGAACACTGGGGTACACATGTCTCTTTCAATTCTGGCTTCTTCAGTGTGTATGCCCAGCAGCGGGATTGCTGGGTCATATGGCAGTTCTATTTCCAGTGTTTTAAGGAATTTCCACACTGTTCTCCATAGTGGCTGTACTAGTTTGCATTCCCACCAACAGTGTAAGAGGGTTCCCTTTTCTCCACACCCTCTCCAGCATTTATTGCTTGTAGACTTTTGGATAGCAGCCATTCTAACTGGCGTGTAATGGTACCTCATTGGGGTTTTGATTTGCAGATAGGCTCTTTAGATGTGTTTGTTTAGTACTGTTCACATAACTTGAATGGCCATACCTGAATTTACACATTCACTTGTTTGTTCATTCATCCAACAAATAGAGTATTAAAATGCTTCAACACATATACTCCAAATATTATCTGGTACTGGTGACAAAAAATATTAGAAAAAACAGTCAGTCTCAAATTCCACATGGAAGGAACTTGGAAGTTGTCAGTCTGTTCTGACAACAAGGAAAAGTAGAACAGACTGAAACTGACAGCTCTTCTTGGAATCAAAAGTGAGGTGCCCCCAAGATTGGAGAGACAGACAGGTGGACACTGGGCATCACGGCTCGCTAGAACAGAGTTGCTGAGCAGAAGCCAACCTGGGCTGGGCAGGAGGACCTGAACCGTACTTGATGGCTTACTAGGGGCTCAGAGTTCAAAGCTCCAGGGGACCAAGTTGTGGTGGGGGGCACTTAAAGTGTTATGAGATTTACCAATAGGAGCTAGGCCAAATTTAACCAGGAGCTCAACTGTTGTAAATCTAGGAGAAAACACCCATCACACGTCTGACAGCGGAAGGGGCAGAGGAATCATTTGGAAATGTATCAGGGTACTCCGTCCTTCTTAACAGGGCTGCTTTTAGGGGAAGCTCCTTAACCAAAGCCCACCCTGCTGGGGCATTAGCAGAGCCTAACTGACTTAGGAGGGCGGATGGTTGTCATTCAGTCACTCGGTCGTGTCCTACTCTTTGCGACCCCAAGGACTGTAGCCTGCCAGGCTCCTCTGTCCGTGAGATTCACCAGGCAGGATACTGGAGTAGGTAGCCATTTGCTTGTCCAGGGGATCTTCCTGACTCAGGGACAGAATGCGTGTCTCCTGCACTGGCAGGCGGGTTCTTTACCACTGAGCCATCAGGGAAGCCTGAGCCAGAATATATTGTAACAGAAATCTCCAAAACATTAGCAGGGAACCTGCAGCCAGGGCTGCTTCAGTGCTTAAAACTTTACAAATCTTAATGGCAGAGCTTTTGAAAATATTTATGTTAGTTATAACCGTAAACTCATTTTGAGAGAGTTTGTCCTCACACCACTTATGAAGGAGGTTTTTCTTCCTAAGACATTACCCACGCATCTGGCCATGGAGCCCCAAGTGTGGCTGTTTCACGCCCAACTCTGATGAAGTATTTAAAGATCTGTTAACCAAGATTAAAGCCCTGGGGATGCTGTTAGAAATTTCATTTTTATTTCTTGCAAGAATCCTTTGGCAAAAATATATCTTACGGGATAATCTAATAGTATTTTTTATAGCAGTAACTGTAGAAATAGAGAAGTAGAAACTTATGTAGACATATTTGTCAGAAATGGAGTCATTGAGAGTTGAATGTCCTCTGCATTAGGCCCTCCATCAGGTTTCTCTTGGACTCACTGTCTTACAAAATTTAAAAAAAAAGTCTATGACCTTAAAAAATTACATTTTAAAAATTATTTTGGCTATAACTCTGAGTTTGATGGCAAATTCAGTTGATAAACAACTGTTCCATGGTATCCCCCTAAAGAGGCATTTCAAAGTTTTTATCCAGAACCCGTCTTCAGAGTAATCTAGGACATGTAGTTTAAGAAAATGTGATTTCCAGGTATTATTCCTGATGTCCACTCCTCCAGCCCCAAATTCGAATCCTGATGGGGAAAGGGGACAGTTGGTACTTTGCTTATTACTAAAATTTGAAAACCACTGCCCAAATAATACGATGAATTGGGCAGTGACCTTGACAAATGAAAGAATTTTAGATTGGCTATGGTGAAACTATTGGTTTTTTAATTTAATGACAAGTTGTTTTCCATAAAGTTGTGTTCCTTATTATAGGAACGAACTAGATAGGAGGTGAGGGAGCTGTATTTGTGAAGGAGGAGGTTAGCGGGGGAAGGGAATAGAGATGATTTCCCAGGAGTGGGAAGGAAGAAAGGAATGGCGGAGGAGCTGATGGTTCCAAATACTGAGCAGTACCTCCGGAGAGTCAAGGTTTTCAAATCCCCATCAGCTGCTTGGAAATGCACATTTCCTTCCCCCTGTGTATCTCAGTAGCTTCTTGTATCAGGTGGAGCTATTACATGACAAGGGTAGTTTTTTAAAGTGTATCCACTCTTTTGTTCTAATTCTTTTCTTTCGTGGTCCCTCAACATCATTTCTTGCCTGGATAGACACAGATAGTGTATAGCAAACCGATCAATTCAACATGGAATTAATGTTTCATGTGCAAAACTGGGGGTAGTTCTGAATGGCAGTCCTGTGTTATTTATTCCATGTTGCTTTGTTTTCATTATGAAAACACCATTTTAAATTCTTATTAATTTGTGTTGGACTTTAGTTGCTTTACAAAGCTGTGTTATTTTCTGCTATAGAGCAGAGTGAATGAGCTTTGTGTATACATAGATCCCCGCTGTTTGCATTTCCTTCCCATTCAGGTCACCACGAGCTTTAAGTAGAGTTCCCTGTGCTATACAGTAGGTCCTATACATAGTATTTTCTGTCCTATACATAGTATTTCTGTCCTATACATAGTACTCAGTAATGTAATATATGTCAATACCAATCTCCCAGTTCATGGGAGATTGAATTCTGCCCTTGGTGTGTACAAGAATTTACCCTTGGTGTCTATAAGAATTTGTTCACTACATTTGTGACTTTATTTCTGCTTTGCAAATACATTCATCTATACCATTTTTCAAGATTCCACATATAAGCCACATTATATGATATTCATCTTTCTCCTTCTGACTTATTTCACTCTGGATGACAGTGTGTACTCTGTCCATCCATGTCTCTACAAATGGCAGAAAATGCCTTTTTTTATTTTAAAAATGTAATTTCCCTCTACTCCGGTAAGTTCTTAGGTAGAGTGCTACCAGATAACCTCACAATTTATTTCTGGATGGTTCTCTCAGTAAACTCTTCTCAGCTTAAGTCTGGCTTTGCTATTTACTGGCTGTCTGATCCCTGCAAACCTCTTAAAAGGTTCGTTTCCATCATCCGTGAAAACAAAGTATAGTGGTCATTAAACGAGAATGTGTGTGTGTGTGTGTGTGTATTACAACTATGCCTGAAATGCAAAAGTTCACAACAAAAGGACTCCCCTCACCTTACCATGCGTGCCTGTCCTTACATTGTGGGGTGTTTTGTGAAAATGTGACACAAGCGTCCTAGTCCTGCAGTGAGCAGGTGTCTGGCTCAGTCCTCTTCCTGCTTCTCCCATCTGGCCCCCAGCAGAGCCCTGCATCCTCGGAAGTAAGATTCACTGTGGTCTCACTAGCGTGAATAGTTATGAGTAATGGGTATTGGGATAATGTATGAAAACTCGGTTCTTCTTTCTATAATGAAATTCAAGGCTAAGTCTCATTAACTGAAACCGTATTCATTTAAAGCTACACGGATTCAGGTACAGTAGAACCTCTTTCTAAATGAGTTCACATCATACATATAGGTGCTTATAATTCATTCACCACAAGCCTTTGAAATAGATTTGAGGCCTCTTAAATAAAATACACGTATCCAATAAGCCTGTTGAAATGGAAATTAAAAATTTAAAAACCATATAGCAGGAACAAACAAGCATAATAGTTACTTAGGCTAATAAAATTGTGATTGAGCATTAAATTGAGCTCCACTGTTCCCCAATAAATAGCTGCTTATTTTCCAACTGCCCAAAGGAACAGAGAGGGGTGATAATTACCATCATGCGTCTTATTTAGCTGACAGTTTTTGAGGCGTGGAGATGTGTGAGCCAAGGTGTCAGGAAGCTTGGAGGCAGCCGGATGACTGAGGCAGGGACAGAGTGCCCAGGTCCATGGGAAGTCCCCGATGTGGGGACTGGAACTGGATGGCAAATGGTGAGGCAAAGCAAGAAAGACGGTGCAAGTCCAGACAATCGCCAGCTTTGGAGCTGCGTGAAGAATTTGTCCTTGGATTATTTATGTGCTGATCTAGTTCCTAAGTGTCTCAGTTATTTTACTGACCAGTAATAACTTCACTGTCTGTTTAAGGATAGGAACTTGTGACAGTGGCCAATTTCACTTTCTGACCTTTGTTTTCCAGTTCATCAAAATTTGGGCAAGAAGGGTCTATATATTTACTCCGCTTTATGCAAACCCAAATATGTGAAAAATCATAAATGCATGAAATACAGTACTGGAGATGATTTGGTTTTCAGAATGATTCTTCGCTTTACAAAAGGACTCTTTGTAAATATTCTTAAACTGCCACTCTTCTTTAGTAACATGAAAATCTGGTTAGAATTCTTAAAATTGGATTTTCCTCCCAAGTTATGAAGATCCAAAGATATGAAAATATCTTTCATAAAGACATATATGGATACAGAATTTGGTTATAAATTCCAAGTTTAGATGGCCCTTGTGGGGAGGGGGCATCATATCACTGGATTAGAAAGGGTTATTTTAAATTTCTACTGTTTTCATCGTCAGTAATTATATACAGCCTTGGAAAGAATAATTTAATATTTCTTAATGTAAATGTAAGGGGAAAATGTTGAATAGAGAACAGAAAAAATCATGTCTATCTGCTTTCAAAACATTTTTAGAGATATTTTCTTTTTACTTCTTCAGTTTTAGACCTAAATTCCACATAAGATTCCCAGGTTTGGTTCAATAGCTATGGCTGAACTAGAAAGGCTTAGCTCTCTTGCACTCTGGATCTGGGACCGCTTAGCCTGCCTTGTTTGTGTTTAGAGGTGGTTTCTTTGCTTTTGAAAGGCAAACTATTGCATTACAAAATTTAAAAGAGAAGGGCTTTTTAAAAATTGAGTATGGGTCACATTTATCTATTTATTTGCATATCTAATAAAATTCTATTCTGTGTTGAACATAACAAATGATACAGTGTATAGAGTTGGGAGTATTTATCTCGTTTTGAAAAGAATAGTTTATTTTATCAGACAGTTGATTACTGGTGGTTCTTCTTCATCTTGTCGAGGCTTTATTTTAGCCTCTTTTAGAACTGGTCTGGAGTAACCGCTATCTAGGACGTGGTTCTAGCATGGGCCTTTTTGGTGGCTCAGTCAAATCCTCAAGGTGTTGCCGAGGTCCCTCCACTCTGGCTTCTCTGTTCTCCAGCGGTGTGTCCTCCAGTTTGAGTGAAAGTCGCTCAGTCGTGTCTGACTCTTTGTGACCCCATGGACTGCAGCCCACCAGGCTCCTCTGTCCGTGGAATTCTCCAGTTAAGAATACTGGAGTGGGTTGCCATGCCCTCCTCCAGGGGATCTTCCCAACCCAGGGATCAAACCCAGGTCTCCTGCGTTGCCTGCGATTCTTTACCGTCTGAGCCCTATCTTTGTCTTCTTCTCAGCTCTGTTTCAGCTGCTGTCCACCGATTCTCACCTCACACACGTGCAGCCCGGCCATTGGCCAAGGTCCTGTGAGTAACCCTCGTAGACTCTGGGGTCCCCTTCTCGGAGCTCTGTCCTCCCTGGCCTTTGTCCTCCCATCTCCAGCTGCATCCTCAGCTCTGAACTAGCGGCGATCTTTTCTCCTCAGCACAACCTGACTACTTTCCAGAATTGTCCTTTCATAGCTGTTAGAATCACTCTTTATTAGGATCACTCTTAATCCGTCTACCTCATGGCACATATTGTTTTGCTCTCTTTGCTTCTTTGGGTCCAATGGTTCCATCTCTCTTCGTTTGTCAGGATATCGAGATTTATTGCTTCCGTTTACTCCATGCATTTCCTGTCAGCTTAAGGTTTATTCTGGTGTCCAATGGTGACTCTCACTGTTGAGGGTACCAACCTTGTTCTTGCAGTGGGTGCAGGACAGGAAGTGTTCTTTGAAAATTATCATAGAATTTCTAGTTGGGAAAACAGATGGGTCCTACCCTTTCAAGTTCTATTCAATCCTTGACAATTCTTTTTTTTTTTTTTTTTAATGTGACAACTTCTTTAATTTCTTGGAAAAACTGGTGCAACCACCTTTGGTGGCTAGATCAGAAAGCTGTTTCATAGCGCGCTTTCAGTATTGTTTCAGCTGTAATGTGAGATTATAGCAATTTTAATCTCAACTTCAGAGGTCTGTTTTCTCGTATTTTGACACAGGCATAGTGGTATGCTGATGACCAAGGACTAATTTCCAACAGGTTCATTTTGATGGCTGGGACCACAGATACTGCTGCCGGGTGGATGCAGATAGCCCTGACCTTCACCCCATCGCATGGTGTGATGTCACAGGCCATCCCCTGGAAGTGCCACGTCGTGCGTATCTTGCTGTTCGTATTGTTGCTTTTGAAAGACTTAGCCTGAAGATTATCTCAGTGCTGTTTTTTCATGTCATTGTAGGTGTTTTAAAGCTCAATATCACATAGGTGAATTGATTAACTGGCATTATAGCGACACTGAAAGCCAGTTATTCATAATTAAGCCTTAAAAGACATGCCTTGTATAAATGAAGAGTTATCGTCATTAAGGAATTATTTTGATAACGTAGTCTAGAAGAATCTTTGTTTTCCACATTTTAGTTGGGGAAAACGGAGCTAGGTCTAAATTCATCTGGGATCAAACCAGGTCTCACGTCTCCTGCATTGGCAGGCAGGTTCTTTACCACTAGTGCCACCTGGGAAGCCTTTGTTTGGATTAATTGTTATTAATGTAGTTTATTATAGGTTTCCTGATTAACCTTATGTTTTATAATTATTCAAATCTGCATTATTAGTCTTAGTTTTAAATACCTAGACTTTAAGATATACTCGTAGTTCTATACAGAAAACACACACACACATATATATATCATCTACACCCCCATTGTTAAAGCAAAAATACATACACATACACACACACATAATCCTACTCCAGCATTTATTTTCTTTTTTTTTTCATTTATTTTTATTAGTTGGAGGCTAATTACTTCACAACATTGCAGTGGGTTTTGTCATACATTGACATGAATCAGCCATGGAGTTACATGTATTCCCCATCCCGATCCCCCCTCCTACCTCCCTCTCCACCCGATTCCTCTGGGTCTTCCCAGTGCACCAGGCCCGAGCACTTGTCTCATGCATCCCACCTGGACTGGTGGTCTGTTTCACTATAGATAATATACATGCTGTTCTCTCGAAACATCCCACCCTCGCCTTCTTCCACAGAGTCCAAAAGTCTGTTCTGTACTTCTGTGTCTCTTTTTCTGTTTTGCATATAGTGTTATCATTACCATCTTTCTAAATTCCATATATATGTGTTAGTATGCTGTAATGTTCTTTATCTTTCTGGCTTACTTCACTCTGTATAATGGGCTCCAGTTTCATCCATCTCATCAGAACTGATTCAAATGAATTCTTTTTAATGGCTGAGTAATATTCCATGGTGTATATGTACCACAGCTTCCTTATCCATTCGTCTGCTGATGGGCATCTAGGTTGCTTCCATGTCCTAGCTATTATAAACAGTGCTGCCAGCATTTATTTTCTTACTTATTTATCACAGAATCTTTTTACACTGGAAAGTAGAGATAATTCTTTGGTCTGAGTCCTACAGAAAAGCAAAATTTGACAGTCTAGCATTGATGTTGCAACAACTTCTTTACTATCTTGTCTGGTTTCTTTGCCATAATATTAATAGTCTGTGTAAAATCGAAATCTAACCTTTTACCAGCATCTTTAGACTCAAGACTCCTGTGCCAATACCAGGCCAGTCATGGTCTGTCCTCTGCTAACCTCTTGCCCTACCCTTCTGCCACTTCAACCAAGAACAGAATTACTTCATTTATACGTAACAGGTTTATTCATAGTGCCTTGAACATTGGCCTTACAAGATTCTGACGGCAGTACGTCACCTTTCTGTCCATTGCTCTCTTAGCTTCATTTTCAGAAAGTCACACCCCACAGTCAGTGCCTGAGGACTGAGGAGCTGGCAGGATCACTTGCTCTGCAGCTTGGACCACATGTAGCATCTTCTCTCTTGTGCCATCTCTTGTGAGTGTACTTATACAAACAGCCACATCAAATCATCTTTTACCACCCATGCTATTTTAAGTCAAAGCATTTACTCATATAATTCAAACCAAGTTTGTAAGTCCAATATCTTTGATAATCAAACCAAAGTAATTATGTTTTGTAAGTAGATCTATAAAGCCAAACTCAGCATTTTATCATATATGAACAAAGTCATCTTAGCAATATTAATTTTCTCATATTTCAGATGTTTTAACTTTCAGACATTGTACTCTGTAGTTTTACTTCAGTTGTATTTATATAATTCATCAATTGCCTTCAGTACTTTATATAATATGATAGCCTTATTGATCAAATGCTGCAAAAGACTATTCAACATTTAGGACTTGGAAAAGGACTTAGAAATCATCTAATCTACCTTGTTATTTGGTGGAGGCAGAACCTGACTTGAACTTTATCTGTTTTATTGATTTATTCTAGTGAATTTTTATAAACGGTACAGCAGCAGGTCATCTATGAGGGGTATTCTGTGAAAATAAGAGCAATCAAAGAAAATACGAGGTATACACTTTTATATCTGTTCTTCTCATCTGTTTTTCTTTATGAATATTTTCCTTTGACCCTTTTTCAACAGATCTGTAGCTCAGAATTATAATACATGCCTTGGAAACAAAAGAATAGAAAATAGAAAGAGAATATATGTTATATATATATATGCATTTTTTTTTCTTCCTTCAGTGACTTCCTAATTTATGTTTGCAGGATCTGCAGTTTAGAAGTACATGAAGTATAATAAAATTGCTGCTTATGAACGAGTAAAACTAAATGCAGATTGCTACCATGGTTTTGAAAACAGAGCAGATGGGCCAGTCCAGCCAGGGTCCTAGAAGGATGTTGACCTGAATTCAGAAGCGCATGAGGGGCCTGGACCAGTGGAGGGACAGTGGTGGCCTCTAAAGGTGGAGAGGCCGCAAGAAAGCCCAAGTCAGATTCGTTGGTCTTCATGCAGATCTTATTAGAATCAATTAGAATTTTGTTTTTTTAAATGAGTTTGTATCTGTTCTTCCAGTGCCATTTCATCAGCGTCTTCATTCTCACTGCAGAACCCAAGCCAAGATGTACGGCACGTGATGCCTCCACACTTCTGTGGGAATCCTTGTGCAGTACGTTTTGGCCAAGACCGTGATATTTAATAACCCATAGTATTCCATCACGAAAACTCTTGAAAAGGTAACTATGAAAAGCCTCTTGAGAAAGAAACTTGAATGTCCCCACTCAGCCAAGAGAAACTTGAATGTCTCCACTCAGCCAGGAAGAGTGCCAGCTTATGCGGCCAAGTGACCTCCTCTTAGCCTCCATTACTGGCCAGGTGCTAACCGACACTTCACCTCTGCCCACTGCCGCGTGGAGATCTCCTTTCCTCAGGCCAGGAGGGCACAGTTTGCCTGTTTTAGCTGATGTATGATCCTTCAGGGTAGATTTTTTTCTACACATTGAATCAAAATTAAATACTTAAGAGTTTGCACTGAGGTGTCAGGATCTTTTTTCTTATGCTTTGCATGCCCTAAATGTCCTTAAAAAGATAAAAATATCAGGACCACATCAGACAGCTACAGGATTGCCTCTTGGCAGTATTTTTAGTCATAGCATTGGGAAACTGAAATCCCAATCACATTTGATGCTAAATTTGTTTAAATAGAGGTTGTTTCTTTTATTATATTATTGCGTGCTAAGTCACTTCAGTCATATCCAACTCTTAGGGACCCTGTAGACTGTAGCCTGTCAGGCTCCTCCTGAGATTCTCGAGGCAAGAATACTGGAGTGAATTGCCATTTCCTCCTCCAGGGGATCTTCCCGACCCAAGGCTTGAACCTAAATATGTCTACTGCATTTGTAGTTGGGTTATTTATTGCTAGCGCCACCTGGGAAGCCCAAGAGCAAGTGTTAGTCAGTTGTGTCTGACTCTGTGACCCCCATGGACTGTAGCGCACCTGGCTCCTCTGTCCATGGAATTCTCCAGGCAAGAATACTGGAGTGGGTAGCCATTCCCTTTCTCCAGGGTATCTTCCCAATCCAGGAATCTAATCCAGGTCTCCCGCATTGCAGGCAGATTCTTTACCACCTGAGCCACCAGGAAAGCCTGCAAATTACCTACTCCACCAGGCAATGGGATGCCTGATATTTTTTGCATTGGAAATTAACTGAGCTTGAGAAGCAAGATGGTGGACTTTGGAGTTAGGGAAGCTTGGGTTTAAATTTCCATTCTGCTCTGAAGCCTGTGGCTTTGGGCAGGTTTCTTCACCTGTGGGACTCGCAGGCTTGTGAGATTAAGTACCTGAACCACCTTGCTGCCTGCCGCTGGCTGTCTGGGCTCAGCAGCCCTGCAAGATGGAATGGGCGGGTGAAGAGTACAAGCACATTTGCTTCCTAGACTGCTGTTTCTCTTCATTGATCCAGAAAATTGGGAGTTGACTTGACTGCCTACAACTTAAAACAACCAGTCTGTTTTTTTCCTTGTTATGATTGAACTGTCCATAAAGGGGTCGCTGATGTCTGAGCGAATGTGGAATAACATGTAGGACTGTTTCAAACATTGAGAGTGATTGACATAGACTTGAGATAAGCAGGCCCTGTAAGCCCCATGAAACTAAGCATGAAAGAGCTTTGCTGTTCTTTAAAATAAAAATTGGAATACTCTTTGTACCCAATTCCAATGTACATGTGGGTTTTTTTCCCCACACCAGCTGGGTGTCCCACGGTCCAGTTCAAGTCTGACACTTGTCGACTTAAAAAAGTACCCAATATGAGAGCTGTGGGTTAAGGTTTATTTGGGGCAAAATGCAGACTGCAGCCCCGGAGACAGCACCTCAGATAGCTATGAGAGGCTGTTCCAAAGAGGTGGAGGAAAGGACAATGTAGACATAATCTTGGTGAAGGGGGTGTATATGCAATCAAGCACTTATCTTTTGGTAGAAACTTTCTTCCAATCTCATGAAGCTTCTGTTAGTCACGAGAAACAGTTGACACCATGAGGGATTTTAGAGCTTTTCTAGATACAAGGAGATACAAGAATTGGGCTCATAAAATGAGCTCCTGAGAATATCCAATTATCTGAAGACCTATCCTGCCAGGTTTCCCTGGAGCACAGAGGGACTTATTTCTTCTCTCCACCCTGAACTCCTTTCAGGGTGTGTTGAAGGTCAGCAGCAGCAGCACAAGATTTAATGCTTGTAGAGGTAGATGGCAAATGCACGTGGCAAGTGCCAATTTGTAGTTGACATGCTGTCTACTGGAGGTGGTGGCTCAGTCCTACATTACTGCTTCCCCTACTCCAGCATCCTCATCCCCAGTTCTCACAGGGGTCACAAGTCCAGGGTGTCACGTGTGCTTCTGAGGGACTGGCTATGAATCTGGAGGTTCCTACTGTCCTCTCCTTAGGTTTGATTAATTTGCTAGCATGGTTCATAGAACTGAGAAACCTTTTACTCATCCAATCACTGGTTTATTATAAAAGGATACATCTGGGGAGCAGCCGGTGAAAGAGATGCTTAGGGTGAGATCTGGAGAGGGTCATGGAGCTTCCCTGCCCTTCCCAAAACCCCCTCTCCCACAGATTCCTTGGGGGTTCACCAACCCGGCCATGCTTTGGGGACTTTTCAGGGATTTCATTACAGAGGCGCTGCAATTCAGTCCTTGGCTACTGGAGCTTGAGTTCAGTCTCTGCTCCTCTCCCCTCTCCAGGGTTGGGAGTCGGGACTGGGCAGGACTGGAAGCTCCAAACCTCTGATCAGCAGTTGCTTCTCCTGACACCCAGCCCCCATTCTGTGGTGCTTTGCACAGTCACATCATTAATGTAATAAAGTGAAGTGAAGTGAAAGTCACTCAGTCTTGTCCGACTCTTTGCGACCTGTGGACTATACAGTCCATGGAATTCTCCAGGCCAGAATACTGGAGTGGGGAGCTTTTCCCTTCTCCAGGGGATCTTCCCAACCCAGGTCTCCTGCATTGCAGGTGAATTCTTTACCAGCTGAGCCGCATAAGACCCCTGAAATTCCAAAGCTCTTAGGAGCTCTGGGCCAGGACAGAGGTGAAGACTACATCTATTTGTTGTTGTTATTCAGTCACTCAGTTGTGTCTGACTCTTTGCAACCCCAAGGACTGCAGCACGCCAGCCTTCCCTGTCCTTCAGTATGTCCTGGAGTTTGCTCAGACTCATGCCCATTGAATCGATGATGCCATCCAACCGTCTCATCCTCTGTCACCCCCTTGTCCTCCTGCCCTCAATCAGCAACAGGATTTTTTCCAGTGAGTTGGCTTTTCACATCAGGTGGCCAAAGCATTGGAGCTTCAGCTTCAGCATCAGTCCTTCCAATGAATATTCAGGGTTGATTTCCTTTTGGATTAACTGATTGGATCTCCTTGCTGTCCAAGGGACTCTCAAAAGTCCTCTCCAGCACCACAGTTTGAAATCATCAGTTCTTTGGCATCCAGTCTTCTTTATGGTCTAACTCTCACATTTGTACATGACTACTGGAAAAACCATAGCTTTAACTAGATGGACCTTTGTCGGCAAAGTGATTTCTCTGCTTTTTAATACACTGTCTACGTTTGTCATAGCTTTTCTTCCAAGAAACAAGTGTCTTTTAATTTCATGGCTGCAGTCACCGTCCACAGTGATTTATTTCTCCTGGCAAGTCTATACTGCTTATTACAACTCAAACTCACACAATCGTGAATGTGCCACAGGTGACATACACTTGTTCTCACTGTTGCTCAGTGGCTTCCCGGGTGTGTGATGAGAGGGTGTCAGCAGCTCTTCCCTTCACCTTCCCAGCTCAGCACCGCTTACCCTCCTTCACTCCACGTGGGCGGCACCCTGTCCTCTGTCCCCCAGGCTGCTCCTGCCTCTCTCCTTAGTCTGCACGAGTGGCTCCTCAGCTCTTTATGTGGCTTTCGTATCTTGACCCCTGCCTCTGCTTATCTTCCAGCCCTTTAAGGGATGCCGTGCCTCCTCACAGCGGCATGGACGGGCTTCTGGGTCCCTCAGGGTCCCACACAGGCTGTGCCGAAGCCCAAGGACAGCCCTGGGCCCATTAACTTGGCCCCTGCCCCCTTACTACACCATCACCTTCTAGTGGGACCTTTAGTGGGATCTCTTCCTAACGACACACAGTCACACTGTAGTGTACCAGGGGAAGCAAATAGCTGGCCCTCACCCCAGCCTGGACTGGGCGCTCACTGTCTACAAATTAATGCCCACTCAGTGCCCGCCTAAGGAGTGGGTTGGATGAGATCAGAGGGAGAAATGCACAAAGAGAGAGAAAGTCAGCACACACACATCTGACCTCCTTGTCTTCCTTTTACCTGCCTCTACTCCACTCACTCCCCTTTTCAGTTTCTTAAATAAGAATTCTTTCCACCCCAGGGCCTTTGCATAAGCCATCTTCTCTGTCCAGAACAGTCCATCTCTTCTTCTAAGACATGACTCATTCCCACCCTTTAGAATTCGTCTCCACTGGTCCCTTGTGAGAAAGGCCTTCCCTGGCCGCGTTCACTATGATTTTGCATTTCACCACTTCCTTTGCTCCATTGTGCATATCACAGTTTGTAATTACTCTAATTGTCTGTTTCTTTTTGTCACTAGTCCCAGTGAGACTGTAAGCTTCATGAGTGGAGTGTCTGTCAACATTTTGCCAGTGTCTGGCTTCCAATAAATATTTATCTGTTTATCCATCTCTAAGTGTTACTTAATCACTTATACCAAAACCAGAAGCATCTCAGGAGACCAGCCTAGCCTTTATAGAGTGAATTCTTGAGTAGTAGTTGTGCAATTAGTCTATTCATGCCTGGTAGGACACACATGGGCCAACACTCCCACAGCTAACAAAAGAACCTTTCATAAATAGGAAACTGACAGGCAGAAAATGGAGATTTCCTCGCTGGCTTCCATGTCGAAATAATTTTGTCATTGTTCTTTCTTTAGCTTCTGTTTTTTTTATATTTGGAAGTAATTATGAAACTTGATTACAAAATAAATTAAACAAAACATTATTATGAAGTTAAAATGTATATTAATAGTAGTACAAACTACAATAATAATATCTATAACCTTTGTAATTTGTCTAAGGACCTCAAGAGCATTGCTAATTTATTTAACTGTTAAGCATAAATAAGCATACTAGAACATAATTTGATAAAAGATACAGCTCATTTTTACTCCATTTAGTGCATTCCATAGGCAGATGTATAAATATGACAGTACAACTTGTAAATAAAATACACCATATGGGCTGGTATGTTGTTTATCCTGTTAAGAGAGATAAATGACTTAAATCTGCATTAAGAAATGAATGATTAATAAAGCCCTCTTTGGGACCTTTGGGATTAAGAGCATTTGGGACTCAATTTCTAACTGGGAATTAGAAAAGCTTTATTCTGTCAGAGATGGAAATCCCTGTAGATTATAGAATAAGAGTTAAAGCAGGGGCTTCCTGGATGGCTCAGTGGTGGAGAGTTCACCTACCAATGCAGGGTACATGGGTTCGATCCCTAGTCCGGAAAGATCCTACTCGTTGTGGGCCAGCTAAGCCCCTGCACCGCAGCTTCTGAGCCTGAGCTCTAGAGCCCTGGAACCACAACTATACTGAGCCCGCACATCCTAGAGTCGGTGCTCCTCAACAAGAGAAGCCACTGCAGTGAGAAGCCTGTGCACCGCAACAGCCCCCATTAAAGGGGGAGTAGCCCCCGTTAATGGGGGAGTAGCCCCCATTAACCACAACTAGAACCTGTGCAATAATGAAGACCCAGCACAGCCAAAAATAAATAAATACATAAAATTATTATTTTTTAAAGAAGAGTTAATACAGATATAGTCCAGATCTGGAGTTATAAATGTGATGGTGGACAGATGTTATTCTAAGAAAAAAGTGAAGATTGTTAACTTTTCCAGGTAACAACACATTTCCAATTTCATCCTAAGGAGAATTTCATAAGGAATCTTTAGGATTTGTTCTTCCAAAATAACAGCAGGCAAGTAATCAGCAGTTTTAAGAGTCCCTAAGTACTCGTTGACTTAATAGACAATTACAGCATATTGTGTTAAAAAAGAAAAAAAAGTTAGCTATTTTAGAAGTCCCTAATTACAGATTTACGTGATAGACTTATCAGGGAAAAATAATACATTTCAAAATGTACTTACAGTCTTAATGGTATTACTGTTTTCAGTGTTCCTTGCGGAAGGGCTTGTCGTGTGAGCCGCCTGCTGGAGGGGTGAGGGCAGGGTCCACCACTGTGCTCTGAAGCTCAGTCTCTGGTGCCCCAGGCAGCTGTCCTGTGACCAGGGGCCTCCGTTCCCCTCTACAGACCGGTAAACTGTGTCTAGACAAGGTCCAGCTCCGGGCGAAGTTACTGACCCTGAGAACAAGACCACACTAACTGCTGGACGTCACGGAATAACCCAGTGGTCTGACAGTGAGTGAAGCTGGTTCTTACGGTGGCCCAGTTGAGAGTCACATCTGGCCAGATATGTGGACACCAGCACATGGATGTCCACCTTTAGGGATTTCTCTGAGTTGTCACCCTGTTCAGAAGACCGTCATGCCTTCAAGGGAAGGGGACAGGATGCAGTCATTATACTCCTGCCCCTGTGTCCACCTTGGGGGACCTCGGGTGATGGACTGGCTACCTGGGTTTCCAGACTTGAGGGAGGGTTTTTCCATCCCAGGGGATCGTGTTTCTTTGGCCACTGAATGAAGGTTTACGTAGTGTTGGCAGTATACTGAGCGCTGTACCAGGATTAAGAAAGTCTTGAGGGACAGAACTGTGCTTCAGGGGCCAGGATGACAGAGGAGGAGGGAGGGGTGGTCTGTGACCGGCGCCACTGGGGGCTTTGGCAAAGGTCACTCAGGGTGATGCAGGGCTGTGCCGGGCCCCGGGAGGCAGCGTGAAGAGCCTGAGATTCCTCCTCCTGAGATGCATTCTCCTGGCCACACCACATCTTCTCACGAATTAGGGCTTGGGGAAGGGGGTGAGGGCAAGTCCACAGTGGCTTTAAAGGCAAGTTCAGTGCTCCCAGCATTTTGAAGATGTTCTGTTCACTTGTCTTCCCTCCTATTAGAAAGAACAAGTCCTTGTTCATTGTATCTTATAAGTAGATATATCGTAAAGGGTTCCATGGGATGACAGTAGAATTGCATATTTCTACTGTAAAATAAATGCTGTTTGTTTGCATTACCAAGAGAAACTGGAAGGAGATTGTGGGTTTTGTTTTCCATTTCACTCTGTGTTGGAAGCAACCAAGAATCGAGAAGCTGAAAACATACACTGACCTAAATTTGAATGAATGCTGCAAATGACAAGCTTATAGAATTGGAAATTTATAGACTGTTTGGTAACTAAGGGCCTTCAGCTTATACATGGCATGTCATCCATGCTTCAATACTCATTTTAAGTCAGAAAGTAAAAATTAGACTTGTTTTCCTTCGCAAGACAGCCAGTTTCACTTCCTGTGAGATGACTGTGAATGGTAAGAGAGGGTGGACCGCCCTTATCCTCCTGGGTTAGCGGCTCCCCGTGCCCGCACACCAGCAGCAGGACCACAGACCTGTCCTCTAGGCCTGGTTCCCTGGACCGCATGGCTGGGAGCATCTCACGCTGGCGCTGCAAACACACAGAGATGCTGAGGCTGGCCAGTGGCCTGCTGTCCTCTGCTGCATCCACCTTGCCCCAGAGCATTGTTTAGAGTACTCCTAATTTGACTAATTCCTCTAGTCAAAGCTATGGTTTTTCTAGTAGTCATGTATGGATGTGAGAGTTGGACTATAAAGAAAGCAGAGCTGAAGAACTGATGCTTTTGAACTGTGATGTTGAAGAAGGCTCTTGAGAGTCCCTTAGATTGCAAGGAGGTCTAACCAGTCTATCCTAAAGGAAATCAGTCCTGAATATTCTTTGGAAGGACAGATGCTAAAGCTGAAACTCCAAATTTTGGCCACCTGATGTGAAGAACCGACTCATTGGAAAAGACCCTGATTCTGGGAAAGATTGAAGGTGGGAGGAGAAGGGGACGACAGAGAATGAGATGGTTGGATGGCATCACCGATGGGATGGACATGAGTTTGGGAAGGACACATGTCCATGGGATGGACATGGACAGGGAAGCCTGATGTGTTGCAGTCCATGGAGTCACAAAGAGTCGGACACAACTGAGTGACTGAACTGAACTGAACTGAATTTGACTGACGTCATTCCTTCACAAATATTTTCTCCATGCACCGTTATTTGTATCAGCGCCAAACACAGAAGGCAGTGAGTGTGAGGACACAGCTGCTGACGGCATGCCCCTCGTCCTCCCGTAGCCTGGACACTGTCCTCAAGATGCTGTGCCTTGGATCATCCTGCCTTCTTATTGCTCCTATACTTGGCTGTTTTCCTGGACATTAAAAGCTTTTATGTCCCGAGGAATGGTAAAGCAGAGTAACAGAAATAACGGTTTTGCAGGTTTCTGATCTTTAATGTGCAGTGTGTTTTCTAAATGCACGAAGAACATCCTCCATCATTTTCTTTGAAGTCATCGTTCTATTTTTCGTGTAGTGGACCTGTTTTGCAAAGAAAGTCATTAGAATGGGAGAGGACTTTTTTTTTTTTCATGTAATGTCTCTGACCAAATATTATGCCATGCCAGGCAGCTAGGGGAAATTTAACAACATGGGGCAGTCACATCTTATTCCAGGGGTAACTTCAAAATTCAGCAAGTAAGGCAAAAAAACAAACAGAAAAATGTCTCATCACAGTCACTGAAAAGTGTCTCGGTCTCCTTTAAGCCCAGCTCAGCGAGTTTTCTTTCCATCAGCAAACTAGGCAGTCAGCAGGTGTAGGGAGAAGCGTGTGATTGGTGTGAGTGGAGGGGCCCAGTTGTGTGAAAAGCGTACCATATCTTAAACTCTAGGGCCATCGGAACAGGGGCGTCTGCTCCCGTTGTGGGGAGCACAAGTTGGGAGGGGAGCTGAGGAGAGGAGTGGGGGTCGGTGACTCCCAGCACCTGCCCCTTCCCACGTCCACCCCCAGGGCCTGGTGTGATCACCCCGTCTTCATTCTGTGCATTTCAGGTGTTTGATGGCTTTGTCATACATGCCTACCCTTGCTGCCCAGGAGTAGCTAGGGATCACTGATTAGGAAAGCTTGTGTGTATAAACATATGAAAGTTGAGATTCCAGCAGTTACTCCTTGGGCAGTGTAGCAGACTAAAAAGAGCACGGATCTGCATGTTAGGGGTCTTGAATGCTTGCCCTAACTGCCAAAAGGTGATTTATGACCTGGCACAAATTATTTATACTTCCAGCCCTTTATTTCCTGACTTTCAAAAATAATCAGATGGCCTCAGTCAGTGGTTCCCGACCTGGATGGGAAACACTTAAGAAATCACCATTCAGAAGCCTGCCTCTGGGGTTCTGACTTTGTGGGGCCTGGGAATATATGTATTTGAAATCTTTGAGTCCGTCCATCTGTCCTCTGGGGCACTCCCAGACCCTCTGCCCTTGTCGAGTCCATGGTCTCTGTCCTGGTGTTTAGACGGGAGGGTCCTGCTCTGGGGGCAGCCACACAGCCAGAGTCTTGTCTGACTCCAGTGGTCGGAGCTCACGAAGAAGCCTTCTCAGAACGGGGCACCTCCGTGTCTGTTATTTGTTCTTTCCATCAGTCAACACGTGGGGGTGTCTATCTGATGATGTCCCCTCCATGGGGCTCCCCTTCTGCCCCCTACCGGGACAGCTCTGACATACCCAGGAGGAGTGTAGCCTGTCTTAGGTCTGAAATCCAGGCTTATTCAGAGCCCCTGGGAGTGGTCTGGGGTGCAGGTCTTGGGGTTGGGGGGGTGGTGAGCTGACCATTCCCTTCCATTTGAGCATCTGTCACAGACACAACAGAGGAAGTTTCCTCTCCCTTAGACACGTGGCAACTCTGCCAACACTGTTCTCAAGTCATTCAACGTGGGAGCATTATTAACTGTCAAGTTAGGTTTAGAGTAGGAGCCCATGAGGAGAAATGTAATTATCTATTAAATATTTAAAAGCATTTCTTAAACGACTCCCAGCATTTTCCATTGAGAATATTCAAAAGCTCATTGTTGAGAATGAACTCTTATTAAGTGTGGCCACATGAGGTCAAGGCTGATGTGAGGAGCGACCGCGGATGCTGCGGTCACTGCTCTAGGTGTATCTGCAGGTTATTGGGATGGTGTTCCAGCTACCCCACTTTGGAGTCTTGAGTTACAGAGAGCATCTCATTCTTCTAAATAGCGTTTATATTTATGCACATTTGGTTATGAGAACAGATGACGTTTCTGTAAGCAACTAATGTTTGATCTCTTTAGTCAGCAGATCATGTGTGACACTTTTAATGAAAATGGAACTTATTGACTAATTTCCTCTGTTAGCAGAAGGGGGCAAAAGCAGTTCAAGGATTGGAGAAGCTCAGAAACAAGTTATGAGCAACTGTGATACAGTTAGAGTTCTAAGGCTGCCCCTTACCTCCGCTCATATGGACAAGGAAAGTCCTGGGAGTAAGGATAGCATAGCCAATAATATTGTGGCTTCTATTTGTAGCATTTTGTTGTATGAGGTAGAGTGGAAGGATGGAGACAGAAATAGAGATAAAACAGACAGCAAGGGAGAGAATGAATGAGAATCAGAAAAAGAGAGGAGGAGTGGATTTGCAGCACTTACACTTAAATTCATTGGGAATAATCCATTTACACAAACCAAGCATCACATTCTTCATTTAAAAAATAGTTGTTTTCATATGAAAGATCAGCTAAATTAGGAGGTTCAGAAAGTTAGAAATAATTTTAGTTTTTAATATTATCTTTGGGAGATAATTTGTGTAAGAGTTAAAGTTTAGAAGACAAGTGCATCTGCTTTGATTTCTTTCTTAAGAATAATGAAGAAATGAAAACAGTCTAGTGAAGTAGTATTTGTATTGGAGGCTTTTTAATGTCACATTACCCTTTAGTTCCTCATTGTACACTTATCAGTTAGAAGGAGATTTAATTCAATTTACTTTATGTATAAGTCAATTTCTCTGTAAGCCAATATATCTAAAGGCTTTTCTACTCTTAAAATTCTAAATGATCTCTGTGGACCCCTCCCAGTTTTCCCTTCCATTGGTCGAGGGCTTTGCTTTCCTGGTTTTTTTTTGTTTTTTTTTTTTTGAAAGGTTAAAATGGGTTACAAGACTGTTGGGCATTTGAGAAAGAGCCTAGTCTTGTGTGTTTAGTTGTAGCATAAAGTGATGGTACAAATCCTTTACTTCAGAGTGTTTGATGGAGAGGTATCTGGGATCAAAGCTGTATTTCTCCCTTCTGTCCTTGATGTCATCCTGGCCATGTGTCACATCTCACCGGTCACGCTTCCTCACGGCCCAGTCTCCTCCTCGCCGTGGCTCAGGCCTGTGCGTAGTCTAAGGCTCTGTATCTGGCCCCTCGGGCCAAACCACCCATTTCCCAGAAGAGCCCTGGACCCCCTGGGCCTGCGCCCGCACGTAGATGGGAGACCTTCGTTGCCCTGGTTCCTGGTGTAGTAGCCACACTGTGCTGTCCTGTCCCTTATTTAAAATCACATGTGTGATTAAGTGCATTTTATTATATTCTGCTAAGAAAATCCTTGCCAGCTGCTCCACTGTCTCCTTTTAAATACAGAACAAAGCCCCTGTGACATGTTTCACTTTTCACCTTGGCTGCTCAGAAGCTCTGTTGGGTCTGCCTTGTCTGCCCTGCTATCCCTTCTCAGTCCAGGACATCTGTGAGGAGGAACCACGTGATTACTGTTGTGTCCACCCATCCTGCCCAACTCCATGTCATTCTGCATGTCTGCCTGCCTTAGGTGCTTGGTTAGTTCACCTTCCTCCACTCACACTGCCATTGTTATGCTTGAAAGGTTTTTCTAGATCAGCTAATATTCACATTCTTTAGAATCCTTTTAAAAACCTGTTGCATTCTCATTTCTCAAAATTATTGTTCTGTTTCTTTTATGTCATGAAATCTGATGGCCTGAAACCCATTACATAAAGCTGCGGTGTTTGGTTACACCATTTTCGTCTTCTTTTTGAGAAACTCATTATGATAGTAGAATGGGTATTTATTGTCCCTAATTTCATTAGAAGGTGGAGAATAGGTAGGAATAACCTATAATTTCAGTTTGAGAGATATGCTTATTACTTGCATCCTCCAACATTTGGAGTAATTGTTTCACTAAATCTTGTTAGCAAACTCTAATATAAATTTTCTGGGGGTTAGGGTGGGAAAAAACAGGATACTAACCTGAAAGTGTCAGTTGCTCAGTTGTGTCCAACTCTTTACAACCACATGGACTCCAGCCCACCAGGCTCCTCTGTCCATGGAACTCTCCAGGAAAGAATGCTGGGGCAGGGGTAGTCTTTCCCTTCTCCAGGGGATCTTCCCAACCCAGGGGTCAAACCCAGGTCTCCCACATTGCAGGCAGATTCTTTACTTTCTGAGCCACCAGGGAAGCCCTGAAGTTTCCAATCCAAAATAAAGATGGCTAAAGCTTAATTATTTGAAGTGAGAATATGTGTCTATTTTAACAGTTTGCTTTATTTAAAAATTTTTAGCCCTAGATTTAATACTGCTGCACTCCTTGTCCGGCTTTTAAATTCAGCTGATTGAGCTCACTGTCTGGCTAAGAAAATAAAAGTTCTGGATGGAGATGTTGGTTCTCCCATCCCCACAGGTTGCTCCTTCCCAGAGCCCAGGCATCCTTGGATCTCACTGGCCGTGACTCAGGACATTCCCCAGAATCACACCCTCTCCTTCTACATCATCACGTTTCCTCTATGGAAACAGAAACAGGAAAATACCTCCTTGACCACAACCCACTTTTCTGTCACCTTTTATACTACAGGTCCTCAGAAAAGTATATCCTCTAAAAAAAAAAGTGAGGATTGATCAGCAAAGTTCTTAGCTGTAACATTTCAACACTCCTTACCCACTGCTGCACAGGATTCGGTTCAACCTGAGTCACTCAGCAAGTGTTTTATAGAGAACGGATATTAGCACTGGGTGGTAACATCCACACATCCACTAGAGGACGTACAGACAAGTAGTGGCTGTCTAGTCACTCAGTCACGTCTGACTCTTTGTGACCCCATGGACTGTAGCCCGACAGGCTCTTCTGTCCATGGGATTTCCCAGTCAAGAATACTGGATTGGACTGCCATTTCCTTCTCCAGGGGTACTTCCGGACCCAGGGATCCAACCCACATATCTTGCATTGCCGGTGGATTCTTTACCACTGAGCCAGCAGGGAAGCCCAGAAAAGAGTCAAATACCAGCAGACAATACTTTCTCTTCCTCACCCCACTTTGTGCATCTCGCAGCACCTGGGTCCAGGTCCATTTGCCTTCCTTCTCTGCCCTCTTCAACACATGGGCATCTTTCCTCATGCTCTCACCTCATGAGCCCTTAAATCTACCTTCTGTGAAGATCAAGGAAGGGGGAGATGGGCAAAGCAGCCCCAGTGTCACCTAAAAATAGGCGAAAAAGCACTTATGAGCATTGCACATTGCCCTCCTCATGGGTTGTACTGCCTGGGGCAAAGTCGAATGGCCACGTCTGGGTGTGAGGGTGTGAGGGTGTGAGGAAGAGATGACCGTGTTAGCTGGCACATTGCTGCCGAGACCAGTCAGGGCTCATGAGCCAGAAGGGATCCAATCCCAGACGTTGGCACCTGCAGTGTCTGTCCTGCTGGCTTATGGCAAGTGAGGAACCCCATGAGAATGAGCATCTATGACCACGCACTGCTCAGATAGCTTCCAGTTTACAGGGATATTTCCCATTTCTTTTTTGTCCTCATGGAAACACTTCTACATTTATTCTTGGCTGAGTAAAATTTTCAAGGAAGACTTGAAATAAATGAGGAGTTATTCATGCTGCTAGTCATCAGACCAACAGTTTATTTTAGACAATCTAAGCTCTGAAGTGAGAACAAAATGTGATTATTTCACAGCATTATGGCCAAGATGTACCAAAATAAGACTCAGAGGTGTTCACTGTTGTTGTCTTTATAGTTATTCATTCACAAGACATGCTTTAATTCAACATATCTTGTGGGCAGTCACTAATGCAGCAGGTCGGGGATGCAGCATAAACAAGCTGGAGAAGGCAAGTGTCCTCACACCCCAACTCACCTGATAAGGCGATGAGCAAGTAGATTAGGGAGGTCATTTCAGGTAAAATGGTAAAAAGAAGACAAAAAAGGGTAAGACGGTCGGTCAGGGATAGTCTCTGCAGAAGGGATTTTGAGCTGTGAACATTTTCTCTTGAGACCTAATTCTCCAGATATCCAAGTTACAAGTAAGATGTTCTTGGCAAATATACAATTACTTTCTGGGGAAAAGCATTAATTTTGTTGTAGGTTCCCTTTATCCTAAAGGCAATAATGTGGACTAATTCATAGGTTTCTCGTCCCCAACAGAGGGTTCTCTAATTCACCCTTGAGTCAGCCCATTAAACTTCATCAGACAAAATTTGCCAAGAAAAGTTAGATTCTGGAAAAAAAAAAAAGAAAAGAAAAGTTAGATTCTGTGCATTTTTATTGCATGCTCTCCTTGACTTCTTCTCTGTTATGTCCTTGCTGTGGTTTTTAATGAAGTAACTCTTCTCTGAGAGCCAAGGTCATGCCTCTCCTTACAGATTCTGCAGGAGAGGGTCACCACATCCATCAGGGCTCTGGAGAGAAATACGCATTGATAAATATTTAAAGTAGCACTTCACACCTTGATTGAATCAAGTGTATTAAAACAGTCCTGACAAAATACTCCTGTAGCTGGCATTGGAAGTTGCTGGAACACTTTCCCTACAGAACTACATCTGGGCTGGCTGGTGGGGACTGGCATGTGGTCTGTTTACGGTTCCAGCCCTTCGTGCCAGTGGCCTAGAAAGTGTGTCGTGAGGCATGACTTGGAGAAGAGTCTCTTTATACTCTGTGCTTCTTTCTTTTCTCATAGATTCTTTTTTGTTTTCACGTAAGCATACTTCTTTTTTAAAATCTTTTTATTTACTTGGATGTGGTTTGCAGGATCCTGTGGCCATTGTTGTGTGTTAGTTGCTCAGTTGTGTCCCACTCTTTGTGACCCCATTGACTGTAGCCCGCCAGGCTCCTCTGTCCATGGGATTTTCCAGGCAAGAATACTGGAATGGGTTGCCATGCCCTCCTCAAGGTGATCTTCCAGACCCAGGGATCGAATCCACGACTCCTGCCTTGCAGGCAGATTCTTTACCATCTGAGTCACCAGGGAATCCCATTGTCATTAACTGGGTAAAAAGAATTTTTATATCATTCATAATCTCTGAGTTTTGTTTTCATGTCGTTCTGTTATTGTTGTCTCAACTTTACATAGCTGCAAAAGATGAAAAATACTGTTTTTCAGGATGTATCTTTGGTGGTATCTGTTGAGGGTCTTAGAAACACACACACACACACACACACACACACACACCCCTTTATATACGCTAGAAGTTTGCCACAACACACCCAAGGTTATCATGAAACATTTTGCTTCTTGTATGTCAGAGCAAGGGGTGAGACTTTAAATGTTATTGCCATCTCCCAGAACCCTAGACATACTACTGTAATCATGTCTAGCTTGAGTTTCCTGAACAATTTAAATATTCTAAAATGAAAGTATTTATTTAACTTGTCTCAGATATGTGTACCTTTACCAAAATCATCATTCTACAAGATGCTTTTTTTATAGTCTCTAGTCTAGAAGATTCTTAAGCAAATATTTTTACATTTAAAAAAAGAGAGGAAAAAACAAGAATCACTCCCTCCAGTTTCATATGCACGCTCAGTCACTTCAGTTGTATCCAGTTTTTTGCAACATCATGGACTGTAGCCCACCAGACGCCTCTGTCCATGGGATTCCCCCGGCAAGAATCCCGGAGTGGGTTGTCATTTCCTCCTCCAGGGGATCTTCCTGACCCAGAGGTCTAACCCACATCTCCTGCATTGGCAGGTGGGTTCTTTACCCACTGAGTCACCTGGGAAGCCCCAGTTTAATTTAAAACAATTCAAATAACTTGTGCTCCTTTGGGAAGGCTTGGGAGCCTAGACCTGCATTAAGTAAAGTGGCTGTTTCAGCTGCTTTCCCAGGAAACACTCCCAGGCAGTGAGTGCCTGCAAGGAATGGATGTTGTTTTTATCATTTCATGTCAGAATTCCTCCTTCTGATGTTGAAGGTGTGGTGTTTTGAAAGGAAATAAACAATATTCTTAAAATAAGTCGTCAGCATCTTGTTTTGTACAGCTGACAAGAAGGGTGACATGAGGGTGTAGCTGAAGACACTTGAAGATAACTTGTCATTTTCAGAGATCAAGACAGAGTCTTCAGTGTCCTTTTCAGACGAATTTCAGACAGGCTTATTTTTGTTTTCAGGCAAATCGTCAAGGGGTTAAAAATAATGTTCAACACTGTTTAGAGTTCATGTAGAAGCTGCAAAACCATTATTTGAAAGAAATTGCATCAGTTCTTATCTGCACGAAAACAGGACTTTTGGCACAAAATTACCACACCATTTACATTTTATTTGAATGAATTTACATAGTGAATAAAAAGAAGTAGGTGTATTTGTTAACACAGAAATATTTAAAGATGACAACATTGAGACTACAGGATGTAAACCTCCTTTTAAGCCAGGGTCCAGGATTAGACACGTTGTTTTTTCTAAGTGAGCAGAACACAGACTCAGGAAGACTTGATCTACGCCTGTGCCGTGAAACAGACAACGGTGATGGCCGTGAAACAGACAAAGGTGATGGCCGTGAAACAGACAACGGTGATGGCCTTAGGAGGTACTGGTTATTCTTTACACAGAGAGCCAGGCACTGTAGCGTGTAAGCCCCCCACCCCGGTGCTCCAGGTGGGTCACTGGACCTGAATTGCCAGAGTCACACAGTCAAGAGTCAAAAGCAGAGGAGCACTTGCCACTCCAGGGTGAGGGGTCAGATAAGCCTAAGGTGTCTGGATGCTCATCGTGGAAACTTCCAGCACCACTCAGCCTCTGTCTGTGGTTTGTCTGGGACAGTTTTGCCGACGCAAGAATTGTTGTTGTTCAGTCGCTAAGTCGTGTCTGACTCTTTGCAGGCCCTTAGACCACAGCACACCAGGCTCCCCTGTCCTTCACTATCTCTCAGAGTTTGCTCAGATTCACGTCCATGTCAGCATCAGGGTCTTTTTCAATGAATCGGCTCTTCACATCAGGTGATGGTGGAAGTCATTTCAGATCCATTCTCTTCTCTTCACATCTGTTCCCCTGTATGTGATCACACCTCGCTCACCAGTTCGATCTGGAGACTCACACCTCTTATTTTCAGGAGCCCCTGCACGGGTTCTTCAGTCGCTGACTTTTCTCTTTGCGCCGCTTGTGTTCCTGCCCTGGTGCTCAATCTTCTCTCCTATCATAAGTAATTTGTCTCTTGTTCTCTTGCTTGGAGTAGTTCCTTGACTTTGTCTTCCATCCCTTTGATTTTTTTTTTTTTTAACAATGCTATGATTTCTTTTCTCCAGTTTCCAGGAACATGTCCTTATTCTCTGATTTGCTTCTCTGTTGCATCCTGTTCTTGCTTGAAGGGTGCATGTCTTAACTCTCAGACAGTATCTGAGGCTATAGTTTTCCTGTTCCCTTGCATGTTGATTTGTCTTCCAATTAGGTCGGCCGGCTTCTCTCTCCTGTGTGAGAGACATTTCTCAAATTGTGACCATCTTTCTCCAAGTTCTTTCTTGAGGACGAGGCACCTACGTCCTTGCCTGCATGCTCAGAGCCTTCCAGCTGGTGGGGCTCAGGGGCAGTGGTGAGGAGGGACCTGACCGCCGCCAAGGAGTCCACCTCACCACCAGGGGTCTCTTCTTGAGTAAGTTCCTTCCAGCAGAGATGTGTCCTGTGGCTCTTTGTCACGTCATCTCTCTGCAGACTCCTGGCTTGCAGCTTACCCATTTGTTAGCCTCAAAACTGTATGGACCTCTCTGATCCTCTGTCATTTTTTCTCTTGTGCTTTGTCTTTATGCATTTATAGCCTTTATTCATTTATTAAGTGTTTTAGCATCAAGAGAAAGGATTGATTGTCAAGAACAAATAGTAAATTCAATTTTCCGGTCTGCCATTTTCCCCTAACTTATTTTTAAAGCTTTATTTATCCCCAAATAATAATCCCATTAATAGCATGTGACTTAATTTCTAACTCTCTTCAGTTCTGCCTCGTTATACCTGTACCTTAATATACATACACAATATAAGATTTTCTACAATGAATCTTTGTTTGGTTTGGCTCTGTAAGTTTTATGATAATGGCTGATTAAAGTACTATGTTCAAAAGGATCCTGAAAGGCATGGTCTTAATTTTATATGCACAGAACTTCTGAATTTATTGTTGCCTTCAGTTAAAACTTTCATCCTGACAAGAGAGTACCTTAATGAAATGCACTCACATTTATCTGATTCTTTTGTCACTTGGCCTGTCATTTGCTTTGACTTCATGTTACCACACAGTGAAACCGAGCTGGGTAAAAATTTAAAAATAAACTTGCTGATGTATTTTACTTTAGTAAGTAAAAGGAAAGAGTATCTGACTTTAGATAACACTTTTAATTCTCAAAATGACATGATTAATGACCCAATTTAGTTAAAGCATTGATAAATGTGAGAAAGATCAGCCCTGGGCCTTAAAATCACTTCTATCCATTATTATAAAATTCTCAAAGATTAATATATATGTCTGATTTTACTGAACTTGGAAATAATTATATGAGAATTCTGTGGGTTTTTTTTTTTCTATCTTTAAGGAAGAAGATTGCATATGAAATACTTAGTTTTATAGTAATTAGAGTGTTGATTTTCCGAAGATGCTATATTATTGACATCTTAAGGATTTTATGAAGTACAAAATTCCAAACTACAGGAATTAAAAATATTGTAGAAACTGTATCTTTACTGTTTTACTTTTAATGATTTTATTAAGTGCAAAAACACACAGACACACACACACTCACAGACACTTACCACTGCAGTTGTTATTCATAATTTGTTATAGAAAATAAGAATATAAGCTATCTGAATGCTTCTTTCCACCTTGGTACATAAAACTATTAAAGCTCCCCTTGTAGAGCAGGAACCATCACTAAGAAACTTATAAATCAGAAATCTGAAATAAAGCCTTTAGTTATGAAAATACTAAGCCAGGTATGGTGAGTTTTAATTATCCCTTTGTCTCAATTATTCCCATTTTGATGAAATAATAAATATAGCATCATATTTCAGTTCCTGTTATTATAGATCTGTGCCCACACATGTCAGATTTAATATTCATTTGCCTGCCTTTATGTGGGGGCCAGATGGAGAGGTATATTGGCTATTTATAAGAACTAGCTAGCTGTTATTACTGAATTTTCCAAATTACTTCAACAGTAATAGTGGGTGTGTTGAGGGTGGTTTAGGATTGCATTAGAAGTGCCAGAACAGAAATCCAAAATAAATAACATGGTACCATGTATCTACAAATGATGGGACCGGTGACTCAGTTAGACACATGGCGCTGACCTCAGTTATAATAATAGATTCTCCAAAAGGCGTTGGTGTGAAGGAGAACAAATAGTTCTGCAGGTAATAAATGGACTTGGATCTTGGGGGCCTTTTATAGAACGCTGTGAGCATCAATTATGTAGTAAATGCCAAAATTAATTTCAGAGGATACAGCAATCCCAGTCCTGGTTAAATGCCCAACAGAAACATGGGTGTAAATTCCCTGAAAGTCACGTGCCAGAATGTGTTTAGCAGCACATTGATAGCAGCTCAAGCCTGAATCTTCCCAAATGCCCCTCAGTTGCCAGTGATGCTCTGAATTTCGTTTACACAGTGGGAGCCATGCGGGAAGGAGACAGAGCAGACTAACCATGCAGCACATGGATGTGATTCATGGACCAGTGGGAACCAAAACTTCTGAGCCAAACACAAAGGGCATACCCTGAAAAGTTCCTTTAATCAAAGGGGCAAAAGCAGGTAAAATGGACCACTCCAGAAAGCTCCACACTGTTTCACCCCTGGGTGATGCTCTATTTCTTCACCTGATGCTCCTGGCCAGCGTGTGTTCAGTCTGTGTAAACAGCTAATAACCTGAGCATTCTATGTATAAAGTCTACCATGAATAGAAAAAGGTTCAGAAACAATTGCTTCAAAAGTATCAGAGGTAGCCCTCCTGGCTGACATCTCTTCCATGTTTCTACAAGCTGACCCCCTGTTTGGTGGACCTCACGAGAGTGTGACATGAAACCAATCTAGAGAATTCTCCATGGAAATTTGATGTTCCACGGGCAACAGTTGCAGCCCAGGCCCTGGGCTCAGGGACCAACTCCAGGATCAGTTGGCCAGTCCCCCAGGCACCTCTCACTGACATCCAGGTGCAGCTAGTCTGTTTTTCAGTTCTCACTGGAGTTTCAGAGCTCACAGGACTCATCTCAGGTTTTAATCTGCTTTGCATAGCTCTCTCACGGAGTAAAAGTGAACGAACAAGCGGAGCAAAATGTAGAAATTTCCCTGAGTTAGGAATTAGGAGACTCGCTTTTCTGCCCTGTATGCTGTGTTCATCCCCCGGCCATTGGTTTATTCTTGAATCTTTTCACTTGCCTTTGATTCAGGGGGATAAACAACTTCTCCTGTGAGACAACAGGTCTGGCAGAGAGACATATTGGGAGAGTGAACACTCACCTTAAGTTCCTTCCAGTAGGATTTATATTTCATGAAGATCCACAGTTTTATCCTGGAATTAAGCCTCACGAGCATCTACCTCGTGTGGAGGTGTGGAGTCTGCTGTCAGACGGAAGTTGGCCTGGCTTCCAGGCTTTTCACACCACAGAGGATGCTGGGATCTTAGGGAGAATAAAATAACAGGACCACTCATCTGAGTCTCTCTCTCAAAGTGATCCACTGACACTCCCTCTCTCATCCCCACTGCCCGGGCCTTTGTCTGAGGATTCTCTGCTGGTGATTCACCATCACTAAAGCATCTTTTGAAAGAGAACAAAAAGTCAGGCTCTGTGAAGTGGCAGCATGTCACATCCAAGTATAGGAGCATCTGCTTCCCTTGGCCAGCCCCCTCCTGCTCCCACACCCTCCACAGACCTGGCCCTTGAGGGAAGGAGATGAATGTATGGTGTTAACTAAACAGCATGAGGAAGTGTGTATGGGGAGCCATGTATGGGTGGTCCTGTGAGGGTCTCCAACTGATCTGAGAGTTTCAAGAAAATTTCCCCCAAAGATACCTTCCTGGGTCCTAAAGGATGAGTAAGCGTCAGCCAAGCAAATGCGAGAAGAAGGGATATTCTAACTGAGACATAAAACATGCATATGGGTGTGCACATGTGTGTGGGTGTGCACGTAATTTTAATCTTGCATACCTCGAGCCTGGACTTGGGTGGTGATGATGGGGGATGAAGGGGACACATGAGGCTGAAGAGTGGCTGGAGCCCTTCCCGTGGTCCTAAACCTTCCAGCCTGTCCTGGCTGTGGGTCTTCTCAGCCTCTCAGGTAAGAGGTTGTGAGTTCGGACATTTCATCTTGCCTTCATGTCTGAGCCGGTTCAGCCAAGCTAGTGTCTCTCCCCCAGTGTCCTGTCCTGCCCCTCCCAGGCTGGAGGCTGACTGTGTCCGTCACTAGCACGTCTGATGGAGTGAGAGGAAGTACTGGCTCCTCCTTCTCCTGTTACAAGTACAGAATATTAGACCTTCTCTCTGTGAGTTCATCGTTCAGCTGGTCTGAGATGTGGCATCAAGAACACATCTTTTCTAACAGTGTCACTGTGGTTTTCTTGCTGATAATCCACCAAGAAATTTTTGAATGACATGTCAACATCGGGTTTCTGTTGTGTGCCAAGATTTTTGACAGATGCCGCTGAATTTAATTATCACAACACACATTTTGCAAGAGACCTGATCTCCATCTCAGAGCTGAGGAAACCACGGTTGATTTTGGAGGGTTGGCCGTCTCCCTGGTTATGGGTGAGGCTGTTTCATGGACTTTCTGTGCTCCTCCCTCCCTGCTTCTCCACCATGAGGGTTCCACTGCCCTGGCCTTAGCTCCTCCCAGAGGCCCCACCTCCTTCTCCATCACATTGGATATCAGGATTTCAACCTATAAACTGGGGTGGAGGGTGGTGCAAACATTCAGACCACAGCATGGACTAATTGTTTATTCCAGAAACGTTATTGAAATACTGCTGTGCCCAGGTAATAGGGTGAGAGCTGCGAGAAGTGATAAAGGATATCTAAGACTCTCAATGACCTTGTTGTCTAATAAGGTTGAAAATATAGGAAACATATGAAGGCAGGCGATTTAATGCAAAGCAGAGAATGATGAGCATCTCAAAAGAAGCACAGATGAGTGCTTAGGGTTTCAGGGGAGGGAGAGATTAATTTGTGGTGCAGTTGACACAGAAAGCTTTCCAGAGGAAGTGAGGTTCATACTGTAAAGTGAGAGAAGTCAGCCAAGTGAACCTGTCAGGGAGGAGGGGAGGTAGGAGGAGAGGCAGGACGAGGGGGAGATGGTTTCTTGGTCGAGGAACCTCTCCAGTTCCCTCAGCGAGGCCAGATCCAAGCATAAGCATCGCCTCTCTCCCCTGCTTTATCATCGTTGGAAATGTGTATTTATCCTGTGTGTGTGTGTGGTATGTGCACCGTTCATTGTACCTCCAATGCCTGGAACAGTTCTTGGCATCTGGTAGACCCTCAGTTAGTATTTGGGGGAGGAAGAAGGAGAGAAGAAAGGGGGAAGGGATCTGAACTTGAATTTGGTCCTCATCTCCAAGTAGGCAGACGGTGGCTCTTACAGAGTTGATGAAAATGTGAGCCAGATGGTGCCTGCTATACTTAGCTTAAGTGTACACTGGAGCAATTTAAAAACACCTTGCTTCCTATTTACTATTATGTGGATGTTAAATATCCAGTTTTGGGAAACAGTAATTAGAATGTCGAATTCAAGTCATCTCGAAGTTGCCTGTGATTGGTAGGACAGGAGAAGAAAACTGCCCAGGAGTGGCAGTGGTTTTGTGCTCTTGAAATAAATAGGTGAATCAGTGGGTATCTTTAAGAAGTCCGTTTGCATTCCTCTTGTTTGTGTTTACCAGATAAGGACACACAGTCATCAGAGGACTCTGAGGAGCCTGTAAGAGTCACCATCATAGGCTCCCTTGTGATTCCTCCACTGTTCTGGAAGTGAAATGTTCCCTAAATACAAGGTGCTACTCTTCGGTCTTCATTTGCTTTTTTTCACACATTCCTCCCATTGTACCTGTGTCATAGCTTTATTGTAAATGCAACAAAGCCCTGTCGGCGTTTGTGGTTACACAATAATAACTTTTTTGACCTATTTTGAACTCGCTTTCTTTTTTGAGCCTTTGTTCTATCACAGTTTCTGAAAACAAAGGAAGCAATGCCCATATCAATGTATGAATGTGCTAGCCTTTAATTCTAATCAGATAAAATTCAGACATGTACAAAACACGAGAGAACAGTTTTTGTTGCACCAAAGATTCCCATCCATCTTCTTTGTTTTGTTATCAGTATATCCAGTTCTATAAAGTATTTTCTCATAATTTTATCTTTCTTGAAATTGCTTTTTGGGAACTCTCGAGTGAAAGATGCAATATACAAACAAATTGAATTAAACATGAAAGACAGATGATTCAGGCTCTGTTCTTCTGGTGTGCTAGGGAGTTAACCAGGCACAGTTCATTAACACTAATGGAAAAATTCATCATTTACCATGAGCTTCTCCAGACATCATAGGGCAATTTCTCCCCCTAATTTGCGATATAATTTGATTACTTCTAAATGTACTAAGATTCGAAAAGGAGGTATTTTATCAATCATGCATCTTAAAGATTACTTCTCATTAATTTAAATATTAATTCCTTTGAGAAGAGACTTCCTCCCCCCAAATCAATTATTTTCTATAAATATACCCATGACATCCTAGGCACTATAGCCTTCTTTACGTTTCCAGATAATAAAAGCATATACTTGCCCATAGTTTGACTATAACTTACATTCTCTTTGTGTTTTAAGTATGGCTCAAGATTCAGGAAAAAAATTGTTTTTCTTAATTTGACTCAGAAATATCTATGGAGTAGGGATTTGGGACTTCCCTTGTGGTTCAGTGATTAAGAATCTGCCTGCCAATGCAGGGGATACGGATTTGATCCCTGCTCTGGGAAGATCCCACATGTTGTGGGGTAAACAAGCCCACATCTCACAACTAAAACGTAGCCCCCGCTTGCCGCAGCTAGAGAAAGCAAAGCCACGACAAAGATATGTGTACGCGTGTAGAAATGGACTCGCAAATGTGCTGATGTCACTTATCAGAGATAATGTTTATTTGCTCTATCGCCAAAAGATTAAATTTGAAATCACAGGAGTCTCGAGCTTAATTAGGATTAGAGTTTTCCCTCCAGAAGCAGAGAAACTCCAAGCCTGCAAAGGACTTGGTAAATACTGAGCAATCATACTTCACTACCTTCAAATCTTCTCTTTGGACTTAAAGTAAAAATTCACATTAGGACACGTCTTAACTCTGCAGCCCAATGGCTAAGAGAGTCGCCCTTCCATCATAGTGAGCATGCAAACTGGTTCTGGATACAGATTCCATTAGTGACGGTGCCCGTGGATACCAGGAAGGCCCACTGGCCTCTGCTTTGCTTTTCTTTTGCAGGCTAGGTCGCTTCAGTTGTGTCTGACTCTGAGACCCTGTGGACTGTAGCCCACCAGGCTCCTCTCTCCATGGGAGTCTTCAGGCAAAAACTGGAGTAGGTTGCCATGCCCTCCTCCAGGGGATCTTCCTGACCCAGGGATTGAACCCACATCTCTTGCTTCTCCTTCAGTGGCAGGTGGATTCTTTACCCCTAGGGCCACCTTTCTTCTCTTTGTTTCAGTGCAAAAAGAAAATGTTAGAAAGAGGCAACAGTAAAGTATATGAAAAGGAATGAGAATCTCTGCCATTTCTAAAGAAAACGAGAAAGTGAGGAGAGTGGAATCTGTTGGAGACCCTCTTGTGCTGAAGTCCGACTGGCCTGGGTGGCTTCTGGGAGCCATGAGGTCAGTTAGAGTGTGGGCCATGCTTGTGTGCATTTGGATTTGTGCAAAAATCCATGACATTTAGTAGACTCTCAAAAAGGATTTCGATTCCACAGAGGCTCTGGAATAATATTTGTTAATCCTTCAGGAATGATGGGTTTCCCAGGTGGCACAGTGGTAAAGAATTTGCCTGCCAGCGCAGGAGCCACAGGAGACATGGGTTTGATCCCTGGGTGGGGAAGATCCCCTGGAGAAGGAAATGGCAACCCACTCCAGTACTCTTGCCTGGAGAATCCCATGGACAGAGGAGCCTGGCAGGGTACAGTCCATGGGGTCACAAAGAGTTGGACATGACTGAGCATGCACAGCATCAATCAGAAAGGACCTGCAGAGGAGAGAGACTGCCTCAGAGAAAGAGGCTGGCAGGAGGCGGCTTACCAAGACAAAGAAATACAAGACTCTGGACAGTAATTGTGACGGTACCACACTCCTCTATGGTGCGTGGGCACACTCGCATCAGTGACGCTTGCACACGTGATGTAAACAATAAAACCAGAAGGAAATGTCGATGGTTTGCTGTGGGAAATCATCTACTACCATTCTATACTAGAAAGCTTATAATTTATAAATTATATATAGCTTTTCTAAAAACAGAAACTTCAGTATATAGCTTATAAGCTAAAATGAGGACAAGTAAAACCTTGTTCAGGCCCTAAGGTAGTAAAATTTCTAATAGTTTTCATGGTCTGAATATATAAGTAAACCTTGCATGAGCGGAGAAAGTATGGGGCAGAAACTGAAGTCTGTAAAGAATCAACATGTTTAAGATTTCACTGACGAACTGGTTAAATTTAATGAGACAATAGAGATTTAAACCATTTATAAAATCCAACAAAGTGAACATTTAGAACCCTGAAACTTTCAAATAACATCCACCTCGAGGGTAAAGTCATGGGTTGATTTCATCTTTCTATTTTTCCTGTCGAATACTGCTTTAAAAAGTGGCCCATCGCTGGTCTAGATAGAAATGGGGCCTTTTATCAGAGAGAAGCTGACGTATGATACCGCTGAGAAGAGTTTGTGGTTTAGACTAAAAAGAAACCCTGTTACCTCTACTAGCTTCCTTCCTCCAGAGCATCTCTGCCTTCAAGGATCCCCAAACACACACATCTGCACAGACTCACAGTCCCTTGAAAGCTTCAATGTGCCAAACACAGGAGGCGGCGGGCGGGAGTGGAGGGCCTTCCCCAGAAAGCTCAGCTCTGGGAGGGAAGGGATGACAGCAGCCAGCACAGCCTTTCTTTCTCCTGCCTCTGCGCATGGCCAACCTGCCCTGAAACCTCGGCTCTGCTTCACTCAGTTTTCGGGATGGGGTCACTGTCAGTCAATGCCTCTAGCTCTGAGATCAGGTCCTATAGAGTCTCACGGAGAGCGGTGGATGGGCCTGAATAATCTATGCTGTTGCAAATTGGTCCTAGTTTCAGCTTTCTCGGATTGCACAGCTAACATATCCAGAAAGCTTAAAATGCCAGCTTATCTAGGCAGATTTGCAAACAAACACACACAACTGGAACATTTCTATTGAAACTATTTTTGTACGGGCAAGTTTTTAAAAGATGGTAATTAGCAAAATTAAAGACAAAAGAAAACTTTTTCTGCCTTTTCAAATACTGTCTACCTGCAGTACCAAGCCGGAGCCCCACCCCCTGCCTGGAGCCCCCTCCACTCCCACGCCGCCCCAGCCACGTGTCTCTTGTCTAAAGGAGGCTCCTCTGTGTGAAATCGCACAGCCTCCCATTCCCGAGAGGCTCTTAAGAAATCCGTCCCGCCTGCTGCAGCTGGAGGCCAGGGACCACTCTGCTGCTCCTGGGGTGCCTGGCTTAGCGGGAGTAACGTGGGAAGCCGAGACCCCCACTTAGAGCCAAGAGAGAGACCCGATGTCCAGCATGTGGTGGAATTCGCACTCTGAGCAGCCGTCTGTCTCTGCTGACCTGCAGAAGGAGACCACGGGATCCCTCAGTCCTGCTGTTTAGAACTCTGGAAACAGGGGACATGATCTTAGCCCCACCTGTGGCATCTCATCACACTCAGAGGGTTAGGCTTCAGGGTTTGATGCCCAGATTGAAGCCTCCGAGCCCCACGGGCTGGTTTTGTACAGTCTGCATCAGAACCAGCTTTTCCTGCTGCTGCTGCTGCTGCTGCTGCTCTGGTCCAGGCCCTTGGCCTGCCTTCCGTCTGCTCCCGCCCCCATCCCGTCCCTCAGCCTGCTCCTGTTTTGGCCAGAGCTGCCAGTATGAACTTCCCGACCGTTAACCTTTCTTTCCCAGTTCAGGAACCTCCAGCATCTCTGGGCAGTTGAAGCTCTCAGGCCCCTCCACGCGGTGAGGAAGGGTCTCCGGCCTGTTTCCCGGCCCAGTGGTCTTCTCCCGGGATCTTTCGTCTCTCTGTTTCCACGCCTGGGACTGATGAGGCCAAACCTATTTCAACAACCTGCCCCTGTGCCCTCCTTGGTCCTAAATTAATGAACAGCAACGGCAACAACAAAAACAATTTCATGAAAACATTCCCTTCCCAGAGTGTGTTTATTTAATGAAATAATGCATATAATGTAATATACACTTATAGTGCCTGATAGGTAGTATATGCTTAAGAAGTTTGTATTCCTGTTTTTATGGTTATATCATTATTAAACACGATTAAACATGTGCTATGAGTAGTAACAATAAACTCACAATATAATATCCACTGCTTTTGCCCTTTAAAGACTTTTTTTATGGGGACCCTTTTTAAAGTCTTTGTTGAATTTGTTACAACATTGCTTCTGTCGTTTATGTTCAGGTGTTTTTGGCCTCAGGGGATGTGAAATCTTAGCTCCCCAACCAGGAAATGAACCTGCACCCCCTGCATTGGAAGGCAAGGTCTTAACCACTGGACTCCCAGGGAAGTCCCTGATTTGCCTTTTAGATTTTTAATTCATGTCTTTTTGCACCCTCAGGTCAAAGACCCTTGAGGTAGACTCTGTACGGTAGTCCAGGTACCCTAATGCCTAATGCAGTGCTGTGCATATAGTTGTTGATGTTCAGCCAGTAAATCGTGTTCAACTCTTTGCAACCCCATGGACTGCAGCACGCCAGACCTCCCTTGACCTCACATCACCTCCTTTGAATTTGAGAGTCTGCTCAAATTCAAGTGCATTGAGTTGGTGATGTCATCCAACCATCTCATCCTCTGTCGTCCCCTTCTCCTTCTGCCCTCAGTCTTTCCCTGCATACAGTGGCATACAGGAAATCTTTGTGGATGGAATCTTGGCAGCATCTCTGCCCTCCTCCCCGCTCCTGGCCTCCACTCACCCAGGGTCTGCTTGGACACTTGCGTGGCCACGTTAGGTGGAATGTTGTACTTGGCTGTGTCGATGAAACATTAGTTTGTGTGTATGTGGGTGTGAATATTTAAATTCTCATTTAAAACATGTTAGGATGGAATGCAAAATCTTTTTTTCTGGCAGAAAGTCAAGCCCGTCTCTTCTCTATTTTCTCCTCCTTTCTCATGGTTTTTATAAATTACAGCTTGTCCCAATAAAAAATTGTCCAGATGGCCAGTTCCTCACATCACATTTTATTCCATGCAGAGAACCTGTCTTTGTTTCTAAAGAATTCCTTTTTCACCACATGTTCTATTCTTGAAACAACTCAGTAAATTTCGGAATGAAATTGAAAAAAAAAAAAAAACACTGAATGGCTTAAATTCTCTCAAAGTGTTCTGATTTTCCTACCTTTCTCTCTGTATAATCAAGAATGCCAGAGACATTACATAAATACATTAACATCATAAATATCCACTTGGCAACGCAGCAACTATGTACAGGGTGATAATGTCAGGTATTCCACCACTTTTATTTATATATAATGTGTTCAGAGAAAAGTCTAATCCCAGAGGGAGTTTGGCATAGAACTTAAAAACCAAGATCCTAGCATGAGTCTGCCTGGGTCTCAAACCCGACTCCAGCATCCTGCCTGTGTGGCCTTGTGTGACTTACTTCACCTCTCTGTCCCTCAATTGCTTCATCTATAAAATGCAGATAATAATAGAACCTATCTTGAGGGATGTTGTGAGAATTCAGAAACTTAACATATAAAGAGAGCTTAAGTTAGCACATAACACAGAGTAAAAACTATAGAACTATGAGCTGTTTTAGATATTATGAGTATTAGATGAATCACGTTGTGTTTAGGTATCATCTTTAAATTTTTGAATGATTTTAGTGCCTAAATTTAGTAGAAATAAAAAATTCATATATATATTTTAAATTAGTCTGGTCATCTCATATAAAATATTTTGCATGTTGATTCTCAATAACAAATAGTTAAAACAAATTAGTTGAACAGTATGTCAAGATAGCTTATGGTAGAAAAAGTAGTGTTGAATCATATTTTCTTGAAAGAAGTAAGTGTTCATTTTTATCCACAATTACATGGATGCCCCTAATCTTTAGGCTTCCCAGGTGGCACTAGGGATAAAGAACCTGCCTGCCAATGCAGAAGATGCAAGCGATTCGGGCTCAATCCCTGGGTTGGGAAGATCCCCTGGAGGAGGGCATAGTAACACACTTCAGTATTCTTGCCTGGAGAATTCCATGTGGCATCCTTAGGGTCGCCACAAGGACACAACTAAAGCGACTTAACACACACGCATGCCCTAATCTTTATTATCTCAGTGTGGTTTATTTAAACTTGAAAAAAAGAAATAAATAAAATCCTCCCTTCCAGATTTAACAAGATTACTAATGTTGGTTATTGCTAATTGGGATGATACTGCTTTATGCACATTAAATTGCAGAACAAGTTTGCCTTTGGTATGTTAACTGATTTAGGGAGAAGAGAATTGGCCATCAACTTCAGGAATTTGAAGAAAACCTGATTCTGAGACGTTAGATTGCTGCTCTCTCTATGTATATGTATCATTTGTACTTGCTCACAATCCTCATAAAAGTAAAATTGGTAACACTTTAAGTCCTAGTTAGCTTTTGTAAGTTTCCATAGAAAATATTACAGGAATTCTACAATTACAGCAACCTGCCTTTCAGTGTTTAAGGAAGTGTTAGTTGCTCAGTCGTACCTGACTCTTTGCAACCCCATGGACTGCAGCCCACCAGGCTCATCTGTCCATGAGATTTTCCAGGCAAGGATACTGGAGTGGGTTGCCATTTCCTTCTCCAGGGGATCTTCCCAACCCAGGAATTGAACCCGGGTCTCCTGCACTGCAGGCAGATTCTTTATCGACAGAGCTACAAGGGAAGCTTTCAGTGTTTATCATGCCTTTTAATACCATTGGCCAAAAGGTCAATGTTACCTTAAAAACAAAAATTGTCCATTTAACATACTAAGCAAGTTTAAGCTGTCCACATGTTAAAGTTGGATGGCAGTGAGGGCAAAGCTTTGTCTCTCCCCCTGCTTCCTGGCACACCCCCTGCTCTTCAAGTCTCTGTCCCCATCCTCTGAGGAGGCAGCACCCAGGGCTTCCTCACTGCCTTTGCTGGAGGAGGCAAGACCCTCAGATGGTCTGTTCCATGAACACTTCCAAATACTTGGCCTCCACTCCCTCCAACAATTAAATTCTTGTCTTTTGAAGATAACCCAGGAGACTTTAGCATCTAACCTCTCAACTCACATATATTGTCTTATCTAGGTCTGAGAAAGAACGACTACAAGTGGCTAGTAAAATAATTGAGACTAAAGCTATACGATGCATGAATCTCCTGGAGACAGGGTTAGGGAAGAACTCTCCACAGTCTCACTACAGCCTAAGTCCTGGGCTGCGTGAGGCCGTGTTCCCAGCCCAGGCTCCTCCTGGGAGCTGCTGGCCTTTCTCGGATGACTTCACTTTTCTGGATCAGCAAGAAGGTTGTCAGTGACCTGACACTCTTCCTGAAATACTGCTGACCTCTGGGTTTTACTTATGTTTGGAAGTACAGCACCCAAGGGGCTGTTTTCTCTTTGTCAGCTTGCTTGAATGTGTAAAGCATCTAACGTCATGTCATGGAGAGAAGATGCTAATAGATATGTGGGCAGGGAGGGAATTCAGAGCAGGGGCCGAGGCACTCAGGCCAGAAGGACTCTTGGTGTCTGAGGCCCTTCCAGGCACCCCGGGGTTGTCAGTGCCTAGCAGTGGGGAAGCTTCCAATTAGGTATGTGGTGACAGCTTAGTTACACTCTCCTGGTCCAGACTGTCCATCCCCCAGGGTTTGACAAAGCATGGCCCATTATTTTTATTAGGACAGGGTAGTCATAGATAAGTAGGAACACATCAGCTGCTTGGGTCTGAGAAGATGAAAATGTGGTGAGTACAAGATGATAATAGGGTTGGATGAGTAGGGCCCAGAGCCCAGGGGTTGGAGCCAAGTGGGAGGAATCTGAAATGAAGGTAGGGAATCCCAGGAAGTGAGCAAAGCAAAGCAAAAAAGAATAATTCAGAGACGTAGGCACATGGGGGCCTGGCCAACTGCGGGGACGGGCCTGCCTTCCAGGGGTGGGCTTGGGAAGCAGAGGGCTTGTCATGGGAGGGGGCCCAGCAAGAGCCAAGTAGGAACGTCCCTGAGGAGGGCTCCTGGGTTCTTTGCATGACAGTAGATGAGACTTTTTTCAAAATTTATTTTTACTCTCTGGCCACGCTCTGCAGCATGCAGGACCTTAGCTCCCTGACCAAGGATCAAACCCACGCCTCTTGCATTGAAAGCTCGGAGTCTTAACCCCTGGACCACCAGGAAAAGTCCCTCTAGACCAGGTTTTTAGAAACAAAGTGTGTGTGTGTTAGTCACTTAGTTGCGTCTGACTTTGTGACCCCATGGGCTATAGCCCACCAGGCTCCTCTGTCCGTGGGGATTCTCCAGGCAAGAATACTGGAGTGGGTTGCCATGCCCTTCTCCAGGGGTTCTTCCCGACCCAGGGATTGAACCCGTGTCTCCTACATTTCCTTCTCCTTCATTGGCAGGCAGATTCTTTATCACTGAGCCAACAAGGACTGATGCAAATGCCAGGTTCTGTGATGCAGAGCCCATGAGGCTGAGCCCTGAGCTCAGGTATCAGATCTGGGCCCTGCTTCAGGTTCAGACCTTTGGACTTTAGATTGAACTGTGGGGTTTAGCGACTCACCAAAGGCTTCAGATCAGGATTGGTCCTGAGAATAAGGGGCAACTGCACTGACCTGTGGAATCAGGTGCTCCTGTCATGGAAGGAAGGGGAATTCAGAGGCTGAGAACCCTCAGGGGCCTGATATCACCTGCAGTGATTCAGCATTGGCCGCTCCAGCTCTGGCCCCGGTACAACCAGCAGAGCAGCGGCAGCCAAGGACGCTGCTCCTAAGAGAAGGGCAGGACAGTTTTTAAGGAAAGAATATACACCAATACATTTTTCTTTTATTTTTATATTTCTTCTCAGATGAAATAGAAATTATACTTCCTTCTCAATTATACTTATTCTGAAAAGCAAAACTAGTATTTTTAATGGCGGTCATTTTTCTGTTTCTTTCTATTTATGAAGAGGTCTACTAGGACCTCAGATCTGGTCCAAAAATCTTAAAAAAATTTTTTTTATTGATTTGCTTTTGGCTGTGGCAGGCCTTAGTTGCAGCACCACAAGCATCTCTAATTGTGGCTCTGGGGCTCAGTTGCTCTGTGGCATGTGGATCTTAGTCCCGCCAAGCCCCAGGCCAGGGATCGAACCTGCAACCCCTGTGTTGGAAGGCAGACTCTCAACCACTGGACCACCAGGGACATCCCCCAAAACCTCTTAAACTTTGCAGCTGTCTAGAAGTTTTTGTTTGTTTAGCATTTGCCCTGTCTTGCTGATGAACTTGGACCTGACATATTTAGAAATTATTCAGCAGAACTGTATGAAATTCCTGGTACTCAGCTGTGTCTGACTTTTAAAATCTACGTAGTTTCTGCAGTCTCTTCCTCCTTCTCCTGCAAGCAGCACACATAGTTGAGTTAAGGAGAGCTGTGGTTCCCAGTGAGCAGAATCCCACCTCCCACGGGGTTCCCGCTCAGTCCAACCATCCCGCCCATGGTTTTCTTGCTTCCTTCACTCTGTCCACAATCAGCTGAAATTTGAACCTGCCACCTCCCTGTCCATCAGAAGCTACCATTTTCCTTTGACCAACGGAGACTTGAGGCATAGAAATTTCGGCTTATGTGTCAGCAATTTGCTGAAGAGACTATGTCTTCGGAACCTTCCCCCCCTCCCCAATATTTGGCTAAATCAGTAGTAAGTTTTAAATGGTTTTTATCACACCTAGGACGACCACTTCAATCAACTTTCTTCTATGTGTATGGTTTTATGAAGAGTCGTGTGTGTTCTTAAACACGCACATATACACACGTATCCCCTGAAGGAGGAAGTGGCCACCCACCCCAGTATCCTTGCCTGGAGAATCCTATGGACAGAGGAGCCTGGCGGGCTACAGTCCATGGGGTTGCACAGATTCGGACATGACTGAAGTCACTTAGCACACATACACACATTACGGTGTGCGTGCGCAGAAAGGCTCGTGCTTGGGATGCCATCTCTGTAACGTAAGAATTTCTGGGCACTGAGCGCAAATAAGCACAGAGCTGCAATCCAGAGATGCATTCCCAGCAGAGCCGAGGTTGAAAGCGGTGCCGACAATGCTACTGAAAGCCCACCGTCCCCATGCCTTACAAACTTTCATTTCTCTCCCATTGTTATCTTCTTTCAGGTTCTTCACCAGCATCTTCTGCAAAATATGCTCTTGTCATTTAATATATTCTTTTGAACTTCACGCTTTTTTCTGATCTGTGCAATAAGGAGACACTCTGTCATTTGCCTTACCTCTCAGAACTAAGAAATACCCCATTCTGGTGGTGCTCAAGGCCCTGCGTTGGTGCTAATAATTAAGTGATTTGTTTTGGGGTTTCCCAAGAAGGTGCCAAGTCACACTGGGAAAATTGCTTATCTTGTGTGAGCCTGTTTTCTTACCTATGAAAAATACATCAATACTATCTTTGGTTTTTTCATGCCTTAGTACCTGTGAGACAAAAAAGAGCTGGAATGGGATTAAGAAATAAGTGAATGATTAAATGACTAAAAGGACTGATTAATGAGTGAAGACTGAGGAAACAGAATTTCTCTTAACTGAGCAAGAGGGCAAATGGTAGCTTCTACAAGCCTGGGCGGATAAGCCTGAGGAAGACAGCTTGAGTGTTGAGCAGCACAAGTCACACAGGGGTCATGATATGAAATCAAGGAAATTTATGTCCATAATGATCATTAAAATAGCTTGAGTTGGGAGTATGTGTTGATGGATGGATAGCAAAGTTTCTGAGTGATAGTATTTTAGTGAAAACTCAACTGTGCATGAAATAAACATTTTCCATCTCCCTTAGGTTAGCCTAATGCCTTTCAACCCTTCATCTGCAGAAAATCCTTTCTAAAAATCTCTCTTAAATCTCATAAGTTGCAGCCTAAACCAATCGGTCCTGCTGGAAACTGCTTTATCACCACTTCACTCCTTACACAGGACCCAGTACAGACTGATTTATTTTCCCCTAGACATGGTGGACTGGGTACTACTTCTTTTTCTGTGAATAGTGCCTCTGCCACTCTGCACAAGAATTATGTTCCCTTTTTGACAGTGCTGAAAACGCCATCCCACTTTGGCCCACGCAGTTGACTTGCTAATAATTAAGTGATTGATTTGGGGGGTTTCCTAAGAAGGTGCCAAGTCACATTGGGAAAATTGCTTATCTTGTGTGAGCTTGTTTTCTTACCAATGAAAAATATATCACTGATATCTTTGGGTATTTGTTGAACCCAGGTCTCCTGCATTGCAGGCAGATTCTTTACTGTCTGAACTACCAGGGATTCCCTTGGGTCTTTAGTGCTAAATGCTAGAGATAATGTATGTAAAACACCTTGTATTGCAGTGGGCCTATGTAGACACTCAGTAGGGGTAGCGTTTGTTCTTATTTTAAATTGTATTTTTTGGAACATATCCCAGCTTCTTCACTAGAACTGTATACTCTCAAGTGCCTAGCATGCAACACATGCTAAGTTAGTGGGTTGTTGGATCAATAATTAGATAAAGAAACTAATAGATCAATGCCAATTAATATGAACTACAGAACATGTGTGCCCGGAGCACTGCTGTCTGGCGAAGTACAGGTTTACCCTGGTATGTTGGGCGAGACTAGTGTTAACAGAATCGCCCCACTCCAAATTCCAGAAGGCCCATTCCAGATCTAGGTTGGTACTGAAGCCCTCTGAGGTTAGACTTCATATAGGGGCTCCCTAGAAAACTCAGTCTATTGTAAAATAGAGGGAAACCTCATTGCTCCTGAGAGAGTCAATTCCTAGGCAGGTTGATAAGAAGTCTGGGGTCCCCAAGGAGGAGGAAGGGGTCTGGGGCTCTTGAGGAGGAGATAGGGGTCTGGAATTCTTAAGGAGGAGAAAAGAACAACCTTTTCATGAGAGCAGCTCCCAGTCCTGGGGTGTGTGTGTGTGTGTGTGTGTGTGTGTGTATGTGTGTGTCTATATGTATGTATGTGTATGTTTGTGTATGTGTGTGTCTATGTGTGTGTATGTCTTTTTTTATTTTGTCTGCATTCCTTAGTCACATAAAACCTTTTTTTCTTTAAGCCGGGAGCTGATGATTAGGCAACAAAACAGCTCAGTTTAAGCTCTGTACCAAGGATTATATAACAATGTATCCAGCTTGAGGACAGTTTCTCCTTGAAAACCTTCTGACTAATCCTGTTATCTTAAAATGTATACTATGGAAGTGGGTCTGGTAAGATCTTTCTATTGTTAGTTCTAATCCTGTCATCTTAAAATGTAAATTGTGAGAGTGGGTCTAGTAAGATCTTTGCAACCTTGAGACATTCTTTGGATTTATTATAATAACCAATTTAGCTTACTTGCTAAGACTAGCGAGGGGGGCCCTCTCTGTTCCCCTTCTGATGTCTATGTCAGAAGCTCTCTCTGTCCTTTTTATACTTTAATAAACCTGCTACAGATAAGCTCTTGAGTGATCCTGGTCCCTGGTCCCAAAGCTAAATCTTCTTCTTCTGAGATCACGAATCCGACATTGTTCACCGTTAGCTATCACTCCCTAATTTGATCTTGACTTGAAAATAACAAAAGCAAACTCTCCTGTGTCAGAAAGGATTTATTATGCATCGTGTTACCAGCACATTTACAGTAAATAGGAAGTGAATTCCTGGAAAAAAAGAGCGCACTGCCAAGATACTGATGCATTTGAGTCCATGCTCCCCCGGATGTAAAGGATGACAGCACTATCGTCATGAGAGTACTTCCCAGACCTGGGGTGTGTGTGAATGTGTGTGTGTATGTGTATGTCTCTGTCTGTGTGTGTGTGTGTGTCTGTGTGTATGTAGTGTTCATGTGTAGGTGTGTCTGTGTGAGCATGCATGTATATGCATGTATGTCTGTGTGTGTATTTGTGTGTGTTTGTGTGTCTGTGTGTGTGTTTGTGTGTCTATGTGTTTATGTGTATCTGTGTCTATGCATGTATGTGTATTTGTGTGTGTTGTGTGTGTGCCTATATGTGTGTGTCTCTGTATATGTGTGTGTTTGTGTGTCTATGTGTGTGTCTATTTGTATATCTGTGTGTGTATGTTTCTGTGTGTGTCTGTCTGTGTGAGATTCCTCATGGTCACAACATCCCAGAGGAGTTGGATCTGATTTTCCTATTTCACTGGGGGAACTGGAGCTTGGGCATGGACCAGGTCCCTGAGGGGCGCCATCACGCCTAGTCATCCTCTGATGGCACCTCCCTTGTTCAGAAACAGGTTAGAGCCTCTGGAGGCAGAACCGTGGGTGCAGAAACCTACTGGAGATAGCAGTCACCCATGGAAAGGACCAGACCATTGGTCCCAGCAGATCTTTTACCTGAACCTGCCATCGGACTCTAACCACATCTGGAATTCAGGGCTCAGCCTCAAACCCGTCTCTCCTCTTTCACCCACAATCGGCCCTTCACGTTAAAACACAAAACTTCCTAGCCAGGCTCAGGAGGATGAAGCACACAATCAGATACAGAATTTCTGGATATACAAATGATAAAAAAAAAAAAAAAAAAAAGCTTAATATTCTCTTGCTGGTAAATATGTTTAATTACCCCATAGTATTTTGTGATACAGGTAGTCCCATCAGGCATGAATTTTCAAGGATACAGACTGAGTCAGATGTTTACGTGGCATTTTCATTGCTCCATTGCATGCGTGCATCTCTGTGTACTCAGTCGCTCGGTCCTGTCCAGCTCCTAGTGACCCCACAGATTGGACTATAGCCCACCAGGCTCATCTGTCCATGGCATTTTCCAAGCAAGAATATTGCAGCGGGCTGCTATTTCCCACTCCAGGGGATCTTGCCAACCCAGGAATCAAACCCTCATCTCTTGCACCCAGGGATAGAACCCTCATCTCTTGCAACCAGGGATTGAGTCCTCATCTCTTGCATCCCCTGCATTGGCAGGTGGATTCTTTACCACTGTGCCACCTGGAAAGCCCATAGTACTTCGTGATACAGGTAGTCACATCAGGGCATGAATATTGAAGGATACAAACTGGGTCAGCTGTTTATATGGCATTTTCACTGCAGGTGCATCTTTATGACAGTCTTCTGTTTTCAAGTTTCTTAAATTGTGAAAACTGCATTGCTGATGACTATGCCTGTGATATCTGCACAGAGGGCAATATGGGAAGAAACTTCACACAGTGTGTTCTGTGAAACAAGAACATCTCTATTCAGTGTTTCAGTTTGGGGTGTGTGTCTGTTCCCATGACAGTGCAGCCCTGATGCATCACCCTAAACGGACGCCTGTGCTCTCATTTTTTTTTCTTTTTTTTTTTTAGTTCTACCACTTTATTGCTACCAACCCATTTCCCTCCACCCTCGTGCACACATGCTCAGTCATGTAATCCCATGGACTTCAGCCCGCCAGACTCCTCTGTCCATGGACTTTTCCAGGCAAGAATACTGGAGTGGGTTGCCATTTCCTTCTCCACGGTGCTCTCATTTTTATACAAACCAGCGTTTTCAGCTGTCCATGTTTGGACAGGAACTTGAAAAAGGAGGCAACACTTCAGGGTCGTCTGAGAGAACTAACACAGGCAAATGTGGAATCAGGCTCTGACAGGCAATATAAAAAAATCCCTATAGTTTGAACTTCAGTGGAAGACTCCAGAAGGTGAACAGCCAGTCCAGGTAAGGAAGTCTTGAAAATGTGAAACAGAGAGTAAAACATGTAGAAGAGAAAAGAACAAACTTGTTGGTGATAATAGTTCCTTATGTTTCTTCAAAATCTTTTTTTTTTAATTTTCTGGATAATATTATGTTCACTAGCCTGTAGAATTCATCTAAGCCTTGATGCTTCATTTTTAAAATATTTTTACTTACTTCATCCTCAGTAATGTGAATTGACCTCTAAGTGGAGGTATTATATGGAAGTCACAGAAAGCAAATCTCACGTGTAAAATTCTGTAAGACTCTCTGCATCTTTGGAGCTGTCTCACAGGTGGCATCTCTCTGGGCACGTGGCCCGGTATCCACATCCTCTCATCCCACCAGCACCCTCTCGCTCACCTGGTACTTGTCATCTTTAATCCAAACATCCCTCAGACATGATTTCCTTACTCTGAATAGTTTCCATTTTCATTTATCAATGGCACATCATCCTTTTGTTCCTAAATGTAAACTTACGACTATCGGTCCTCAGTTTTTATTTGTTGTTGTTGTTGTTGAGTCATGTCTGGCTCCTTGCAACCCCATGGACTGCAGCACACCAGGCTTCCCTGTCCTTCACCTTCTCCTGGAGCTTGCTCAAACTCATGTCCATTGAGTTAATGATGCCATCCAACCATCTCATCCTCTGTTGCCCTCTTCTCCTGCCTTCAATCTTTCCCAGCATCAGGGTCTTTTTCCAATGAGTTGGCTTTGTCCACCAGGTAGCAAAGTATTGGAGCTTCAGCTTCAGCATCAGTCCTTCCAATGAATATTCAGGACTGATTTCCTTTAGGATGGACTGGTTGGATCCCCTTGCAGTCCAAGAGATTCTCAAGAATCTTCTCCAGCACCACTCTTTGAAAGCATCAGTTCTTTGGTGCTCAGCCTTCTTTATGGTCCACCTCTCAAATCCTCCCATGACTACTAGATTATTTACATTTTCTAAGAAGCTCCAGATGCAACTGTATTTGCACTTTTTTTAACTTAAATGAGTAAATAATCTAAATGACATTTAAGAATGAAAGCTTCATTCCCCATGCTGGGGATTATAAACACAAAGAAAATCTAATACAAAGTGAATGACTGGCGATCAGAGATGGTGCCATGAAAGGCTTGAGAGAGGTGAGAAGTGGGTGTCTTCAGACCCCGCTGTGGGCAGAAGGCACTGGGGTTCAGGGTTGAAGGACAGTAGACCTCCCAGGGGGAGCTTTGGGGGAGCTGCTAGGGGAGGGGCTGCTGGTTCTCCGGACCCTCCCCCCAGCCCTGTTCTTCGCGCTCAGCAGGTGGGACCGGAAGGTGTGCACCTCTACGCAGAGGCCGACTTGGCCGGGATACTCTTGTACCCACGAGACAAGGTCATGGAGAGTTTGGCTCGTGCTGCGCTGTGCTTAGATGCTCAGTCCTGTCCGACTCTTTGTGATTCCAGGGACTGCAGCCTGCCCGGCTCCTCAGTCCATGGGATTCTCCAGGCAAGAATACTGGAGTGGGTTGTCACCCTCCTCCAGGGGATCTTCCCAAAGTTCGGCTCACAGGACACGCTTTTCAGGTGGATTTTACATCCTGGACTGTGCATTTTGTTCCTTTTATAGAGCATTCAGGTGATGTATTTTCGTTCACTTAGCTGATTTAAAGTGTGGTGGCTCTGCACCCTCCCTCCGCGGCGTGCCATCCGCTGCCTCCGGGTACCAAGGCGCTCCTCTGTCGCATCTGTATCCTGCATCTCATCCTTTGTTCTACACCCACTCCTCTTGCCGAAACTGCACGGGGTCTGGGTTTTCTTCACTGCTTTTCACACCCACGCCGTTTATAACTTCGAGTGGCTGAGAGCTTCAGCAGCCTTTCTGTTTCCTAGTGGAGGGAGAAGCTTTTCTCTTTTTCTTTTTTCAAAAAATGTTTTTCCCAGGAACCCTGTTTGTTTATTCCAGAGGCCAGTACATCCATTTGCTCTTACTTTTTTTGTTCGGTTCTGTTATCTTTTTTCCCAAACAAAAATGCTCTTGTAAACATTTTAGACATTCATTCTCAATGTCAAAAGCCAGAGAGAATAAACAGCTCTTTGAACTGCTTTAAAAAGTGATGTCACCGTGGTGTTCTCTCAGAGGTTAGCCAAGCCTTTCTCTTCAGCACAGATGTATGGCTTCCCTAACTCTGCTTATGGTACACTGTTGAGTGCCTTACGGTTTTGAAGGGGGTTTGCACTGAAATGGATCAACAAGCATAATTACTACTGATAGAAAAAGTAGAGAACATTAGTTGATGTGTGTATGCATGCCCATCACTTCAGTCATATCTGACTTTTTGACCCCAAGGACTGTACCCACCAGGCTCCTCTGTCCGTGGGATTCTCCAGGCAAGTATACTGGTGTGGGTTTGCCATGCCCTCCTCCAGGGGATCTTCCTAACCCTGGGATCAAACCGTAGATTCCTGTGTCTCCTGCTTTGCAGGTGGATTCTTTACCCACTGAGCCACCTGGGAAGCCTTGCTAACTGATTCTGTTCAGTTCAGCCACTCAGTCATGTCTGACTCTTTGCGACCCCATGAACCTCAGCGCACCAGGCCTCCCTGTCCATCACCAACTCCTGGAGTCCACCCAAACCCATTATCCATCAAGTTGGTGATGCCATCCAACCATCTTATCCTCTGTCATCCCCTTCTCCTCCTGCCCTCAATCTTTCTCAGCATCAGGGTCTTTTCCAATGAGTCAGCTCTTTGCATCAGGTGGCCAAAATATTAGAGCTTCAGTTTCAACATCAGTCCTTCCAAATGAACGCCCAGGACTGATCTCCTTTAGGATGGACTGGTTGGATCTCCTTGCAGTCCAAGGGACTCTCAAGAGTCTTCTCCAACACTACAGTTCAAAAGCATCAATTCTTTAGCGCTTGGCTTTCTTTACAGTCCAACTCTCACATCCATACATGACCACTGGAAAAACCACAGCCTTGACTAGACAGACCTTTGTTGACAAAGTAATGTCTCTGCTTTTTAATATGCTGTCTAGGTTGGTTATAACTTTCCTTCCAAGGAGTAAGCGTCTTTTAATTTCATGGTTACAATCACCATCTGCAGTGATTTTAGAGCCCAGAAAAATAAAGTCAGCTACTGTTTCCACTGTTTCCCCATCTATTTGCCATGAAGTGATGGGATGGGATGCCGTGATCTTAGTTTTCTGAATGTTGAGCTTTAAGCCAACTTTTTCACTCTCCTCTTTCACTTTCATCAAGAGGCTCTTTAGTTCTTCTTCACTTTCTGCCATACGGGTGGTGTCATCTGCATATCTGAGGTTATTGATATTTCTCCTGGCAATCTTGATTCCAGCTTGTGCTTCTTCCAACCCAGCGTTTCTCATGATGTACTCTGCATATAAGTTAAATAAGCAGGGTGACAATATACAGCCTTGACATACTCCTTTTCCTATTTGGAACCAATCTGTTGTTCCATGTCCAGTTCTAACTGTTGCTTCCTGACCTGCGTATAGGTTTCTCAAGAGGCAGGTCAGGTGGTCTGGTATTCCCATTTCTTTCAGAATTTTCCACAGTTTATTGTGATCCACACAATCAAAGGCTTTGACATAGTCAATAAAGCATAAATAGATGTCTTTCTGGAACTCTCTTGCTTTTTCGATGATCCAGCAGATGTTGGCAATTTGATCTCTGGTTCCTCTGCCTTTCCTAAAACCAGCTTGAACATCTGGAAGTTCATGAACTGCTGAAGTCTGACTTGGAGAATTTTAAGCATTACTTTACTAGCGTGTGAGATGAGTGCAATTGTGCGGTAATTTGAGCATTCTTTGGCATTGCCTTTCTTTGAGATTGGAATGAAAACTGACCTTTTCCAGTCCTGTGGCCACTGCTGAGTTTTCCAAATTTGTTGGCATATTGAGTGCAGCCCTTTCACAGCATCATCTTTGAGGATTTGAAATAGCTCAACTGAAATTCCATCACCTCCACTAGTTTTGTTCATAGTGATGCTTCCTAAGACTCACTTAACTTCATATTCCAGGATATCTGGCTCTAGGTGAGTATCACACCATCATGATTATCTGGGTCATGAAGATCTTTTTTGTACAGTTCTTCTGTGTATTCTTGCTATCTATTCTTAATATTTTCTGCTTCTGTTAGGTCCCTACCATTTCTGTCCTTTATTGAGCCCATCTTTGCATAAAATGTTCCCTTGGTATCTCTAATTTTCTTGAAGAGATCTCTAGCCTTTCCCATTCTATTGTTTTCCTCTATTTCTTTGGATTGATCACTGAGGAAGGCTTTCTTCTCTGTCCTTGCTATTCTTTGGAACTCTGCATTCAAATGTGTATATCTCTCCTTTTCTCCTTTGCTTTTCGCTTCCCTTCTTTTCACAGCTATTTGTAAGGCCTCCTCAGACAGCCATTTTGCTTTTTTGCATTTCTTTTTCTTGGGGATGGTCTTGATTCCTGTCTCCTGTACAATGTCACAAACCTCCATCCATAGTTCATCAGGCACTCTGTCTATCAGATCTAGTCCCTTAAATCTATTTCTCACTTCCACTGTATAGTTGTAAGGTATCTGATTTAGGTCATACCTGAATGGTCTAGTGGTTTTCTCCACTTTCTTCAATTTAAGACTGAATTTGGCAATAAGGAGCTCATGATCTGAGCCATAGTCAGCTCCTGGTCTTGATTTTGCTGACTGTATGGAGCTTCTCCATCTTTAGCTGCAAAGAATATAATCAATCTGATTTTGATGTCAACCATCTGGTGATGTCCATGTGGTTAATTGATTACCAAGCCAAAAAGAAAAAAAATCACACATGATGCTATTCTGTGAAATCCTCTTTTGTAAATGCAGGTAACTGTGTCAGCAGCTGGGCGGGGGAGGGTAGACCCATGGTGAACGTCTAGAATTCTTAAGCCATACTTTTTCTTTTGCATCCTGAGACCAGAGTCATGCTCGTGGCCCAATCCTCATCCTCTTTTTCTGTTCCAATCAGCATAACATTGTTTGGATCAATGGTCTTGGCAGTAATGTCTGCTTGGACCTGCTCCCTGCCACCCATCACCACCCGCGCCCCCCAATCTTCCTGACCCCTGTTCATGGTCCAGAATCCCAGCTGGAGGAAAAAAAGAGAACAGGGAAATCAACAAGGAAATATATCTCTGCTCATGATGAGCAGATACAATTTATTTTAACTCTTTTCACAGTTTACTTGTGATAATCTCCTGAGGCTGCCTTTACCCTAACCCAGATCTTTGCTTTTAAAACAATAAGATACCCGGTAGAGGTGGAGGAGAATGTTTAAATCCCATCTGGCCTCTTCTACATGCTGAGGGAAAATGATTTTTACTTGGCCAATGTCCAAGGATAGGCATGGACATTAAATTAGCAAGTGAGAGTATCTTAGTCGCTCAGTCGTGTCAGACTCTTTGAGACTGTAGCCCACCAGTCTCCTCTGTCCATGGGATTCTCCAGGCAAGAATGCTGGTGTGGGTTGCCATTTTCTCTTCCCAGGGATCTCACCAACCCAGAGATCAAACCCAGGTCTTCTGCACTGCAGGTGGATTCTTTGCTGTCTGAGCTACCAAGGAAGGTACAGGGTTCAATTAGCAAAGATCAGAGTTTTAATTTCCCCTGGCTTCCAGTGCATCCACCATCACTGACCTTCGGACAGGCCGGCTCTAACTTCTTATACTGTCAATGCTGTGACCTTAGAATCTCCAGACTGCTTACAGTTCCAGGGCAAAATATAAAATTAACTCTTGACTTTCTTCCAAAATCAATTAGATGCTGCCCAGCAATTGAGGAAGTTTTGTCTTTCCTTAACAGCCCTCCAGTTTTGTGTTTATTTTTAAAAAGCATGCTTGTTCTGATGTTAATCTTTGGAGAGGGAACTATAATTAGGAAATCCTAAGTCTCCATGATTTAGTAGTGGAAATAGTCTATTTTTGTTCACATTTTCTTAGTGGAGGGTCATGTTATGGATTCAAGTGTATTACATACTACTAAATGTTTATAAGATTCATCTTCACAGTCTAAGTTTGCATGTTAATACAACCTTGAAGAGTCAGATTCACAATAAAATGCCACTACTGAAAAACTATATACTATTAGATATAGTCCCTTTTTTGGTGCTAGTAGACTCAGTAGTGGGCTTCCCTCGTGGTTCAATAATAAAGAATCTGCCTGCAATGCAGGAGATGAGGATTAGATCCCTGGACTGGAAAGATCCCCTGGAGAAAGAAATGGCTACCCTCTCCAGTATTCTTGTCTGGGAAATCCCATGGACAGAGGATCCTGACAGGCTATAGTTCATAGGGTTGCGAGAAAGGGACATGACTCTCTGAGTAACTAAATCATCACCACCAGAGTGAGTAGTATTATATTCACGGTGCATTAAATGCAGGCAAATGACCTTACCCTTGAGTATCTTGCATCCAGGAATGAACTCTAGGGTGAAAAATGACTTTAACATATTACCTTTAAAGTTTCCCATAATCTTGTTATTTAGGCAAGATGGACGTTATTGTCATTAGAGTGTTGTCACTTAACTGGTGAGGAAGTCAAGGGTCTTCCTAGTGGCTAATCCAGGACCTGGGTCTTCTGGTTAAGTCCAGCATATTCTTAGTTCTGTAACCTCAGAGCCCCAGATTTATCGACAATAATGCTAATTGCACACACTCAGCTCCTGCTGAAAAGCCTTGTGAAAGACAATTCATATACATGGTCTAGTGAATTTTATTTCATCCTCACAGCAACTCTATGCGTGGTAAATATGCTGACTCTGATTTTATAATGTCGGCACCTGAAGGTTCAGAGAGGTTAGGCAAAGTGTGCAGGACCACAGTGTGGCAGAACAGGTGGGATCTGAATCCAGAACACCTGACCCTGAATTCTATGTGCATTTCAAAGCTTCAGGCTGGCACCAACACAGCAGCTGGAGGCTCTGAACCTGCCTGGTTGGGTTAGACTTAGGCATTCTCCTGATGTTCAGGATTCTCAGGGTCATCTTGAGAGGAATTTATTTCTTACTTGGTGAAAACAGAACCACCAAGGGGGAAGGATCTTAACCATGTCCTCCCCAAACTGTTTATTCTTATTTATACTGTAGAATGCAAAACTTGCACCTTGAAAACGTTTCTTTGTAATTGGTACTAAAGGCTTCAATCTGCAACAAGGGAATAAGATCATACTCACTAAACAGTTTCCTCATAAAAGAAATTGCTAGAAATGCTGCTCCCCTCCCCCACCTTATACAATCTGTTCACTGGCTTCCCCAGGCCAGCAAAGGACTTTTTTCCAGGCCCCTCCCGTCCACCTCGGTATTCTCTAATAGTATCTTCTGCCACCCCGAGCAGTGTTTAACATACTCTAATTCACACAATCGGCAGAACCATTAGTTGTAATAGCTGTCATATTCAATCACTGCTGTTAAGAAAATCTAACAAAACGCCTTATAAAGCTCACTTTGTTTTTCCTAATGCCTGCCATATTATAAATTTTGCACACTTCCCAAAGGCCTATATTGACGATGAAAGTGGCTGGGAAAAATTATGGTAATCAGACAAGAACGGCAGGCACTAAGGTGGTTCCTTAATGATCCTAATAATAAATTCCTCTGCTCTGAGCTAACTAGTTGGTATTCAAGACTCAAGTTACCTTCTATAAGGTCCATTCTCAGAATTAAAGCAATGTTAGCTGGTTGTTTCCTGTATGAACCTTCCAAGACCTTCCGTAGGTTTTCTTTAAGTCCGTCAGCCTCTTCACTTGCTCCTTCCCGCATGACTTCTGTGCTTCAGAAGGTGAAGTCTCCCAGGTGCCCCACGTTTCCTGTCTCTGGCCTTGGAGATTCTTATTTTTGTGCTGGTTCCTTTGTTCCATCCTTCCTGCCTTCTTCACTCCTGTCGCATCTTCTCCCTTCATCAAGGCTCCTTTTGGTCTTGAAACTTTCCACAGCAGTTCAGCCCATGTGGGCTTCCAGACCTTAGAGGTGGTGTTTTACACATCTGTGAATTTCTAATGTCTAGCTCAGTGCCTGACACTAGCATTCCAGGTTTCATTGTTCTTTTCAGCATCAGACTTTACCTTCACCACGAGACACATCCACAACTGAGTGTCATTTCTGCTTTGGCCCAGCTGCTTCATTCTTTCTGGAGCTATTTGTAATTGCCCTCTGCTCTTCTCCAGTAGCATACAGGACACCTTCTGACCAGAGGGATCATCTTCCGGTGTCATATGTTTTTGCCTTTTCCTACTGTTTATGGGGTTCTCCAGGCAAGAATACCGGAGTGGGTTGCCACTCTCTCCTCCAGGGGACCACGTTTTGTCAGAACTCTACTCTATGACCTGTCTGTCTTTGGTGGCCCTGCACCGCATGACTCATATCTTCATTGAGTTATGCAGGCCCCTTCACCACGACAAAGCTGTGATCTACGAAGGGGCTTATTGGTGTGTGTGTCTTCTTTTCTCAAGAAGACTAGAGGCTGCTAAGGAGTGAGAACTAGTCTTCATTATGCTTTTATTTTTTCTCCATTATGTAATAGGTTTTTAGTGAATCTTAGTTGATTGATTCAGATGCATACATTTGTTTTCCCCTGAAGAGTCTCAGTGACTTACACTGTAAAATGAATACAAATATTCGAGGCTTTGATTTTTGAATGGAGGTGTATGGATGCAGGCGCTTCCCCAGTAGCTCAGATGGTAAACAGTCTGCCTGCAATGTGAAATGCAGGAGATCTGAGTTCAATCCCTGGGTCCAGAAGATCCCCTGGAGAAGATAATGGCTACCCATTCCATAAATATAGATGTATGACAGGGCCTGGAACATAGTAGAAACTATGGAAATAATATTTATCTTCCATTTTTATAAAAATAGTTTATTTTAAAATCTACAGTTGAACCCATTCTAACTGTGTATGTGCCACACATCTTTGCATGAAATGTAGAGATTTAGTCCTTTTTGTTTATTCAGTCTGAACTAAAGTAAACCCCTTAAGCTGGTGAGCAGTGATCAAAACACCAAGAGACCCTGGTCCTCAGCCTGTGGAGACGGTGGTTGGACAGGAAGCCCCTGGCCACTGCCCACTTCCAGCTGGACTCTAAGGGGCCTTGTCATCCAGCCAAATATGACAATCCTGGAGCTTTACAGTGAGAAAGGACTCAGAAGGTTATCTCAGCCAACTTCTGCACAGAGAAATAAGGACATCAGAACCAAGAATTTAGTCCCTCATGGACACTGTCACTGGTGGCAATCCCAAGCCCTCTGACCCCCAGGCATCACTCTGCTCACCGTCCCATCCCCCATCCTCCCCCAGAATTAGGATGAGGTCAGAACAGAGTTGGTTTCTGGCATGAGAGTACCTGAATGAACTAACCTTGCCGTATTCACCATCCACATCATAGCCATTGACTTTGCCCCGCATTTATCCACTGAACGAACCCTTAGAAAGGCACTGCTCCAAACTCCAGTGATACAGTAGTGGACAAAACAGACTAAACTCCTTGTCCCTGTTAAACTTTCACCTCGGGGTAAGAAAACTGCCCAGGCTGCTGAGTGATGGGATGGGGATCCAAGCTCGGGCAGGATGGCACTGGTCCCCCAGCCCGGGCGCTGGGCTACTGCCCCCGGGGCACCAACATCAGTTCACCCAGGGAGCTGGATGAGCTCCTGGGTGTGCAGCATCTGCTGGGGCTGAAGGTGAGGACCAGGGGCCAGGGACGAGGAGAGGAACAAGACTCCCAACCCTGCAGGGAGAATATTTTCAGGAGCGAAGATGGAGGAAGGAAAGCAAAATTAAACATAACGGAAGAGAGACTCCCAGGTCATGATGAGTGACAGGTGATGAGAGGGGGCCTCTGGTTTCAGCAGTTCCTGAAATCTTAGGTTTCTGGAGATGGTGAGCAGATCAAGGCGATCAAGAAGAACTAAAGGATTTTGTTGAATATTTGGCAAGCTGAAACTGAGCTGAGTTTGTCAAGATCAGCCCAGGGGTGTGGACAGAAGCTGATGCGATGAAAGTACCCAGATACTGAATTCCGCTCACCTCATCTCCCCTGGCACCTTCATTACAGTCTCATGTGCTTCCTAAACAGATTTACAGTCTTGCTAAAAAGTGATAATATAACCAATGCATGCCTTCAAAAGATCTTTAAAAATATTTTTCTGTGCTTCTTTTCATGAGGCATTTTATGATCTATTGTGGATCTCTGGATTTCTGGAATCCTGCCTTGGCTCAGGCCCTTAGCAATTAAATGTTGAGAACAGTCTGTGCTCAAGTGTCCATGGTTTATTCCATCAAGGAAATATTGGTGTTCTTGCACCCCAGAAAAACAAAACTTTGTTGCCTAAGCACCAGCAGGCATTTTTTTTCTCATCTACATACTTCCTTTGGCTTTAAAATAATTGTTGTTCAGTCACCCAGTTGAGTCTGACTCTTTGTGACCCCATGGACTGCAGCACGCCAGGCTTCCCTGCCCTTCACTGTCTCCCAGAGTTTGCTCAAACTCATGTCCATTGAGTCAGTGATGCTATCCAACCATTTCATCCTTGTTGCTCCCTTCTCCTCCTGCCCTCAATCTTTCCCAGTATCAGGGTCTTTTTCAGTGAGTCAGCTCTTCGCATCAGGTGGCCAAAGTATTGGAGCTTCGGCATCAGTCCTTCCAATGAATAGTCAGGGTTGATTTCCTTTGGGATTGACTGGTCTAGTCTCCTTGCTGTCCAAGGGACTCTCAAGAGTCTTCTTCAACACTGCAGTTTGAAAGCACCAATTCTTTGGCACTCAGTCTTCTTTAAGATCCAACTCTTGAAATATTAATTGTTTGCACATGACTGGCCTGACATTACTGCTGACCACATGCAATAGATGCTCCCAAGGCCAGTACTGCAGTCAACAATACTTCCATTATTATTGTTGTTCAGTTGCCCAGTCATGTCCAACTCTTTTCGACCCCCTGGACTGCAGCACGCCAGGCCTCCCTGTCCCATGCCATCTTCTAGAGTTTGTCCAAGTACACGTTCATTGCACTGGTAAAGCTGTCCAGCCATCTCATTCTCTGACACCCTCTTCTCCTTCTGCCCTCAATCTTTCCCAGCATCAGGGACTTTTCCAATGAGTCCTCTGTTTTCATCAGGTGACCAAAATACTGGCGCTTCAGCTTCAGCTTCAGTCCTTCCAGTGAATATTCAGGGTTGAACTCCCTTAAGATTGACTGGTTTGATCTCCTTTCTGTCCAGGAGTCTTTCAGGAGTCTTGTCCAGCACCACAGTTCGAAGGCATCAATTCTTTGGCGTTCTGCTTTCTTTACAGTCCAGCTCTCACAACTATATGTGACCACTGGGAAGACAATAGCCTTGACTACACAGACCTTTGTTGGCAGAGTAATGTCTCTGCTTTTCAACACACTGTCTGTCATCACTTTCCTGCCAAGAAGCAATCATCTTTTGATTTCATGGCTGCAGTCACTGTCCGCAGTGATTTTGGAGCCCAAGAAGAGGAAATTTGTCACTACTTCCACCTTTTCCCCTTCCATTTGCCACGCAGTAATGGAGCCCTGGCTACTTCCATTGCCATCACGATAAAGGCCACATGCTCAGAGCAGCGTGCCAGGCTCCCCCAGCTCAGCTCCAGCCGCAGCCTCACCTCTGGTCCTGCCTTTCCTCACACAGGCAGATGCTTCACCCAGATCAGTTGACCTGCTTATTCATGTCCCCAAACGCTCTCTCCTGCATTTCGCTTGTGCTCAGTCTGTGCCTTCCTCCTGCGCTCATTCCCTAGATCTCTGTGGTCCCATCCCTCACTCACCTCCCCCTTCTTTCAGAACAGACCCAGCTGCATCCTCTGCCTCCTCCCTAGCTACACAGATCCGAGCCCTCCCTCCGGTCCTCACGAGCTCTTCTATACACCCAGGTCTCTCCTCGCCCTGTGCCATCTTCAGCTCCAGGCCATCTGTAGATGCTCACGGACCCTCCCGCCCCCCATTCCTGGAAGGTGATGTGGAGGGGAGAAGAAAGCTGGCTTTGGAGTCTGTTGACTTTGCCTCCAAACTCAGTCACTCTCCATCATCGACTCACTATGCCCTTAAGACGGGCAAGTGGTTTAACATCTCTGAGCCTTAGTTACTTGACTCATAACAAGCATCCTTGTAGAGTTTTTGTGGGAATGAAATGCAGTTAAGTGAAATGAAGAGTCTGGGAGTCCTTAGGTGGCACCTACCTCACTCAGGCTATGTAACTGAATCTCAACAGTTCACAGAGTTTGACTTGGTATATCTCCCTGATGATGTAATAATTTTGAAAGCAACAACTATTCCTAAATAGATCTGTGGTTAATCGCACTACTTTGTATTTTTTTGAAAAGCCACTTAGTAAAGTTATTTGATTTGTTCTTAAATTGCCTTTTAAAATCCTCATCAAAGTTATATAAAGCATACTGGCTTCTATTCTTTTTAATTTTGTAGAATAGAACCTTGATCTTCATGGTACTGTAGAGGGAAGCTTTCAGATAGTTTGAAAATCAACTCATCTTTACAAAAACTTGTAAAGTTTGAGGGAAAATACCCAACCATTTGCCAAAAAGATGTAAGCAGAGTTAAAAATTGTTCTTTCTTTTCCATCTTATTCTTTGCAAAATGACTCTACTGTGCACAAGTGCCTTTGGCATCCTGTGTGGACCAGCTTTCTCTTCTAGAGGCTCCCTACTTAGGGCCAAGTCCTCTTTCTACCATCACGTTCTTTCTTTAAGAATATAGATAAATCCTGATTTTATATATATATATACATATATACATGGAATTAATAAAAATATTCCACATAGTTCTATGCATGTCCAAAGATGCATACGAGTTGATAGACTATGTTATAATATGTTGTTTCACGGATTGTTCTGAGCAAACCCCGTAAGGCAAGTACTGTCCGGGTCTGGCAGGTCAGGAAGCTGAGGCCTCTAGATTTTTAGCTATTCACTCTGGGCCTCCCACCCAGGGAACAGGGTGAAGACAGGGACCCAGGCTTTGGGTGGACTGATACCTGTCTGCATCACAGCAGAGTAACTACCTGGGACTAGTATGCACCACAGTGGCTGTGTGGGGGTCCTTCTCTGAAGACCCGAAGATGGGATTTCAACAGCAATTCTTTCTCAGCTAATTGCTTTTTTGATTAAAAAAAAAAAAAAGTCTTCATTGTTAAAAAGTATCTGACTAATAGAATGAATTTTTACATGACATACATGTTTTTGGAGGGCTTTCCTGGTGGCCCAGACAGTAAAGAATCTGCCTGCAATGCAGGAGACCCGGGTTGCATCCCTGGGTTGGGAAGAATCCCCTGGAGAAGGAAATGACAACCCATTCCAATATTCTTGCCTGGAGAATTCCATGAACAGAGGAACCTGGTGGACTACAGTCAAAGGGGTCTCAAAGAGTCAGATATGACTGAGGGACTAACACAAACACACACACACACACACACATGCACACACACGCATACACACACACATGTTTTTAGAACATGTAGATAAGATTGCCTCAAATTATATACCAGCTGGCCTTCCCTGATGGCTCAGCAGTAAAGAATTTGGAGATGTGGATTCAATCCCTGGGTCAGGAAGATCCCCTGGGCAAGGAAATGTCAACCCACTCCGGTATTCTTGCCTGGGAAATCCCATGGACAGAGGAGCCTGGTGGGCTACAGTCCATGGGGTCTCAAAGAGTCAGACACGACTGAGTGACTAAGTGATAACCATGTACTGGTCACTTAGGTTTCTGTGTAAGATTTAGTAACTGAATCCATGTCCTCATCCAAAATGGAAACTGAAATAGTACTAGAGTGTCCACCCGAAAGACTTCAGTGAGAGTAAAATGAGAGTGTGGTTTATCCAAGAGCAACCAGAAAATATACCTGCAAAGCAAGGTGTTCTACTTTTCATTAAAATCTTAAATATTCCAGATAAATTAATCCATCCTTTCAAGTTCTGACCACCTACAATTAATTACTAAGTAATTAGTGACACTGGCAAAGTTTCATTTTAGAAACTTTCACATTCATTACAAACTATGAGCCTCAAGTTTTAATGAAGTTCCATGATGAAAGAGTTGCAGGATTAATCCTCACTGTATCCTGGAGCATCTTAAAAGTTAATTAATTCTCTGACATTCAACAGTGTAACTAAATTACTCTGTACAGTTGTTTGAGCACAATGTCTATAATCTTCTGATTAAAATAAGCACAGAAATCATCAGGAGCAATTATTATTTACCACCTACCACACCATCACCTGCGATCATTCGCAGCTCTTCCTCAGAATCTAAAGATTATTTTCCAGAGACTTTTAGAAACTTTTGGCTACAACAGAACCAGAGGCTGGGGGCTTTTTGAGTTTCAAGTTTCAAAGTTAGAGTTTCTGAACAAAGATATATCTTTAAATCTTAAACTGGAGAAGACTTCTAACAAGGCTCCATGCTTCAGAATACCTGCTATTTCACCATTGTTTACCTATGATTTCTATTTAAATTTATGCTGCTGTCATGATTTATTCCTGCTCACAGGATAATGAATCCAGGTTTTATTTTTATTTTTGTTCTTTGCCCAGACTTGTACGGCAGACAAAGTGCTTGAAAATCAAAGGAGAAGAAGATATTGACTTGGATACACTCCCCAGAGGTAAAAACAAACGCACCAGCAAAAACACAGACTCTGATTTTTGTACGGAAGGATGCCTTGTTTGTGTGTTCGGTTGGTGTTATTGTTCCAGAAAGGAGTGATGGCTAAAGAAGCTCCCAGAGGCCAAGAGACTTGTGCTTTTGTCTTGGGAACTTATCCTAACCCTGCTTCACTGCTCTGACCTTCATCTTCTCGTTTTTAAAGCGAAGGACCCCATCATCTGCCTCTGTGGTCCTCTCTGATGGCAGGATAGATCTACACCTATAGGAACACCTGTCTCAGTGGTGCAGTCTCTCTCTGCCATCCCCACGGGGCATGGGGGGAACCAAAAGTGTCTCCTTGTATCCTTATAAGTTGGGGGATTGGGAAATGAACTTCATGAGCAAGACAGGCAAGAAGGTTGAACAAACTTAAGCATTAAAAGCTGAGGGATTACTGAGAGTGAAAATATTAGTCACTCAGTTGTGTCCAACTCTTTGCGGCCCCATGGACTATAACCTGGCAGGCTCCTCTGTCCATGGGATTTTCCAGGCAAGAATACTGGAGTGGGTTGCCATGCCCTCCTCTAGGGGATCTTCCCGACCCAGGAATCAAACCTGCGTCTTCTACACTGCAGGCATATTCTTTACCTCTAAGCCAAGAGGAGTTATTAGACTATAAGAAAAAAGAAGTGCATATTTTTACTGATTGGGTTTCTTTGCAATTAAGGCTCAATAGAGACAGATGCCCTCTGTCATTTTGAGGTTATAAAGTAGCAAACTAAGGAATAATTTCCCCTTGGGTGTGTTAATCTGGTGTAATAATTTCTATTTGGTCTGATGAAAATGTTGATCATTTGTAATTTGTATGTCTTCAGCCACAGTAGTTTTATGTTTGTATCTTCCAGAATGTGATAGGAGATATGTTTATCTTCTAGAGGAAAAGAAAATTAGTGAGTTTTCTTCTCATTTAACTAAAAGTTCAACAAATTAGCATAGTTTGATTGCACTGTACTTCACCTCCAATACCATTACCCATTCAACTTTTTTAAAAAGAAAAATAGGTGCTTTGCAGTCATTGATCAAAAGGGCTGTGACTTCTGTATTTTTTAATGTAGTTGATGTACAGTATTATATAAGCTACAGGTGTACAATATAGTGGTTCCCAATTTTAAAGATTTACTCCATTTATGGTTATTGTAAAATATTGGCTATATTCCCCATGTTGTACAACATATCCTTATAGCTTATTTTATACATAATAGTTTGTACCTCTTATGCACCTCCCTCTTCCCATTGTGTGTATACACCACATGTTCTTTATCCATTCATCTCTTGATGGACATTTAACTTGCCTTTATATCTTGGCAAATTGTAAATAATGCTTCCATGAACATTGGGGTGCATGTATCTTTTTTAATTTCTTTTTTTCTGAAGTATATCAAGGAGTGGAATTGCTGGATCATATGGTAGTTCTGTTTTTAGTTTGTTGAGAACGTTGCATATTGTTGGATAAGGAAATGGCACCCTACTCCAGTATTCTTGCCTGGGAAATCCCTTGGACAGAGGAGCCTGTTGAGCTACAGTCCATGGGGTGGCAAAGAGTAGGACCCGACTGAGAGGCTAAGCGCACACACCCCATGCTGTTTTCCACAGTGGCTGCATTGTCTACCTTCCCACCAACAGTGGAAGAGGGTCCAAAAGGGCTGTGACTTCTGTGGGCTGATTTCAGGCAGAGCCCAGGCTCTGCTTGTAGCTGGAAGAATGCTGGATTTTATCGCATCCACAAAGTGGAGAGGAATCTTTTCGTCGGAAAATGGAGGGGAGTTAAGTTGCTCTATCTTGTTTATGCATCTATATGTGTCTCCCTTGCCTGAAGAACTTCCATGTAATATAACTAGATAGGGACATTACTTTAAATAAAATATCTCCTACTTCATTTCCAATGAATATTGAGGGTTGATTTCCTTTAGGATTGACTGGTTTGATTTCCTTGCAGTCTGAGGGATTCTCAAGGGTCTTCTCTGTCGGGGTCCAGCCCCAGCAGGATCCAGGGGAACCCTCAGGATGAACGGCGTCGGCGAGAGAGAGACACATAGGACCAGCCTTGATAGGGCCAAGTCTGCGAGGGAGAGAAAGAGAGAGACAGACAGACAGACAGACCAGACCAGGAGTGTGCAGCAGAGTTTGGCAGTTGCTTTATTTTTCACCGTAACCCTTATACCTTAAGTCGGTACATTTCCAAGGGGCAGATAAGCATACAGACTTAGTTTAACATTACATCAGCTTGTCCGTCACGAAACCAGGTGTGCTCTGTATATTTTTGTTTATGAGAGTCTTTTCCCATAGATTTTTTGTACATTATCTTCTGGCCTTGAGGTTAGCAGAAAAGAGAAAAGTGGCAGTCTCATGGTACAGCAAGTTGTAACATAATAGAAATACAATCCTGTTAACACAAAAGTCAGTCTTTTTGCAGAAGTTCTCAGCTAAATTTATCTAAAAAGTTTAACACACAAAGACTCTGTGGTTCTGGTGAGGCAGCCCCTATTTAGCACTCCTGGTTAAAATTAACAATTACCTTATTGTTTTTACACTAGGGCTAGCTAAACTCTTATTTTTCTAGATCTCCAACTATATTAACAAGAGTTTCTACTACACAACCTCAGCACATTAACATCAATCAAACGTTGATCTAATAACCACTTTTAAAACAATATGTTTTGTATTTTTTAATAGGGCTTCCTCACCCCCCAAAGGGCTCTGTGCCTCTTAGGGCCTTTTTAATGGTTAATCTCTATGTATAATATCCTTTGGCTTTCAGGCCTGTTGACAATTTATGGCTTGCACCTGGTGCAACTTTAAGCAACTTCAGTAGCCGACCCTGTATTTCTTATAATTAATCTATTTTCTTTCTATTAGGTGTCATCTCCATGGGAACTAGATAGGATTACAGTTTTTATAGAACAGAAATGCAAAGGATTGCAAAAACAGCAGATATGGCACAAAATAGGCTCTTAGTCTAAAAGTTAATTACCTGCAAGAAGTCGCCAGCTAATCTCTATCTAAAGTATTTTCTATTAGACACATTTGTGGCTATAACATTTGTGGAGCTTTTCTCACCCCGCGAAGGGGCCTATGCTTAATAGTTTCTTTTGTTATCGTACTGTGCTTAGGATGTTTAAAACAATCATGAGCATTTTGTGCAATGAGAGCCCATATTTATCAAATAAGCCAGAATGCCAGCAAAAGGGTTTGAATTGAAGCACTTCCTTCATCCCTGGCCCCTTCATAGGGTACCAGCATCCAGGAGATTTATTAATTAGGGTTTTAAGTTGGTCCTCATTCAGTGAAAGATGAGCAGGAGAGCTCTCGGCAGGCAGCACAAGAATCCGCAGCAGGGCAAACAAGAACAACAGCAGAAAAGGGGGGAGGATACGGAGTGGGGTAGAGGCCGAGGCCAACCTGGAGGGTCCCTTATCCTAGATGGTCTTGCCTGCCTGGTATTTTCTTCATGACCTCGTCACGGGCAGGACCCCCCATAACGGCTCCCGACACTTCTCCAGCACCACAATTTGAAAGCATCACTTCTTTGGCCCTCAGCCGAAGTGTGGTAATCGCAGTCAACTCGAGCAGGGTGTTCTAAGTAAAAGGAAACTGGTGACCTAGTAAGAGGACATAATGAATATTCTCAGTGTTAGTCCAGAACAATTTCAGCAGCCGTCTTGCATCAACAGTGCTGTAAGACAACATGAACGGAGTCCTGGTTCTTATGATAAGCAAGTCCTATAACTGTCAAACCCTCCTGCCGGCTCTCTGCTGCTTTCTGCAGGTGTCAGTCAAAATGTTAATGATAAGAACTTAGAAGATGGAATGAAATGGAACTCACGTTTCTCATTAAAAAGGAGAGTTATTAGCTTTGTACGTGCATGCTAAGTCCCTTCAGTCATGTCCGACTCTTTGCAACCCTATGGTCTATCACCCGCCAGGCTCCTCTGATCATGAGATTTTCCAGGCAAGAATACTGGAGTGGGTTGCCATGCCCTCCTCCAGGGGATCTTCCAGACCCAGGTATCAAACCTGTGTCTCTTACATCTCCTACATTGGCAAACGGGTTCTTTACCACTGGTGCCTTACTTTGCTTAAAATAACAAATAGCAGCCCTGTATCCCAGAGTCACAGAGGGGCTGAGATTCAGGGGGTTGAGCTGGAGATTTGGAGGTGCTGAGATTCCAGTAATTAGTTCTTTTCCCTGCTAGATGCTCCAAGACACCTACACTTGCAGGTCCGCCAGAAGCCGTCTTGGTGGGGCCAGTAAGGCTCAGAGCAGGAGGAAAGTTCTTGGATCTGAGCGTGGGGTCTGGACGCCTCTAGCCTCCTTCCAAGGATATCATGAGCTCTTCTTCTTTTCTCTTAGTTGGTTTTTAGTATATTCTATATTATCTTTCATAAAATTCCCTTCATCCTTCTTTTCAGAGCAAACTCTTCCTGTTGAGTTCCAGAAACACGTGAAAATGAGAAGCCAGTTTTCTTGCTGAAATCAAGTCATAGTTTATAGTTTATGGATTTTAAAGAATTGTAAGCCTTATGGACAAAATATTTTGAATATTCAAATGTGAAGAAAGTTATAGTGCACGGGTGGAAAAGTCTAGTAAAAATAAATCTGCTTTAATAAGGAGATACTTATTTTTAGTTTTGAGGCTTGAGGGGCTGACAGTTCTGGAAACTCAATTCCACAGCACCACGTCTGGTGCGGTGTGGGCAGCCACGCCGTGAGCTTCCTCAGAGAACTCCAGAAATAACCCTCTGGGACTGGAATCTGCTGCTGACACCTCCTCTGCCGCATCTGGTTATGCCAGGATGCGGCTTCACCTGTCCAAGTCACCCAGCCTGGGGGCTTCCCAGGTGGCGCAGTGGTAAACAATCCACATGCCAATGCTGGAGATGCAAGAGGCACAGGTTTGATTGCTGGGTATTCGTGCCTGGAGAATTCCATGGACAGAGGAGCCTGGTGAGTTACACTCCATGGGGTTGCAAAGAGTTGGGCATGACTGAGCAACTGAGCACATCACCTGTCCAAGTCACTCAGCCTGCAGGCATGGTGTCCCGGGATGCAATGAGACACAAGTCGCTAAGCTGAGGGCCCTCTGTGTGCTCACTGTCCAGGGTCTGGGCAGAGTGGACAACCCAGTGAGCAGCGGAGAAGTGGATCTCTATTCTGGATCAGAATTACAGCTGTGTGTTCCAACCCGGAACAGCTCTCCTCCTCCTGGGCTAACATGCAAGTCCTTGATTCTTAGATCCTCCACCCATCCTCCCAGGTCAGATGATTTTGTTGTTCAATCTTTCCCAGCATCAGGGTCTTTTTCAGTGAGTCAGCTCTTTGCATCAGGTGGCCAAAGTATTGGAGCCTCAGTTTCAGCATCAGTCCTTCCAATGAATATTCTGTGTTGATTTCCTTTAGGATTGACTGATTTGAGCTCATTATTATACACAGTAGTGTATACATGTCAGTCGCAATCTCCCAATCCATCCCACCCATCCCCTTTTCCCCTTGGAATCCACACATTTGTTTTCTATGTCTATAGTGCTTTATTTTTAATGCCCTTTTATGTAAATTCTCTCTTTTGATCCACCCAACTACCGCTTTGAGTAGGGAGATCCTCTCCACCTGACAGGCCAGAAAGCAAAGGCTCACAGTCTCAATGGCTTAGCCCTTCAAGCAGCATGTGTGTCTGGATTTGAAATCAGGTCCCACCACCCTTCTGCCAGGACCCTCCCCTAAGCCACAGTCAGAAGGACAGCCTGCTGCAGGGCAAGAGCTTTGGAGTGTCCAGGAAGAGCTGAGCTCGCTCTCTCTGTCCTTCAGCAGCAAGTGACCTTGGACAGGTTGCCCAGCCTTCTCTCTATCACGTTAATGGAAAACGGTGACCACAGTTCCTGAGACAGAAAGCAAACATGAATCTGCTTTATGACTTGGGAAGTATTGGATGAATATGTTATTATCACCGTCACTGTGATAGCCAGCATATTAAGGAAACTGCTATTATTTCATGCTACTGCTAAGAAAGTTTTTTTTTAAGTGTCTTTCCAGAGTTACAGACTAAAAACTAGACAAAGTATGCTAATAAAAATCCACTGCCAATGGGGGAAATTTTTTTAAAGCCTTATCTTTCTAAAGGCAAATAAAAGAAAAAGAAAGTCATCAGAGTAGCTACCTCAGAAATCTTTTCTTTTTTTTAGTTTAGTTTCTCATTTCCTTAACTATGCATTATTTTATTATTTACTTTATCACTCTTTTATAATCTGTTTTTTTACACATCAAAACCATTAAAGGTTTGGCAGCCAAAATTTGAAGGAAATGGCATCATCTAAAATTAATAAAGGAAAACAAGAAAACAGTGAATGATGGAGAACCATGTAAATAATAGAAAAACTGTTGTCTTTGCTAATAAATATTGTCTATGACATAAATGATATGCGATGTACCCCCACAAGGCAACAGTAACCATGGCAACAAGAAGAGACGCAGTGCACTCGGATTGACTCAACCAGATACCCAACCGGCACACTAAATGCATTTCAGGTATATTTTCATATGGTGCTGAAGTATTTTTTATTCTTATTTATGTAAGATAATAACCCCCTTTAATTCATAAAGAGATTAAGTCTTCTTGTATCTCCTAACTTATGTAATAGATCAAAACAAAAACAGCCCAAGTATACTGGGGTCGGCAGCAACACACATTCTCTACTTGGCAGTGGGGATTTCTAGGCCTGAAGAATTTCAGTTCAGAAATCATCTAACACAGTGACTATCCAGTGATCTAGCTAAGAATCACTTACATGCATTCAAGATGTCAAATTCTGATTCTCTCTCTATTTAGGCATGAGGTGCTTGGCATTCCTATTTGAAGTCTGCTCTCTGCAATAATGGAATGTCAGAAGAGCGGTGATGTCTGGATAGAGAAACTCAGAACCATGTTTGGCTGAAGGTCTTTTAAGAAAAGAAATTATACTACCTCATTCTCTCAATTGCTCCACGATCTCATACCTTCTCTCCTGTCTTACCCTTCTGCTCTACCCTTTAGGACAAGCTCTTCTTGTCCTAGGACTGAGCTCTTCTTCACTGACTCTCTTTATGAGGTATAAACACCAAGTTTAGTAAACTTGTTCTCATAAAATAGGCACTTTATCTCCAAGCAGACTGTGTATTAGGGCAGTTTCTTTCCAAGCCCTCAGTACTTATCCTGGAGGCAAAACAGCATCTCACACCCTCCACCTGATGGAGAGGCATGGGCTGTCTCTCTTTGATCCTGGAATATTTGAGAGGTGAAGATTCTTCTCTGTGGCCTGGAGATATTTCTCATTAGCACTGGAATTAGAGACGAGGAAAGCAGACCTGGCAACATCCTGGGCCAAGCAATGAATAAAGGAGACAAATGCTTTGCTTTGGGGGTGTCCACTCCCCAGAGACACCCACACAGTTCTCATGTGTTCATAGCCTCTGAGAAGGAAGATGTCCATATTGGGAGGAAGATGAAGTTATTAGAATTCCCTATCATGTATGGATGTGAGAACTGGACCATAAAAAAGGCTGAGTGCCAAAGAATTGATGCTTTTGAATTGTGGTTCTGGAGAAGACTCTTAAAGAGTCCCTTGAATAGCAAGGAGATCAAGCAAGTCAATCCTAAAGGAAATCATCCCTGACTATTCACTGGAAGGACTGATACTGAAGCTAAAGTTCCAATACTTTGGCCACTTGATGCAAAGAGCTGACTCATTGGAAAAGACCCTGATGCTGGGAAAGATTGAAGGCAAAAGGAGAATGGGGTGGCAGAGGACGAGATGGTTGGATGGCATCACCAACTCATTGGGCATGAGTTTGAGCAGGAGATAGAGAAGGACAAGGAAGTCTGGTGTGCTGCAATCTTTGGGGTGGCAAAGAGTTAGAGATACAACTTAGAGACTGAACAACAGCAATGAGAACCTCCTGCATAGCACAGGGAACTCTGCTCAGCGCTCTGTGGGGACCTAAATGGGAAGGAAGTCCAAAGGGGAGGGGATATGTGTATATGTATGGCTGGTTCATTTTGCTGTAAGCAGAAACTAACACAGCATTACAAAGCAACTACACTCCAATAAAAATTAACTTAAAGAAATAAAGCACTGTATTGTTGAAGGTATAACCAGTATTCAAACATGTCTCTGTGAGTTCATCAGAGTGGATCACAGCACCTTAGCTTTAACCTCTTCACCCACCTCCCGGTGGGGGGCATGTCCTAGACACTGCGTGACTTTTGCTGCTTCTCTGACCATTTGCTCTGGTCCCCTTTCAACATAAAAGCAAACTTCTTCTGCAGAAACTTTGGGGACTTTACTTTCTGTTGGACAGATTGGCATTGAAGTCTGAAGTGAAAAGCCATTTCAGCATCTCTTGACATTCTTATTCTGTTCAATGACAGTCTTTCCTTTCTTGTAAAGAATGCTTTCTGCTTGGCCAGAAATTTCTCCTTGGAGATGACAGAATCACTGTCTTACCATTAATGAATGTTACAGCCCAAACCCTTTTCATTTGAAAGAAATATGGACATGTCTGCCCGAAGACTCGCTTAATGACAAACCAGAGGGAACCACTGCTGTCCCGAGACCCAAGGTCTCAGCCCCGCTGGTGATGTACCTTCAGACACTGTGCCTCCTGCCCACCTGGGGAAGCAGTCCCATTCACTGGTGATATTCGTATGTTTAAAAAAGAAGCTGCTGCATGTGGAGAGAAGAATAGTCCCGTCATCTGTGTTTCACACAAGTGCCCTAAAGTTTTGTGGGAGACCCTTCCCTGAGGGATTGAGAATCTGGGTCGAGTCACTCTATCTGCGGCATCAGGTGTCTGTCACATGATGGGCTGCATTTGGCTAAACTGTGGAGGTAGCTGCTGTTTATTTCTTCATGATGTTTACATCAGAATTTTTTTTCCTGTGAACATCGTTGTTTCTGTTTAGTCACTAAGTCGTGTCTGACTTTTGGCGATGCCACGGACTGTAGCCCATCAGGCCCCTCTGTCCATGGGATTCCCCAGTCAAGAATACTGGAATGGGCTGCCATTTCCTTCCTCCAGGGATCTTCCCAACCCAAGGGCTGCAACCTGAGTCTCCTGCAATGCAGGCGGATTCTTTACCACTGAGCCACCTGGGAAGCCCTCTGTGAATACAGGGGTTGAGTAATAAGTTTCAAAGGAATCCTTGTTTGAGTGTTGTTTCACTGTTTAGCCTTAAAATGAGAACATTTCCTGAAAAATATTTCTAAATCAGCTCTCCCCAAATCCTGCAGAACACACACACACAAAACAAGTTGAAGGAAAAATGAAGCTATAACAGAAAAGAAGATGAAACAGGAGGGAGCAAAAGGGAGAGCAGAACTTGTAGCGCACAGAGCGAGGGACACAGAAGATTACACACACACACACACACACACACACACACACACACACACACACACACACACACACACACACTACGGAAGAAACTTTACTGTCAAGTATACCTGCTTTCCAAACGTGGTCTTGACGGCCACGTCACCTGGACCCAGCACTCAGCTCCTTGTAAGCCCAGAGACTTAAAGGCATCCAGTGCGGATGAAACGAACCTAATACCAGATGTCAGTAATCAAGAGAAGTTAGTCTTGGAATGAATGCCAAAGTGTTAGGCGTTTTCTTTGAGGGCTCCACGCGACCAAAGGAAGAACCTCTCTGAACACATCTAGAGAATTCCTTGGGGAAGCGCAGGAGGTGAAGGGGTCCCCGTCGTGTGTCCTGGGCGATGAAGGCAGGCCAGGTGTGCAGGTCCGCACGGGCGCTTCCGCGGTAACAAGCAGCGGGGAAGTACACGGCCAGGGTGTCTCTGGAACACTAGGCATAGGGTGTACGTCCTAGGAAAGAGCTTCAAAAGCAGTCAGCTCTTAGACTGTATTTTAGTGCCTTCCAGGGGCGTCGCGGTAACCCAGAAGTGACCAGATGGAGGCCCCCTGCGGGAGGGGAAGGTAGCCACGCCCCCTGCCCGGCGCCACCCCCCTAACCCTGCAGGACCCTCGCGGCCCTTCCTCGGAACCACTTCTCCTGAATCCAGTCGTGCCTCTGTTCCTGTGGTCTTTCAACACATTCTTCCTACTCATTATTATTCCGGTGTTATTCCAGGTCTGGGGAGGGCGAGGTGGACGAGGACAGAGCTGGGCTTAGTGAGAGCCACTGACAGCAGCCAGGGGGGAGGGTGCTGGGAGGCCCAGGAGGGTGTCTCTGAGGAACTGACAGGGCCCCGCATCCATCAGAGCATCAGCAAGCAAGAGACCTGTGTGCGGAGGACAGAGCTTAACTGACCCGGCCAGTCAGACTTGGCCCAGCATCTGCATGACCTGGGGCTTCCCAGGGGATGGTAGTAGTAAAGAACCCAGCTGCCAATGCAGGAGACGTAAGAGATGCAGGTTCAGTCCTTGAGTTGGGAAGATCCCCTGGAGGAGGGCAAGGCAACCCACTCCAGTATTCTTGCCTGGAGAATCCCATGGACAGGAGCCTGGTGGGCGACAGTTCATGGGGTCGCAAAGAGTTGGACACGACTGAAACAACTTAGCATGCACGCACTGCATGACCTGAGCCCTTTGGCAGTCGCTTCGTGAATAATGCCGAGTGCATCTTCCTGACTGTTTATGTGTCCACAAGACCGTGAACTCATGGCGCTGGACTCTGCTTGGTTTTGTGTCCTCTGGACCTGGCCTTGTGCCAGTCCTGCAGGGGACAGTCCGTGCATTTTGTCGCATTTCTGGAACTAAGTCTCTTGCCCCTTTCTCTGTAGAAGATTTGTTGCCTTATCAAATTTATATGTCAGCTATGCAAGAAGTTGTTTTACTAATACACATAATTAGATTACACATTGTCTTAACTCTCCCAGCCTGGTATATTTTAAAGAGCTAACACTTGCTGGAAATAGATTTAAAAAATCTCCTTACACCATTTGAAAATAGGAAGACATCATTAGTCAATCCTAGAGGAAATCAACCCTGACTATTCATTGGAAGGACAGACGCTAAAGCTGGAGCTCCTATATTTTGACCATCTGATACGAAGAGCTGACTCATTGGAAAAGACCCTGATGCTGGGAAAGATTGAGGGCAAGAGGAGAAAGGGGCAACAGAGGATGAGATGGTTGGATGGCATCACTGATTCAATGGATGTGACTTTGAGCAAGCTCCAGGAGATGGTGAAGGACCGGGAAGCCTGGCATGCTACAGTCCACTGGGTTGCAAAGAGTAGGACACAACTGAATGACTGAACAACAACATTAACAAGGACAGAATGATGTTCGAGTTTTCAGACCCTGGACTTGTTCTTCCACATACTGAACTTACTGTGGGGATTGTAGATGGACAGAACTTTCTAGTAAGATTCCCTGACTGTAGTTGGTTTTTGCTAGTTGTCCAGATGTGCTATAGGATCAGATTGTGGCATTTAATTTGCATTGTCCAATTTCCCACCTCGCCGTACATTTTCTAGTATGTTGATTTGTTCTTCCTCTAAAAACTAAAAGTGTCAGAACCCTTTATGCCCATTAACCTACTTACTCGCTGGATCTTGAAAGAGAAAATTCTTCACTATTGGTAAAGTACCAAAGAGTCAGCTATTTGCAAAACTTAAAAATGGAGATTCTCTCTTTTGCTTCAGAAGGTTAGATGGGAAAAAAAAAAAAAAAAAAACATGTAAGTTTTGGAACTCACTGTCCTTCCAGCTGTAAAGGTCAAACAAGGATATTTTACTTTTTCCTTGTCATTTGCTTAAATGTCTGGAAACTGATGCTTATTATTCCACAAGAGGCTGAGAAGGTACAGGAAGTCCTGCTTGTTCGTCATGACCAGCATCTGGCAGGGACTAGGCACTGATTCACAGTTATTGTAATCCAACATATTGAGTAATTGAGACTTAGGTATGTGTCAGCTGTCTGCCATACTCTGAAAATTGCAATAAATTTGATGCTGAATATATGCTTTATTGCTTTATGATTCAGACAGCCCTCCAGAGACTTTGTAAAGTTCTCAGTCATTGTTTTAACATCACTTTAAATTGTATTGTGATATGGTAGCCCCCTTTAATAGGAATTCCCAGTCAATAGCATAATCTTAGTATTAACCTATATCCATAATTTTTAAACTGAAACATCAAAGAGAAAGTATTTATGAAGCTGACTTCAAGGCAGCTTTTTAGTATACTTTTGGAACTACCTCTGATTGCTTTTCAGAGAACGCTGAGATACACGTTTTATAATTGAACAGTGGAGTTGGTACAGAGAAGCCTTGAAGACGGTCCATCGTGATCATGCAGACAGCCAGTGGCTGTCCGTATTGAATGGGACAGAGAAGCTCGCTGATGGGAAACGTCGCAGGACTTGTCCAATGCCTCTGCAGTACCTACTCCTGCAGCCACAACTGCCTCTATCAACCATTCTGATGATGAACTTGTATCCTGTACAGCCAGGCATTTGTCATATCACATAATGCAAGCCACTGGGGCTTCCCAGGTTGTGCTAGTGGTAAGGAAACTGCCTGCCAATGCAGGAGATGTCAGAGATGAGGGTTCAATCCCTGGGTCGGGAAGATCCCTGGAGGAGGAAATAGCAACCCACTCCAGTATTCTTGCCTGGGAAATCCCATGGGCAGAGGAGCCTGGTGGACTCCAGTCCATAGGGTCACAGAGTTAGACACCACTGAAGTGACTTAGCACACTCACACAGTGAAAGGCGTTGCTGAAAAGTCAGGCACTTAAGATGCCGATGTCCTTCACACCACGTGGTACCCTAGGGACACCTTTCATCAGCACAAGTCCCCTGTCCGGCAGAGTTCCAGCAAAATACAGGCTGGTGGGCTGGATTTCTCCACCAGACGTTGACCCTTTGATAGTCAATGTCTCCATCAAAGTCAGAGTGAATTAAGTGCACAATGGAAATTTTCTAGAAATGGCTGAATTCATTCACTGAGTCTGCCTGACCACAGGAATGTGCCAGGATTTCCACCCAGTTCTCCAGTGAAGACATGAATGCAGACTCTGATGGCCTCCATGGAGTCTCGTTGCCCCAAGGCCTGCAGGCTTCATCAGAATCCTCACACACTGGCAGCCTAGCCAGTTAGACCTGCATGGTGTATCCTATTGACTTGTGTATGTTGAAGTCGCAGCAGGGTGAAGACCAGAGGGAACATCACCAAGGACGTTCCTGAAGGATGCCTCTGCCACATCCAGGTTGAGAGTCCCATACCAATATCCAGGGCCCTCATGACCAGACTGAGACCCTGGAAGCAACAGCCACCATGGCCTTTGACGTTCTCTTCCCCACCAAGACCCAAGGCAGGAGGAAAACAAGCATCACATCCTGGAAGGAGACTGAAGAAGTTACCACACATCTGCGATTCTTTAATAGGCAGCATGTTGAGAAAACTTTTAACAATTTAAGAGAAAAATCAGTATGAATTCTGCAATAGAATTTGCTATGAAAAATCCTTCCCCGTTATGAGCAGATCACTTACTGGGAGGAAAAAAAATCCTTCCCTCTACTGTCTCTGCCTCTCTCCAGAACTCATTTCAGACCCATGTTATTGCCCTAAGAGGAAAAAAAAAGAAACCTCCATTAAAAACCAGAAGTTGTACCCTGTGCAGCAGCAGCCCAGAGCCTCAGGGGGACTACGTGATTCTTATTCAAACAGAGAGTCTGAGGCTGCCGTGCTCCCTGGAGTCAGGTCTTATTTGCATTTTGGAAACTGTTCGGTATTGATTTTATTGAGTTATTTAAAATTAGATACTTTAGAAATTAATGTGCACAGGTATTGGTCATGGAGAATATCACCACTTATAAAAACTGAGAAAGTTTGCTCTTAACTTGCAAGAATGGCACAGTGACAGTACTGAGGTTGTTGTTCAGTCGCTCAGTCGTGTCCAACTCTTTGTGACTCCATGGACTGCAGCACGCCAGGCTTCCCTGCCCTTCACCACCTTCTGGAGCTTTCTCAAACTCATGTCCATCGAGTTGGTGATCCCATCCAACCATCTCATCTTCTGTTGTCCCTTTCTCCTGCCTTCAGTCTTTCTCAGCATCAGGATCTTTTCCAATGAGTTGACTTTTCACATCAGGGGTCCAGAGAATTGGAGCTTCAGCTTCAGCATCAGTCCTTCCAATGAATATTCAGGGTTGATTTCCATTAGGATGAACTGGTTTGATCTCCCTACTGTCCATGGGACTCTCATGAGTCTTACCCAGCACCATGGTATTAATATCTTCATCATTTTGGAGACTACAAGGTTAATTGCCTTTCAGACTGGTGAGCGTATCTAGTTTTCATTTAATTTCTACCTAATGGAAGAGGCTAGGACTAGGATAGGCAGATGTTATGTGGTCCTGGAGAATTTCCCTGACACACTTTGGGGAAGTGTTGAGGAAAACAAGATTTGGTGGGAAGTCAGATTATGCACAATTCTTCCTCTTGAGGAAAAGCATACAGAGAATTAACAGGCATACAGAATTCACAGGCATACAGTCCATCTTTTGACCTCCAAATACTTTGTCACTTTTTGTAGTATTTATTGAATAAAGTCTTATCTTTCTTAGTGATTTTTTAAGAGTTTGGCCCCTTAATAATTATTGTACCAAGTTGAAAAGCATGAGTGTTGTGGAAAATAGCTTTTAGTACTCAAAATATTCCATTTACTGTCTTCCCAGACTTATACCTGTGTTTTTCAACAGAGTTTTGCTAGTTCCCTTCTTGACTGGTTTAAAAAAAAAATAAGTACAGAACATTATGGTAGAATTGCATAGGTGTAATTACATATTAAGGGCTTCCCACGTGGAACTAGTGGTGGCCAATGAAGGAGTTGCAAGGGATATGGGTTCGATCCCTGGGTCAGGAAAATCCCCTGGAGTAGGAAATGGCAACCCACTCCAGTATTCTTGCTTTGGAAATCCCATGGACAGAGGAGTCCGGCAGTCTACAGTCCATGGGCCGCAAAGAGTCAGACGCAACTGAGCACAATTACAAATTGGGCTTATTGTGCAAAATTACTTTTCTGAAACTGCTTTAATAACACCAGTCCAAAAGTTCCATTGTTGTTTTTGCTCTCTTCCTCCAAGGAATAATCAGGGGTCATGTAGAGGAAGGACCAGGGCTGGCCAAGCTGCAGTCAAGGCCACTCTCACACTGTAAGAAGAGCTCTTAAATTAACCAGAGAGCTGCTGGGGGCCCCAGGGTCTTCTGGGCACTTATCAAGACCATTATCAGGTCTTCTGGGGAGATGTAAGCTCAACTCACAGGCAAAGCTATTTTAAGACTTAAACTGGAAAAAAAAAAAATTAGGTAACTGGAAGCAAAGCCCTTTCTGTGATGTTGGGGACAATAGTGACTTATCTGATGAACGACTTAAGAATGGGAAAAAGCCTGGGCGAAGGTGAGCATGCTCATCCTATGGGGTGCCAGCACCTGCTTCTCCCACTCTTCACCATAGCGAAGTTATGTTGTGTTTTCTTTCTTTTTGACTATGGAGAAACTGCAGTGCACAGAGTGTGCATAACCTCCCAGGGCACACAGCCAGTACATGGCTGGCTGGCACCAACACCACTAGTTTGTCTTCTCCAGGAAGGCAGGAGGGGGTGGAGGGTTGTGATGCCCTGATAAGTGGTTTGGCAGCAGAAGCTAGGAGCTCCAAACTGTGTTAAATCTGCCTGAGAAACCCCTTTCTGATTCCACTTGGAGACAAAATGAGAGTGGATTGTCCAGCTTCCCACAGTCATCTGTGGTCATAGCATGAACTCAGTCGAAGGATGTGTGTATTTTCATCAAAGTGTAATGAATCAGCAGAGTGTTCTAACTCTGCTTCAGAGAACAGGTGCCGTATGTCAATATCCACTTCCTTTCACTGCTTTCTTACAGGGATTCTTTTTAAAGCTGTCACCTGAGCGTCTACATTGCAAACACAAATCAAAATCTTGCCTCCTCCAAGCGTCACCTGAAAACAAAATCGGTTGTCCCTATGAGTGCTCTTGAGAAAACATCCATATTTAACTCTGAGTCAATGAAAGTAAGTTAGAAAATGCTAAACCTACTAAAGGATCCTTTTGCTCTAAGATCAGCCATTCACCAAACATTTTACAAGGCAATCATTGTGTGTCCAGCACTATAAACTTCAAAGAGTCAATCCAATTGTAGCTGGATCAGAGGAAAGAAATACAGAGCACAAAGATTTTTAGTTGACAAGCTCTGGAAACTTCTGGTCATTGGAAGTGAGATAAAAGAATTCATTGCTCTGTCATTTAATTCAAAAGCTTCGATCTCTATTTGTACTATGGGTAAAAGCACAAGTCCTGGATCATTCATTCATTGACTGATTCTGTTTTACAACCACTGGGTGGACGTGGGGGTACGTTACTTCCCAAATCAGAGATAGTTCTTCGTGCTGAGTCGTTCAGTCATGTCCAACTTTTTGCAACCCCATGGACTGTAGCCCTCCAAGCTCCTCTGTCCATGGGATTTCCCAGGCAAGAGTACAGAAGTGGGTTGATGTTTTCTTCTCCAGGGGATCTTACCCTTCCCGATCCAGAAATCAACCCTATGTCTTCTGCATTGGCAGGTGGATTCTTTTCCAACTGTACCACCTGGGAAGCCCCCATCTCCAAATATCATCAACCAGGGGCTTAGGGCCTCAATATATGAACTTTGGGAGGACACAAATATTCAGTCCATAACACCTAATTGATGAGAACATGCAAAAACGATGATAGAATTGCTTATTATTTATGAGACATGACTGATCAAAAGCTCTCTCTTTTGTATTACCCTTCTTTGGTGAGATGTCATTTTTGTTGTTGCTGCTGTTGATTTCTCTCTGTTAGATGCCCCCTCGACACTGATGTGCCCTTGCTCCCATCTTTTATGTAAGCTTACCCACTCCCCCTTCCATGTTGCTATGTTTTACTAGATGACCAAGTCAGGTTAACAGTCAAAAACTGACCTGAGACACTGATTTCTAGTATCCTCTAGGATTCTAGTATCTCTGTTAAAAACACATTTAAGTAACTTACTTGTATCTATATTGATATTGGTTAAATCTCACTGGGGGCACACATATTCGATGCAGCAGAATTTCATTACAATGAAAGCTATTTGCTCGTCTCTTGACTCCATTGTAATGAGATCAGAAAAAGAGTATATTAATTCTGAAGAATTTGCATAGTGTTTGTATGTCATAGAGCTTTGTATAATACCATACGCCTTTGCACATGTCCATTCATTTACCAAGACAAAAGTAGAAAGCAGTAGAAACACAAATTACCAAAACACTGCTGGGGAGGAGAGAGAAAGCAAGTGTGACTATAGTGAGTAGAGGAAATAATTCTATAGCCAGTATTGAGGAATGGGGAGGAGGTGACGACGAAACCAAAAAAAAAAGAGAGAGATATTTTGAATCATTTCAAAAATACACTTCCCATTCTGGAAAACCTGCCTTTTCCTTGGTATGCAGATGAGTCTCCCCCCCTGGAGAAACCACCTGTGGCTATGACACTCGCTGCATTTTCCCTATATAGAACTGTTTTTCACAGAGAGCCGAGCAGCAGAATTACTTGGTCCATCCTCTAGTCTCTCTTCCCTCAAATCTGACATGACACTTGAATCAGTCTGGGCTGAGCTTGGGGTCCGTTTCCCCAGGCACGGAGCCCATCATCAGCCTCTCCCAGACTGAACAGGGTCATAACCTCCCCCTGCTTTGACCCCAGTAAGAGCTGATGCTGAATCAGCTGCAAAGGACAGTGCCTTTATGTAGTTTTGGCTGTGCTGGGTCTTTGTTGCTGCACTCGAGTGGCTTTCTCTAGTGTCAGCGAGCTGGGGCTACTCTCTGTTGCAGTGCATGGGCTTCTCATTGCTTCTCTTGTTGCTGTTGCGGAGAACAGGCTCTAGGCACTCAGGCTTTAGGAGTTGTGGTACACAGGCTTAGTTGCTCTCAGGCATGTGGGACCTTCCCAGACCAGGGATCGAACCAGTGTCCCTTGCATTGGTAGGTGGATTCTTAACCACTGGACCACCAGGGAAGTCCTGACTTACACTACATATATAGTGTAAATATGGTAAATCCTGAATATTCATTGGAAGGACTGATGCTGAAGCTGAAGCTCCAATACTTTGGCCAGCTGATGTGAAAAGCCAACTCACTGGAAAAGACTGATGCTGGGAAAGATTGAGGACAAGAGGAGAAGGGGATGACAGAGGATGAGATGGTTGGATGGCATCACTGGACTTAATGGACACAAGCTTGAGCAAACTCTGGGAGATAGTGAAGGAGAGGAGAGCCTGGCGTGCTGCAGGCCATGGGGTCGCAAAAATCGGACACAATCAAGCGACTGAGCACAGCCTTCTTTGTAGCTGCATGAGGCTGGAGTTACAGATCTGTGTTCCACCAGTTATGAATTTTCACTTTGCAGGCAAGATAACTTAACCTGTTATTACATACCTGGAATTTGTAGAAATCGAGTTTCCAGTCTTGCATTGCATCTCCAGGCGAGGCGCCCTGCACATTTCTCTACGGGAAGCGTAGTAACTCCATCCCAGGTAATTTCTCCACCCCAAGAATGAGATGCTCCTGATCTATGTGAATTGCTCAAGACGCAAAGAATGGTCCCTCCCAGCAAGTTGTAAATCGCTTAGGAGTTAGAGAAGCAGGGAGAAATAGCATTTCCTGTGCACACCCTGCCTCTCCGAAATGGGCTGATGTGAGGAATCTGTCTTCTCAAGAACACAGTGTGCTTCTTGGCAGCAGGTGGACCAGCTTCCAAAGGCCCTTTTGAAGTAGAAACTAAAATAATGCTTAATGGTCATCCTGCTCCCATGGAGGGGGCAGGGGGGTGCATAAATCAGAAAGACAGCCGGGCTTGGAACTTGGATCACGTGAGTCTTTTCTCAATGGTCACCAACTTCAGCCTCCTAACAAATAGCAGTTGGATTATTAAGTACTTTTAAGGGCCAGTCTAGTGAAAGAGAGCTGTAAAACGGAAACACATGGAACCAACTAGGTAACAAAAAAGACAAAAAAAGGTGGTGGAAATAATTGGGTTTCTTAGCACTTCGAATATTTCACAGCAATGCCATTATCGTATTTATAAAGGATAAAACCCCATTGGGTTTAATGGAGCTGCCTGGCTGTTTATGGTTACATAATGCAGTTACAGTATGTTCCTTGTTCATATGCTTGTTTTAAAATGTATGACCTCTTTATTATAAGACATTTTAAGTGCAGTGAAATTCTTAGAAAATTCATAAAGTAGAAATTGAGATGGCAGTACATAAAAGAAATTTTGAAATAGTGTTTGTAATTTGAAAAAGTTGAAGTCAAGGGTAAAAGCAGATGCTTTGGGCTGCTCAGCTAGGACTACTGACTAAGTTTCATCACCTTTGACAGTTTAGAATCAAAAAGGTAAATTTTCTTTTCTCCATTTTCTCCCTCTTCTCGCCAGTGAACTTAAATTACTTCTGACTGATATTAAAAGAACCACAGGCAAGTCTGAGAAGGGTGACCCCTTGGAAATTAAATATGTGTTACCTTTTGCCCCATGAAGCCTTCTTCCTTACGGAAACAAGCTCAATACTTCACTCATTTAGTTAAAATAGTGAAAACTAATGCTTGGTAAATGGTGAGAAAAGGTACACATGTATGCGTTCTTGCTTTCTTTCCCTTAACAAGCTCATTCTCCCAGATTTAGCCTTTTTCCAGCTACAAGTCAATAAACCAGAATTCTGAGAAGGCGAAAAGATACATTATGGATTTTTAGTAGGTGATAGATGTGCTTGGTACAAAATTCAAAAGGTATGAAGAATTCGCAGTGAAAATGTGTCCCCCCTCTCGTCCTGTCCTGCAGCTCCAGCTTCCACCCAGGCCAGGGCTGCTCTGTCTTCTCTTAGGGATGCCTCTGTGTGTGTGTGTGTGTGTGTGTGTGTGTGTGTGTGTGTTTACACGTGTCCCTCTGCTCACTTACACAATAAAGTGTGGCAAATGACTCACATCAGTGCGTGTGAAGGATCCTTGCCCTTGTTCACCACATGGATGGACTCTGACTTTGTCGATGGCCATCCAGGTGGTTTTCCACATTTTTATGTAAAGAATGCTGAAGAGTGGTCCACATTCATCATTTCACACTGTGAGAAGACTCTGGGCAGGTACCAGAAGTGAAATCACAGGTCCGTGGGGACACGCATTTTAGATAATGCCCACTTTCCACTTATTGTATTAGGAAATTTTTTCATCTAAACCAAAAAGATAGGTTAAAAAAAAATAGACTTAAGTCTGAGAGTGAGCATCTTTGCATATTTCAAGAGCCATTTGTATTCGTTTTTCTGTGAACACTCGTCTAAATTCTGTTCCATTTTTCGGTTTAGTTATGACTCTGTGGGGCTTTCCAGGTGGCACTAGTGGTAAAGAACCCACCTGTCAATGCAGAAGACATAAGAGACGCGGGTTCGATCCCTGGGTGGGGAAGATCCCCTGGAGGAGGCAATGACAACCCTCTCCAGTATTCTTGCCTGGAGCATCGCGTGGACCGAGGAGCCTGGAGGGCTAGTCCATGGAACCGCAGAGTCGGATATTACCTGGTGCCCGTGCACATGCGGCTCTGTGTGTGTATATACAGGGGAATTAGCCCCTTTTATATATTGCAAGTTGGAACCACTTTTTCTGTTTTCATTTGTCTTTGAAATTGCTAATGGTACTTTTTAGGTTTTTTTAAATAGTTTTTGGATACGAATATACCAGTCTTTTCCTACGTGGTTTCTAGTTTTGTATCACAGTTGGGCTTTTCTTTCCTTAAAAAAGAAGTCTACCATTTCTTTATTTTATTGCTTCATGGTTTTCAGTTTGAAAGCATCTCTCCCTTTAACCTCTGTATTTGTGGACGGTGAGAGGTGGAGAAGTAACTTTTACCTGTGTCCTGGCCATTGATCTAAGTGTCCACAGTTTGTTAACTGAATGTTCCATCTGTTCCTCAACTGACTTAAATCTCACCTTCATGTTATACTAAATCCCTCTATGTACTTTATTTATTTGCATGGATCTACTTGTCTGTTCCTGTCATAGTACTACATTGTTTCAAGTGCTGCAGTTTTATAGTTAAGTTTTAAAATCTCAATAACAGGCTCTTCTTTGTAAAAAATACTTATTTAGGCTGCTCAGGTCGGCGTGTGGGCTCTCTGGTGTGGCACAGGGGCTCAGTCGTTGTGATGGGTCGCTTTAGTTGCCCTGTGGCATGTGGGCTGTTAGCTCCCCTGCTAAGGATTGAACCTGAGTCTCCTACATCCCGAGGGGGATTCTTAACCGGTGGACCACCAGTTAAGTCCCAAGGCTCCTCTTAACATTCTTTCAGCTACTCTTGCTTGTTTTTGCAAATGAACTTCAGAATCAGTTTTTCTAGTATGAAACCAAAATCCTGTTAGTCTTACTGTGCTGTGGGCTTAGTTGCTCAGTCATGTCCAACCTCTTTGCAACCCTGTGGATTGTAGCTTGCCGGGCTCTTTGGGGATCTTCCTGAGCCAGGGATCCAACTGGCGTCTCCTATGACTCCCGTATTCGTGAGGGGATTCTTTACCCCCTGAGCCTAAGTTTATGGTTTAACTCTGAATGTGCTCCTTTATGAAGTTAGACACGATAAGCCTTTCCCACACTCAAATCATTCCTGTCCCTTGATAGCATTTCTGGTTCCCTTCATGTAGAAATTGTACCCTTCTTATGAAGTTTATTCCTAAGCATTTCATCATTTTTGTTGCTACAACAAATGGATTCATTTCTTTCTTGATACCCTGGAGCTGGTGTTGTGTATAAAAGCTGTCAATTTCTGTACAGCAATTTTGACTTTGTGATCAAGTCAGATTCTCTTCTATATGTAATTTTTTCATGTAATTGCTTTCCAGGTAAATAAATGGGTCATCTACAAATAATTATCATTTTACCTATTAAAAGCTGTTTGTTTTGTTTTTTCTGACTTTCCCTGAATTGACCAGCTTAGCAATTTTTGGACAGTAGAGTAAGCCTTCTCCCTGGCAAGTAGGAAGGGGATCTCTCTGAGACCACAGACACCCCCCACCCCCACCTCCTGGGGGACCAACACAGACCTCTGCTTCTATCTTAATTTTGTTTGACTAGACTCTTACTGGGCTTCCCAGGTGGTAAAGGACCTGCCTGCCAATGCAGGAGGCTTAAAAGATGCGGATTTGATCCCTGGGTCAGGAAGATCCCCTGGAGAAGCACATGGCAACCCCCTCCAGTATTCTTTCCTGGAGAATCCCACAGAAGAGGAACCTGGTGGGCTATGGTCCATAGGGTCGCAAAGAGTCGGACAGGAACAGGACTCAGGCCACTTAGCAGCAGCAGTAGTCACTTACTGAAAGAAATGAGAGTAATTGATTTCTCCTGTTTATTGAACAGTGGGGTAGGAGATGGTCACAGCTTTGTGGTTTATTTAAACATTTACTTTATTGGTTTCCTTATAAATCCCATTTAATATGCAGTAGCTCTAAGTTACCTAGATTCGAATATTCAGAGGATGGCTATTACACTGAGCAGTCTCATTATGTGGAAATTAGTAACCTTGGGAGGAGTCAGGGTCCTTCCCGCTCGAGCCTTCTCCAGGCAGCTCCAGCATCTGGGTCTCCCCAGTCTCACCAGTGGGAACCTCAGCCGTGCAATGCAGGGCATGCAGGGCAGTTAAGATCCCGGCCTGAGAGACTATTGATAAGCTTACCTGGATGGCAGTTGAATTTATCAGAAGGTGAGGAAAATTAACGCAAGAAGTTACGGATGTCATCTTAGCTCAAAACTCAGCTGGTTGTGCAGCCCTGGCAACTCTTGTAACCTCTCCACTGTGATATTTTCAATCTGGGGATGTGACTATTATTAAATATTCAGTTAATTGATATTTAACATCAGTTAATAATCTTTTTTTTAACATCAGTTAATAATCTTAATTAAAAGTATTCTTTCATAGTAGATATTCAGTCCTATACTTACATTTGTCCTTGCACTCTACCGTCTTTATTAGGAGACCTCACTTAACAGTCCTGTGTGTTGCTGTTATTACTCACTGTGGTTACTGCGATCCCATGTGGCATTTTAGATAAGGAAGTGGGTTGGTTTTTGGGGCTTCTCCCTTGCTGCTTCAGCAGATTGAAGGAGCAGCTGGGCTAAGAACCGGCAGCCGTAGGTTTTTAATCAGCTGCCGCCTCGAGCTCAGCATCACTCCATCGGGTGGCCTCCCTGCACAGTCCTGTCTACCACCATCATTTCAGAAAGTGGGTAAGGATGGACTCTCACCTCTTGCCAAAGTCACCAAAAGTTGGAGATGTCAAATCACAGAAATCAAAGTAGACCTCCTAGGAATAAGACATTGGCACTGAAAAGCATTGGGAAGGTGTATGAAATATTTTAATGAAGGAAAGTAAGTCCTACTTGAAATCATATTAATAGTCAAAGGGAACAGTCACCAAGATTTCCTTTAAATTATAGATGACAAGTCATTTCCTTTCCTCTAATCAAGTACACTCATGTTTGTCTCTTGTTCCAGCTATACTTTTGTCACGGTGGCCTATCTTTACATCCCTGTGTAAGACTAGAAAAGGGTCAATAGAATGAAAAGCCACGTTTAAGAAGTCGGTAACACCGTGTAGAGTCTGAGAACTCACTGGGTTCTTCTTAATCTGTGACTGACATCGTTTAAGTGATGCGACGTAACCAGCAGTCATTGTCCTACCAGACATCAGACACAGGAGAGGCAAAATATCCACCAACGCTTTTATTTTTTTTCTTTTATTTATTTATTTTGGCTACCTTATGGCACACACACTTCTCTAGTTGTGGTGTGAGGGCTTACTTGCCCCTCAGCATGTGGGATCTTGGCTTCCCAGGTGGTGCTAGTAGTAAAGAACCAGACTGTCAATGCAGGAGACATAAGAGACCTGGGTTCAATCCCTGGGTCAGGAAGATCCCCTGGAGGAGGGCATGTCAACCCATTCTAGTATTTTTTCTTAGCGAATCCCATGGACGGAGAAGCCTGGTGAGCTACGTTCCATGGGGGTCTCAAAGAATCGGACATGACTTAGTGATTAAACAGCAAGAGTATGATAGAATTTTCTTTTTCTTCTCATAAACATTATTTTTTTAATCTGTTTCTCTTTGTCTGGAAGGTAAGTTCCCTAAAGGCAGGAATCTTTGATTCTGTCCCTACATGTGTCCCAAGCATTATGTCAGGTCCCAGAAAATAGTAGGTATTACATAGACAACTGTTGGATGAATGAATGGACAAATTAATGAAGTCATTGTATGCAGCCAGTATTGACTTCTTTGAAGCTCAGCAGAACTTCCTATTTCATGAAGAAAGTGGTTGGGGGCATATTAAATTTAGGGTTGAGCTATGTTTTTCTTTAATTATATATGGATGTAGGAGCCTGCTGGGCTGAGGTCCATAGGGTCACAAAGAGTCGGACATGACTAAAGTGACTAAGCATGCATGTACATATGGGATCTTAGTTTCCCAAACAGAAATCAAACCTGAGTCCCCTGCATTGGAAGGTGGATTGTTAACCTCTGGACCATCAGGGAAGTCCCTCCATCAACACTTTAAAATATGGAAACTGATGAACATGTGAAACTATGCATAGTGAAGGTTTAGAAGAGAAAAAGAATGAACATTTTTTGACATGGGAGAAACTGGAGTATGTGATCACATAAATGGTTTAATAAGACATCAATAGTATGAAAAGGTTCAGACTTGTTTTGAGGCTACAATTCGTTTTGAAAAGACCAGGTAAAGCTTGGGTTCCGAGAGAGGGTGAGGGCTGCAGAATGCAGCACAGCCGTGTCTGTGTGCAGACAGACACTCTCAGTTCAGACACTCTCCTGTGTGCTCCCAGGAGAGGCAGAAATGTGTTTTTTCTTCACCAGGGAGCAGCCTTTAGAGTGTATCTCTTTGTCCTGTTTACCAGACGATCAATGCTGCGGGTATCTTGTGGATCTTAGCTAAGCATTCTAGTTCTGAAACATCATTTTTCCAGGATTTTGTTTTGTTTCTTACCAAAACTGAACCAAAATCCATGTTTTATGATGCCCTCCACAGATCTGTGAGCTTGCAGAGGCCTTTGGAGGGACCCCACAAATATGATTGCCCCAAGAGAGAGAGAGGTGTTGATGGGTTGTCATGAGTAAACAGGGAAAAGAAAAGAAGCTCCCCTGAAAAAAGGGCTAGAAATTATTTTTAACACCCTCTGTGATTATTTAGCTAAATGTGGGAGGCGTACCAAACTTTATTTTCAAGTATGTGACCTTTTCACAATCATAAGCTGTGCCCTGAAATGTGCCAGAGTATGCAGTAGTTTTAATTAGCCTCCCTATCTTATAAAACCAGCAACCAAACTGAATATGAGGCTGGTTTTTTTTTTAATACCCATCGATTTGAGTAATTAGAAAAAAAAAAAAGAATTGCAAGGAATGTTCTTCAGCTGAGTTTATCCTGGCTTTTAAAATTCTAACTAGAGCAGGGCAAAAAAGAAAAAGTAAATGACACTATTTGGTTTCACTTCTTACTTTAGAGAAATGAACGTGGCCAGTTCTGGTTAATTAGCAGAGGCACATTTATGTCATGGCGTAGTTCGACCTGTGCACCTTGTGTGGGAAAGATAGGTGATTTGTGTTATTTTTCTCTGTGGGTTTTGGGGACTGTGATTTACCAAGGCAATATCCTGGAATACATTAGAAAATAACAATGACAGATCCATCTTGTATTTTGTGCCCTGAAAAGCTGTTAATGTAGATGTAAATGCTGTGCTTATAATATAAAAATGCTTGGGAATTACTGGCCACTTAGCCAGGCAGGGCTTCTGAGAGGAGAGACCAAGACAATGAAAATCAGGTTTCCCCCAACTTGACTGCAATGGCTAACCCTCTATAAAGAATGCATAGACAGGCCCCCATTTGAAGGAATTTCATAGGCGACCATCCAGACTTCACAATAAATCACGGCAGTTGTGAACATTGCAGAAGAGCTCTGTCTAATAAGAAATAGGGAGAACTTACAGTAAATTAGGAACAATTATCCATCTTATAGGATATGGGACTTGGGACCTGGGTTCGATTTTTGGTCAGGCCACTAGACCCAGCACAGTCAAATAAATAAATATTTTCAAAAAAGAAAAATGAATGTAATATAACACCTCACTGACAAAACTGTAGGGAGAATTAAATGGAGAGACTTAAATGGCAAATACCAAGCATGGCACACAATAGGTTCCCATTGGGTAGTAGATGTTTTATAAATGGAATGAATTTAAATGTATTTATTCAATGCTTCTTGAATAACCACACCTGAAAACAAATGAGGAACAAAGAATCCGTTTCTTGAATGTGACTAAAATAACAACTTTGGCCTGGGTCTATGAGGGGGAAGTCTCTGGACTATAGCCTCGTATATAATTTATCATTTGTCTCCATTAAACCATAATAAATTATAAAGAACCAGAGATGCAGGCTTTGTACTAGAAACCTCCTCTGAACACAACCTGAGGGGACTATTTGCACCTCCATCACCTTCCTGCAGAGAATCATTTGCTATTAATAACATGGGACCATCTTTATTCATCCACGATTTCAATTCTGTAAAATATCACATAAAAGCTGCCCTTTCCTGGCCTCAGCCTCTCCAGCCTGGGATACTTAGGGACAGTTGAAAAGTATAAAATCTGTGACTGTCTGTACAACAGCAGAGATGTATTTAAGACACGGGCTATGACATACGTGTGTGCTGTATGCTCAGTCACTCAGACATGTCCAACTCTTTGTGATCCCATGGACTGTAGCCTACCAGCCTCTTCTGTCCATGGAATTTTTCAGGCAAGAAGACTGGAGTGGGTTGCCACTTCCTACTCCAGGGGATCTTCCTGACCTTGGGATCAAGCCTGCCTCTCTTGCATCTCATAGTTCTGGTCAAAAGTTATATCAGTAATGTGTGTGTGTGTGTGTGTGTGTGTGTGTGTGTGTGTGTCTGTGTGTGTGTGTGTGTGTCTGTGTGTGTGTGTGTGTGTCTGTGTGTGTGTGTGTGCTCAGTCATGTCCAACTCTTTGAGACCCCATGGACTGTTGCCCACCAGGCTCCTCTGCCCATGGTGTTTTCTAGGCAAGAACACTGGAGTGGGTTGCCATTTCCTTCTCCAGGGTATCTTCCTAACCCAGGGATCAAACCCAGTCTCCTACAGTGGCAGGCGAATTCTTTACCGATGAGCCACTGGGGAAGCCCCATGTACCAATCATAGCCACAACTTGTTGGCATTCTGAAAATGAAGCAGAAGTGGATGGCAGAAATTTCATATTATCTCTTAGTATTAAAGTGTTCAGATAATTTAGATAATCAACAACATAAAGAATACCCTTTCAGGACTCACCTCTTCTCCATGTGTTACATTATATTTCCTTGGTAGAAGAGCTGTGTCCTTTATGTTGTTGGTGATCTAAAATAATTGGGCACTTTAATCCTAAGAGATGATATGAAATTTCTGCCACCCACTTCCACATCACATTCAGAATGCCAACGAGTTGATTGCATTTAGTTTGGGGTCCCTGAGAAAAGGTTAAATATTAATTAACTTGCGTAGCTTTAGGCAACATTGCCAGATTCCTGCAGCCCTCTCTTTTTAGCATTGCTAATCAGAATCTCCGCTGTTATTTTCTAAACCTTAACTCTTAGAGTCTGGGCATACCACTGGTTTGTGTGCATGCTCAGTCATTTCAGTCCTATCCGACTCTTTTCAAGTCTGTGGACTGTAGCCCACCAGGCTTCTCTGTCCATGGGATTATCCAGGCAAGAATACTGGAGTGGGTTGCTATTTCCTTCTCCAGGGGAATCTTCCCGACCCAGGGATCAAACCCGAGTCTCTTGTGTCTCCTGTATTGCAGGCGGATTGTTTACCACTTCACCACCTGAGATGAACCAGTTACCTAAGAATCAGTGTTCCTGATTAGAAGTGGTTTGTTTACAGGACATAAAAGTTCCAGTTTGCCCTCAGAGTTTGGGTGGGGAGGAAATGGTAGGGCTTTTTCCTGTTTCAGTGGTTTCTATGAATCACATTGCATGCTCAGAACATATGAAACATCTCTCCTTACTTATAGATGTAACAGATGCCGCTGGATACTATGGTAAATGTGTGTGTATGTGTGTGTGTATACACTCAGTTGTGTTTGACTCTTTGCAACCCCAAGGACTGTAACCCACAGGCTCCTCTATCCATGGGTTTCCCCAGGCTAGAATACTGGAGTGGGTTGCCATTTCCTTCTCCAGGGAATCTTCCTGACCTGGGGATCAACCTCCGTCTCCTTCTCCGGCAGGCAGAGGCTTTACCACTAGCACCATCTGGGAAGCTCCATAGTCGATGGGAATCGCCATGCTAGAATTCACCACTGTTGTGTATCAGGGCTTTGGTTTGGGTGATCATGGAAAGAGGACCTGGATGTGATTCTTCAGAGACTCCCGTGGTTCTGTGTGCCCTGTGCTGTGGCCCTCACTCTTCTCTACATCAGAATCTCCTATGTAACCCTTTACTAAATGCACGTACTCAGGCCCCACCCAAGCGATTATAACTTAGATATTCCGGAAATGGAGCCAGGTTCCTCTGATTTGAGGGACCTGAGGGACTGAACAGGTCACAGTAAGGATCTCCGGTGGCCCATGGATGGAAAGGTGGGGGGAGAAAGGAATGGGGTGGGGTGCGGCAGGAGGACGAACCTACAGAGAGTATACGTGCGGAGATCACGAGGGGTCGCACGTGCAAAACATTCTCACGTCCTCACCACGGATCGAAGGAGAGCGGTTCATCCCGTTGATTTCTGGCAAAACTGACATCAAAATCAAATGCCTGTGTACATTTTCAAGATGTATTTTCTATGGCAGGGACTTGACACCCGCAATTCTTCTTTATGACCCTTGTGACAGCTTGCCTTGTCCTGGGAGGCTTTTTTTCTCCTCCCTGATCTTTATTTCATTGACAGGCAAATAAATATAACTTTAAATTTCCCAGAGCACTCGCTGTGGCCGTGTCAGACAGTTCTTCGGGGTAGCCATTCCTCAACCCTTCATCCTAATTCTTTGACCATCTTTACATCATATTTCTGCTTCCTTATAATCTGTGTACAGTTTACGGAGCACACACCTGAACTAGCCCCAGAAGTGTCCAGGCGGCACTTGGGGGTAGTGACCACAAATCCTGTTTTTAAGGAAAACTGTGTTCTAATGTGCTTCAGGCCAAAGGATGAAAGAAAAGTTTTCTGTCCAGCAGCAAAGCTGACTGTTGATGGGAATCAGAAAGGTAGTCAGGTCATTGTTGAAACTGGAGGTGATGGTTTTTCCTTGACTTAAAAAAAAATCCCTTGAACGATTCTCCATCCCCCAGTCATTCCATTCTTTGTACCTCGTGTTTGGGTTATCATAGGAATTGTGAACATGGGAGCATAGTTCAGCCTCTGTCCTCTGTGTCCAAGAGGTCACTTGCATTTCTCGAAGCCACTACACTTATGTTGCGCCTATCTGTCAATGGTTGGGAGCACTTGCTGTTTGGCGATAGCTGGGGGGAGCTCCCAAGGATTTAGTAAATTGCTACCTTCACGAGGGAAAATAAACGGGGAGTGGGGTGGGTTGAATGATGAGAAATTGATGCTTTTGAACTGTGGTGCTGGAGAAGACTCTTGAGAGTCCCTTGAACAGCAGAGAGATCAAACCAGTCAATCCTAAAGGAAATCAACACTGAATATTTATTGAAAAGGCTGATGCTGAAGGTAAAGTTCCAAAACTTTGGCCTCCTGATGCGAAGAGCCTACTCATTAGAAGATACCATGATGCTGGGAAAGATTGAAGGCAGGAGGAGAAAGGGGCGACAGAGGATGAGGTGGTTGGCTGGCATCATGGACTCAATGGTTGTAAGTTTGAGCAAACTCCCAGAGATAGTGACGGACAGGGAAGCCTGATGAGCTGCAGTTCATGGGGTCGCAAAGAGTTGGAGATGACTTAGCAACTGAACAACAACAAGGAAATGAAAAGGCCTTGGCGACCTGGGAACATGGGACTGGCTTAAACAACCATTCAGACGTGGAGCAGTCAGAACACAACCGAATCTATGTCTCCGCACACTGACTTGTCACTTGGCCTTCTTGGAATCTTCACTCCAAGTCTTCTTGTCAGGTACCTGCCAGCAGAACCTTGACCTCACCAGCAAATTCTGCTGTTATTTTGAAATGACAAGAGAATCTGCTTCTACCTCTTGGGTCTTTTTTTTAGTGTTTACATCTTTCTTGATATGCTGTCAGGGCTGACAGACTAAATGAGGACTTGTCACATGCCACTTTAGCTTGTCTCCGTGTATTTTCAGCCCCCAATAAAAACACAGATAGTAGTAATTAAGTCTTCTTTAGAAATCATCCCTTAGTGGTGATGTGCTTTCCATTTCCTTCAATGAGACACTGTACTTTGATAAATCACTCCATTGGTAGCAGCAGTAACAACAGAACCTGAATAATTATAAACCCTTCTTTCGCTAATACTTATCAAAGTCATTAGCCAGTGCAGTTTCCTCACACCAGTATAAGGAGACCTACATGAGTAAATTTTCAGAAACCCTCCTTCATCCTTTTCTTTCGGGAGGAGTTGCTGGTCACTCAAGAAATGAGTCAGAAGTGTTGGCGCCTCAGAGAAATGGCCTTGTTGTCTAGGGCCTCCCCTCCAGTGATATTCATAGAGTTTGGACCAGTCCTGAGGCCCTCTCGAGTGAAAGTCCCAAGAGAAGATCCTAAGAGTCCCTTTGTGATGAAAAAGTTTCCATTTATTTTATTTCCATTTTGCTTTAAAAAAAAATTAGAATTAAGCACTTACCAAACATAATAGAAAGGCTTTTGTATACATGTGTGTGTTTGTTAGTGACTCAGTCCTGTCTGAATCTTTGCGATCCCATGGACTGTAGCCCGCCAGGCTCCTCTGTCCATGGGATTCTCCAGGCAAGAATACTGAGTGGCTTGCCATCTCCTTCTCCAGAGGATCTTCCCAACCCAGGGATCAAGCCCTGGTCTCCTACATTGCAGGCAGATTATTTACTGTTTGAACTACAGGGAAGTCCTTTACTATAATATAAATATTTTAGAAAACTGATGAATTTTAAAGCTGAGTGCTAAAGAATTGATGCTTTTGAACTGTGGTGTTGGAGAAGGCTTTTGAGAGTCCCTTGGACTTCAGGGAGATCCAACCAGTCCATCCTAAAGGAGATCAGTCCTGGGTGTTCATTGGAAGGACTGATGTTGAAGCTGAAACTCCAATCCTTTGGCCACCTGATGCAAAGAACTAACTCATTGGAAAAGACCCTGATGCTGGAAAAGATTGAAGGTGGGAGGAGAAGGGGACAACAGAGGATGAGATGGTTGGATGGCATCCCTGACTCAATGGACATGAGTTTGAGTAAACTCTGGGAGTTGGTGATGGACAGGGAGGCCTGGTGTGCTGCAGTCCATGGGGTCGCAAAGAGATGGATATGACTGAGCAACTGAACTGAACTGAAAAAATGTATGACATTTTGATTCCACTTGTTTGACTTAGTATGAATAGAATCCTAGATCTCTAATTTATATTCACTCAACATTTTTATATAGTTCCATGTATTTTGGCATCTAGTATTACTGCTAAAAGTCTAGAAAGTTTATTATCTTCATGATTAAAAAAAATTGAATGAGACTTGAAACTTCTAATCTGATTCTGAGAATATAAAGAAATATTATATTGTTTAAAAAAACAGGAAATGTGATCCAGTATTATTAAAGTACAGATTTTGTTCAAATCTCAAAAAAAAAAAGCTTAGAATTATTCAGGGAAAAAATATTATATTATGTAAATAAAAGGAGACAGATGGGTTAAAGGGAGAAAAGACTATTTCCATTTTAGCTCAGCTTTGGAAATCTAGGCCAACACTGATAAAAATTGAAGAAACACAGATTGAAACCAGATCTGTCTCACCAGAGAAAGCAGTGCTGCGTGAAGGCTCCCGCTCGGGCGGCTCTGGCTGGAGAAAACCACCCACCCTGACTTCAAAGACCTTGCTCTCCTATTAGACTTCTCCAGATTTGATTTTTTTTTTTTAATGATTCGAGTCATCACCAATCAGAATGAATCATAAGTGATTTTTTTACGTGACATTTGGAGGATGTTTCAAAGGCAGAAAGCAGAGCCGCCGGACTCTTCCCCCTCAGCCTGTGTATTTCTTGTTAGATTAGCAGCATTTTAAAACCCAAACTCTCACTTGCTGACATTTTCATTAGCGCTTATTCCATGTTCTGGCTTTTAAATTTTAATGCCTGTCTTATAAAGAAGGAGAGAGTGGAAGCTTCCTAATCAGAAATGTATTCCTTTCAATTTACCATCTTCCAAAAGAAAAAAAGGAAAGAATCCCTTGTTGAATAGTCACGACCAGGATGTAAAGAGTCGTGGGGAAACACGATAAGGTGGAGACACTGACTCTGTGTATCTGAGGTACCAGAGTCAGACGTGCGGCCCTCCTGTACACTTTCCTCCCTCGAATATGTGATAGATGTAACTCCTCTATCTTCCAGGTTTTTTCATTGTGATAAAATATACATAACACAAAAGCTACCATTTTGCCCATTTTTAAGTACCCAGTTCGGTGGCATTAAATGAATTGACATTGTATGCAATCCTCACCACTTTCCGCCTCCAAACTGGAACCCTGTCCTTCTTGACTAGTAACTCCCACCACACCACCCCCAAGCCCCAGGTCATCACTGCTCTACTCTCTGTCTCTGTGTATTTGACTGTTCTAGGTATTTCATATAAATAGAGTCATACAATATTTATCCTTTTGTGTCTGGCTTATTTCACTCAGCATAATGTCTTCAAGGTTTATCCATGTTGCAGTATGTATCAGAATTTCATTCCTTTCTAAGGCTAAATAAATTTCCACTGTATGTATCTACCACATATTGTTTATTCACTTACCGTCAGTGGGTACTGAAGTTCATGTCATTTTTGGACAGAGATCATTTCCCTGCTTCTTTTCCAATTGAGATGCCTTCCTATGGGTTAGGAAATGTTCTCTTCTCTTCAGTTTTTGGGAAAAGTCTGAGAAGAATTTGGGTTTCCCTGGTGGCTCAGATGGGAGAGAATCTGCCTGCCAGTGCAAGAACCACAGGAGACCTGGGTTCGATCCCTGGGTCGGGAAGATCCCCTGGAGAAGGGAATGGCTACCCACTCCAGTATTCTGGCCTGGAGAATCCCATGGACAGAGGAGGCTGGTGGGCTACAGTCCATGGGATTGCAAAGAGTCGGACACGACTGAGCAACTAACACTTTCACTTTTGAGGAGAATTTATGTAAGTTCTTTCAGTGTTTGGTAGAATTCACCCATGGAGCCATCTGGTCCAGGGATTTTTTTGTCAAGTTTTTGGTTCCTGGTTCAATGTTCTTACTAATTATAGATCTATTCAGATTCTCCATTTCTTCATGATTCACTCTTGGTAGGTTTTGTGTTTCTAAGAATGTGTTCACTGCATCTGCGTTAATTTGTGGGCATACAAGGGCATATAGCTGTTCATAGTGGTCTCTCATAATCTTTTTTATTTCTGTAGAGTTGGTAGTAACTCACCCACTTTCATTTCTGATTTCAATAAGTTGAGTCTTCCCTTTCTCAGTTAATCTTTTTGATTTTGTTAATTTTTCAAGAAAAACACAACTCTTGCTTTCATTGTCTTTATTGTTTTCTCTATTCTGTTAATCCCCACTCTACTTTTATTATTTCCTTCCTTCTGCTAGTTCTTAGTTTTTCTTCTTTTTCTAGATCCTTACATTGTGAAGGCAGATTGTTAATTTGAGTTTTTTCTTTTTTTTTTTTTTTTGTGATGCAGCATTTACAGCCATAAATTTTCAGCACTGCTTTCATAGAATCCCCTAAGTTTTGGTATGTTGTGTTTTCATTTAAATTTGTATCTTTAAGGGACAAATACTTGTACTTTCTAATTTTCTTTCTGATTTCCTCTTTGACCCATTGATTAAGAGTTTATCATTTAATTTCCACAAATTTGTGAATTTTCCAGATTTCCTGCTGTTACTGATTTCCAGTTTTATCCTCTCATAGTCAAAAAAGATTCTTTGTATGATACATATATTTTAAAATGTATTAAGACTTGATTTGTGGCCTAACATAAGGTTTGTCTTAGAAAATGTCCTATGTGAACTTGAGAAGAATGTGTATTCTGCTGTTGGGTATACTGTTCCATATGGGTTCTCTTAGATTAGGTTATGGTTCTAGTCCTCTATTTCTTTACTTGTCTTCATGTCTGGTTATTCTGTCTATTGAATTATGTGTTCAGATTTTATTACTTTTACCATGAGTTCGTTGCTGGGCCCCCTGGTAGCTTTCCTTGTTCTTTCTTTCCTGCAGTGGATAGTGTTCTGGGAGAGAGGGAGGGATAAACAACTTTCTTATTTGCTACACTGCAAGAAGATCAAACCAGTCAATCCTAAAGGTAATTAACCCTGAATGTCCATTGGAAGGAAGGACTGATACTGAAGCTGAAGCTTCAATACTTTGATCACCTTATTCGAACAGTTGACTCATTGGAAAAGACCCTGATGCTGGGAAAAATTGAGGGCAGAAGGAGAAGGGGACGACATAGGATGAAATGGTTGGATGGCATCATCAACACAATCGACGTGAATCTGAGCAAACTCCAGGAGATGGTAAGGGACAGGGAGGCCTGGTGTACTGCAGTCTGTGGGGTGACAGAGACACGACTTAGCAACTAAACAACAATCCTTAAATACCTGGCTCCCAAAAGGCGAAGGGGAGAATGAAGGGGAAAAAATTTCAAGGCACTCTGAAATACCCTAAAAGCCACTTCAGCCAGCAAGGGTTGCAGCAGCAGCATCTGGCTCCTCATGCCCACAGCTCCACAGTCAGCCACCAGAATACAGAGCCCTGGCATGTGGAGGACAAGGTCCTGGTTGTCTACCCTGTACATCCTGCAAGTCACACGCAAACTGCTCCAGGAACAAGGGCACGGCTTCCGGCCAGGGGGCTGAGGGCAGGGCCTGAGTAGCCACCTCTGCGCTGAGAGCCAGAGTTGACCAAAATTAACTCTGACTTGTCTCCCAAGCCTCCCCTGGAAGCCGCACGCCTTCAAATAGACTCCAGGTTCCAAAATAGTTGCATCAGACAGCTTCTGCCAGTGCCGTCGCTGTCTAGAGAGGAAGCAGATTCCTGGCACTTCCTACTCACCATCCTCTCTGCCATCCCCAGGCTCTGCTGCTGAAGGTCTGGGGAGAGAGCGGAGGCTTTCCTCACTGCCCACACGGGTGTTTAACTCTAAATGACGGTAACTTTACCAAGATACACCCTGATTATGGATTCTCATTCACCTGATGGCCCTTTCAGCTATAGATGCAAGTATCTTTGAGCTTATAGATACAAAATGCTCAGGAGAATGGGTAGCTTTTACTGTATGTTTGTTAAGGGTGTTAGGTGCTCAGTCATGTCCGACTCTTTGTGACTCCGTGAACTGTAGCCTACCAGGATCCACTGTCCATGGGGATTCTCCAGGCAAGAATACTGGAGTGGGTTGCCATGCCCTCTCCAGGGGATCTTCCCAACTCAGGGATCCACCCCAAGTCTCCCACATTGCAGACAGATTTTTTTATAGTCTGAGCCACCAGGGAAGGTTTTACTGTGTGTGTATACATGTATATATAATTTGTTTGTTTCATTGTTTTGCTTTTTCCTCAGAGACACTAACTATGCATTTGCTGGATCTCCTTCTTGAATCTTTTCTTAAAAATTCTTTTTTTTTTTAATTTCAACTATATTTTGCTAAGATTTTCCATTTTAACATTTGTATCCCTTGCCCAGTGTTCAGCAAGGTCTGTTCTCCCTTCCTGCTTCCTCCAGTTTCATCTTCATTCCTGTTAAGGTTTTATTTTTCCTTCTACTTATTTTGTGTGTGTGTGTATTCTACCTCTCTTCCTGTTAACTTGTTATCTCTTCCTCAAATGACTGCTTTTCTACTTTGTATAGAAATGGCCAAATTCTGAATTTCTATTGTTTTTATTTTCATAAAAGAGGAAGACCATCACCTAAATAACTTTTCAGAATCAGCTCACCTGAAAAATGTTGAATTTTTTAGAGGACAAGTTTCAGATTTGGCCTCCAGCGTTCATGCCCTATGACGGGAAGGCTAAAGGCAGTTGGAACACACCGTGGTGGGAAGTTGGGATTTAATCAAATTCGGGGAGCTCACCGCTGCTTTATTTTAAAGCCCTTGATTGCATCTCTGCCTTGCACATCCCGGCGTGGTGTGGCTGCCCCTGCAGAAAGCACAGATGGTGTCTGTCAGACCCATGCATCAAACCCATGGCCCTCCTGGAGGCAGCCGGGTCCTCCGGCTGGCATCCCGAAGGTAGCTATTTTCCAACCATTTTGAAAATTAGCCTTAAATATACTTTTGGAAAAAAAAACACCACATTTCCGGATGCACCTTCTTCTGCTCCTAACAAAGTCTCAGTAAATTAGAATGATGAAAGGGAGCCTCATCTCCATTTGAGGGGAAAAGAAAACTGAGTTGTGGGCCATTTAGAAAAGCAGATAAAGACGTGACATCTTCACGGACGACATGATCATTTTTACAGGGAAGAGAAAGTGGAGTGATACACAGCAATTCCAGAGAGTTGAATGCTGGCCAGTGGACACAAGTGTAAGGAGACAGTTTTACTCCAGCCTAAGGAAAGTCTTCCCTGGTGGCTGAAATGGTAAAGAATCTGTCTGCAATGCAGGAGACCAGGGTTTGAACCCTGAGTTGGGAAGTTCCCCTGGAGAAGGGGATGGCTACCCACTCCAGGATTCTTGTTTGGAATTCCACGGACAGCAGAGCCTGACAGTCAACAGTCCAAGGGGCTGCAAATAGTCGGACACAACTGAGCAACTAATACTTTACTTACAGATACTTAGAAAAAAATTTTTAACTTAAAACAATGAGGAAAGCGTACATAACAAGGGCCATCACCGACTCAACGGACATGAGTTTGAGCAAACTTCAGGAGATAGTGAGGGACAGAGTGACCTGGTGTGCTGCAGTCCATGGGGTCACAGAGTCAGACACGACGAAGCGACTGAACAGCAGCAACTGTCTGTTAAAGATGAATAAAGGAAATATGTTCTAAGGCGTCTGAGAGACACCAGAGATCTTTTCTGAGTGCCTCTTCTCCACTAAGCATTAAACAAGGTGGACGCAGGTGCCACATGCACACGTCTCAGATCTCAGGCAGTCTGGCAGGTACCCAGCGTGGCCTGGAGAGGACTTCAGGCACGGGGACTCAGGGCCAGGGCTCCTGTGGCATTTGGATCCGGGGGCCCTGCGCTGGACAATTCCCACCCTGATCCTCACTGCTGCAGGCACTCAGACTCCGCTGATTTCATCCAGGGCCATGGTTCATTACAGCCCCCGACTCACACATTTATTCATTCACTTACCTTTACTAACTGGTAAGACTCTAGAGCTTCTCAGTACAAAAACATATATATTTCTAAATTGCCAAAAAAAGCTTTATTCAGTTAGAAGTGTATGTTCAGTTTTTCCATTTGTTGCAAATTCCATTCTTGTGCTCTCTGAATAAAACCGTTGGGGGAGAAAACAGTATTTATTCTAGTTGTGTCCTTAAAGGGCTTCCCTGGTGGCTCAGACAGTAAAGCATCTGTCCGCAATGCGGGAGACCCGGGTTCAATCCCTGGATCAGGAAGATCCCCTGGAGAAGGGAATGGCAACCCACTCCAGTACTCTTGCCTGGAAAATTCCATGGACTGAGGAGACTGGTAGGCTACAGTCCATGGGGTCGCAAAGAGTCGGACACGACCGAGTGACTTCACTTATGTCCTTAAAGGAAATAACAGCTGTCCTCACAACTCCCCTTTTTCGTTACTTTTACTACCCAGGTTGAAATAAGCACAGGAGCTGTATAATGATGGTGATGATTATAATGCATAATTATGTGAAGTTTTTGTTTGAAGAATCTCTCAGTGAAACCGTCTGGTGAGCAACGCATGACTGACTTCATTTCTGTTTTCTTAGGATTAGGCATCATCAGGACGCAGAATGTATAATTACCCTCTAGGTTGAACTGATGTCTATCTCAGATGAGATGACGTTTCGTCAGGAGGCTATGTGAGGTCCAGAGAGGTTAGGTAACGTGCCTAAGGTCACACAGCTTGACTCCGGCATAGCTGGGATTAGAACCCAGATCTCTCTGACTCTAAAATCCATGCCTACTCTTTCCACAGTAGTACACGTCAGGCAAAATAAAGTAATTGCTGCAGTACACACTGCTGTGGTAAATCGGGAAGGGGTTCTTTATTACAGCAAGGAAGGCAGGGGCATCCATGGATCATGTTACAGGGCCTCCGTTGCAGGGAAATGAGTGGGGCGGATACATGGTGGATTAGCTCCTTCTCCCTCTAAAATGCTGCATTTCCGGGCAAGGTCTGTCCTATTCCAGGAAAGGTCTGTGGCTTGTGTTGTCCATGGCTTCTACCTTAGTTCCTTCTTATTTAATTGTTGTTGTTCAGTTGCTCAGTCGTGTCCAGCACTATAATTTAAAAGCTTCATTTCTTTGGTGCAAAGCCTTCATTATGATCTAGCTCTCACATCCATACCCTACACATTGATTAATTCACGCCACCATTATTTACTGAGCTCCTAATAGGTTCCAGGCACAGTGAAAAAACACAGGGTGCCACTTTCAGAGAGAATCAGGCTTCTTGTTTGGAAAGTTCCTGGGGTTATAACCAGCCTATGTGACTCTTAAGTCTTTGCTTCTCAAAGTCTGATCCTGAGACCCATCACATGAGCATCACCAGAGAGCTTGTAGTAATGACAGAACCTCAGTTCCCCCCCCCCCATTCTATCAATACATTAGCAAAACCCCCAGGAGACCCGCATTGCACAGCAGAGCCTGAGAAGCCCTACCCCGAGACTCAGAGCCAAGTTAGGGGAAGGGAGGGAGTTGATTGGGTGGATTGTATGTTTAGTTTACAGCGGTTGTATACCTGTGGGTTTAAATTGTCCTTCACATAGCAAACTCCTTGGTACTGGAGAGCACCACTAAATTACAAGTAAGCAAATAGAGATTTATCTCTCCTGTTCGAAAAATGACAACTTTCCAGACACTGCTCATGTTTCCTTCTGCAAATATTTATCCAGTTACCCTTGCATTCAGGGGATTTGTGCTCGCTCAGACATTGTGAATTGGTATTTGTAGGCTTGGCTACGCACCTGCTTGTGTGGCCGGCACAGGGTTTTCATAAATGTTTAATCCTTCGCAAGCATTTAAAAACCGAGAGATTTTCTTGTAAAACTGCAGACTTCTGGCTTCTCTTGAAAATTGGGCAGCCCCACATTCCTGATGGCACAACAGGCTGGCTCTGGGGGTACCCCCTGCAAGTGGGGGGCGTGCTCACTGGTTCACCCAGCCCCACCCACTCCGCCAGCCCCCTGAACTGGAGGCACCAGAGCTGACCCTGCCTCCTGGAATGGCCATGTTTTAGTCACCTTCAAGGTCTCCATTCAGAAGCAGCCCCCACAGGAGGAGAGAAGAGGGTAGGACTGGTGGTGAGGATGGATATATGGCTCCAGGCTTGCGATCCTCAGCCCTGGTATAGGAGTTCATAAAGGCATCAGTGTCCATTCCCATCGAAACCCCAGAAAGTCTGACTTAACTGGTTTGGGCATCATCAGATTTAAAAATCTCCAGGTGACTCTAATCTGGCTTGAGAACTACCAACTAAGCCCATCTATCAATACATTACTTGCAAAAAAAAATGAAATATACCAAAGTAAGGAATAAAATATGCATACATACGTGTGTACATGGATACATGGGCTTTTCAGGTTGCTCAAGTGGTAAAGAATCTGCCTGCAATGCAGGAAATGCAGGTTCCATCGCTGCGTCAGGAAAATCTCTTGGAGAAGGAAATAGCGATCTACTCCAGTATTCTTGCCTGGAGAATCCCATGGACAGAGGAGCCTGATAGGCTCCACTCTGTGGGGTTGCAAAGAGTCAGACATGACTGAGCACACACACACACACAAATTGACAGAATTTACATGGAAGCCTCATTTCTCTGGACGCTGTGATTCAAGATGTTTTGTCTAATGACCGATCATCTACTTTCCTATAGACAGAGAGTCGGCCAAGCAGATGAGTACTGTGAGCAAGATGGCTTTAAACTGCTTTATAGAAACTAGACTTCTTTTTTTTTTTAGGATTTAAATTCAAATGCTGCCTTGAGCTAAATATAATTTACATTCTCGATTACAAAAACAAGAATTTGCAGGATACCAGCCAGCACTGTGAGTAGATCATCCCAGGCCCCTCTGACAATTGCTTTTACTGTAGAATTGCTTTTACTGCCTTGTCTATTATCACATAGCCTAAAATTCTATTAGTACTTTAATTGCTTTAGAATAATGTTTATTACTGTTGGAATTCAGCTGTTCATGCCACAGAAGTGTCCATCTGAGGGACATCATCAGAGGATGACTTCCTGTAACGCCACAGCTTTAGTGGGACCCGTCCCCTCACCCCACCCTGATCCCGCTCAGGTCCTCAGATTTGCAAGATTTGTGCTGCAGCGCTCTGGCAAGTGAAGTGCCTGCCGTTTCAGGCAGAGCCTCTTGATGAGGGAGCCTGACAATCACCAGAGTAATTCATGCGATGGCTTTATGCAAGAAATTTCATTATTTCTAATAGCTGACGGTGGTTTAATATTTTAATGTAATTATGCTTAATTATATATTGTAATAACGCATTGATAAGGCTTTGGACCTGGGTCTAAGTAAAATACAGCTTGTGGAAAATTTTCCTCCAGTTTTTTTTTTTTTTAAAGAATTAAGTCCTGAAGTGAAACTGGATGCAAATCCGACAAGCAATCTCTTGCCAGAGAAAATATTGGCGTAATATATTTGAATGGCCTAGTTTATCAGCTCCCTTGGCTAAATCCCCAAAGCATACACTGTTTGAAAATTATTTCGGAGTTGCTGTTCCTCACCCTTGCGCTAACCTACTTTGGGTCATTTCTGTTTTGTTTTATGAGCTTTTACCAACCGGCCGTCTGCGTGTGGGAGACACATGTCATTTACTGTGATCGTCATTAAAGTGGGGGAAGAGGGCTTGGAACTAATGGCAAGATGAGAGTGGGGTCTCGCTGGTCTGTGCTGCCCACTGTGGCCGGACACTCCAACTGGACGCAGACAGCAAGAGCTGACAATCAGCCCCCCAGTGAGGGGGCCGCGCGGACCCTTCCCCACATCCCCACCAAGGCATCTCCCTCACGAGGTGTGGGACCTGGAGCCTGACAGCCAGCGAGACTCGGGCCTCAGCAAAGTCCCCAGAAACAGAGGGGCCGGCCCGCCCACTCATGAAAGGAGAGGAAGGGAAGGGAAGGGAAAGGTAGAAAACAGGCCCCAAAAAGGAGCGGTGCCTCACATGCACACAGTACTGCCCCGTCGAAGGAATCCAGTTCCCTTGAGAATCCTGCCTTGTTGCTGACTCACGCCATCTTCCAGGGAGAATCCTGAGGCTCCGGAAGTGAGACGCGTGGACGCGGGGCACACAGCGCGTGCTCGGGGCGGCATGTTGCCGAGTCCAGGGCTCTGGCCCCACGTCCCAGCAGCCGGGCCACACCCGCAGGCAGCTCCTCACAGGGGAAATCTTTCCTCAAGAGCACATTGTAAAGTTTAGAAAAAGGAAACAACAGGAAAAAAAAAAAAAAACCAACCTTGCCACCACCAGAGGAGAGAAAGGAGAGGAAACCCAGCAGAGGCTCCCAGGGAAGGTTTATTAAAGGTCACCTCGTTCGTGACGGATGAGATGGTTGGATGGCATCACTGACTCAGTGAACATGAATCTGAGCAAACTTCGGGAGATAGTGAAGGACAGGGAAGCCTGGCGTGCTGCGGTCCATGGAGTTGCAAAGAGTTGGACATGACTTAGTGATGGAATAACCACAACATCTATGAAGCTGCGGGAGAACAGACACATAAACCTCTTGGAGATGAGAAACAGGATAAGGTCTATGGGAAAAGGGGTGGGGGGCGGGATTCTGGGGCTGGCTTTAATCCCACCTCTGCGCTTTGCTGGTCCCGGGACTGGGGACTGGGGCCGGGTCACTAGGTACCCACACATCTGGAACCCCAGCATCCCCTGGGGTGGGGCTCAGCCACATATCCTGTTAGCTGCACTTCTGGCGGGGCAGGGCCAGGGGGGTGTCCTGAAGGTGAAAGGTGTTCTCATATCTGTGCCTTTACTGATTCAACATCAGAACGCATATGTGCTCAATTCCTCAGTTGTGTTCAAGTCTTTGCAACCCCATGAACTGTAACCCACCAGGCTCCTCTGCCATGGAATTCTCCAGGCAAGAATATTGGCGTGGGTTGTCATGTCCTCCTTCAGGGACTCTTCCCCAACCAGGGATCGAACCAGTGTCTTATATCTCCTACATTGGCAGACAGGCAGGTTCTTTACCACTAGCATCACCCAGGAGGCCCCCTCCATGGTCTGAATGGAGCAGGTGAAAGCCAGCTTCTCCTTCAGCCTCTCACTTTGTTCTCAGGGGTCCCAGCTGCCCCACCAAAGACACTTCTGTGAATTGACTGCTCTCTCTGACCAGGTCACTCTTCCTCGCCAGACCTAAACCAGGATACCATGATCGCACCCAGGCTGCTGGCTGGCCCCATATACGGCGGGCACATTCAGAGTCACTCTGACACTGCGTTCTTTTCTGACCCTCAGCCGCATCCATCCCCCAACCCTGACTGCAGAATCTGCCTCTCGACTTAGGCTGTCTCCTGAAACACATCTGCAGTGCCCTCTCCCCGCCCCCCACAAGCCCCTTACTACAAACCTCCTCTCTCCTCTGTGTCCTTCACCCTGATCTCATGTGCTCTAACCTTGACCCGTAGATGTCACACCTCAAGGCCCAACTCCTACCTCCCAGGCAGGTGAGTAACTTCCTCCCCGTGAATTCTTCCTCAGCCTTCATTTCCAGACCAGTCTTTGCCTGTGTGTTGGTAAGAGTCCTTGATTCCTTAAATGCCCATCGGTCCCTTCATAAGACTGTGTGATGTCAAGACCAAAGGCACAGACCGGGAGGCCAGACAGCCCAGCGGCAGGTCCTGACTCTGTCATTTTCTAGAAGGTTCTTGGGCAAGTTCCATTCCCTCTTTGTGCCTTAAAACAGTGCCTGGCACTTAGTGCTATGTGAGAGCTGGGGCTTGTGGGGTGGGGTCAGCTTGGGAGGCAAAGGGGAAGGGGACTGAATTGTAGCAGTTTTGAACAGGAAAAGCTGTGCATTTCGCCTAGTATCGGATAGAACATTCTTTGCCTGCATTTCCCCTCCAGGGCTGTTTCAGGTCTGTCTTCACTGGATCTATCTCTGCATATCCCCACCCCCACCCCCACCCCGGCTGCCCTGTGCCGCCGGTCACATGACTGCCTTTGGTTCAGTCCATTATGATTTTCCTTTTTGTCTTCCCTCATCCACCCAGCTCTCTCATTAGAACTTGTGGCTAAGAGCTTTTTACTTACATTTCGGAGCAGTTTATAAATAGCCTGCTTAGTTTCAGCCAGCAGGTAAAAGCTTTTGTCAAACCATTCCTCCTCCCCGAATCACTGTTATCTGGGGCTCCCAGGAAGGAAAAGTTAAGAATTACATGTTTTTCTAATCATTAAGGAAGCACAACTTGTGGCCCAAGCAGCAGTGTTCCATTTCCCTACCTATAATTGACCGATATGATTTGGACTGCTCATCAACACCTGTAACATTTTTTCTTCTGAGAAAAATTCTCCTAAAGACACTTAGATTATGACATAAGATTCAGGAAAACCAAAGTCCAAAAATAATTTAGAAACAAGGTTCAGATTCACTCCATGAAAATTACTTTAGCACATCACTTCTTCACCAAAAAAGAAATGAGAGCATAAGCAAAAAATAGCCAACGTTTGAAAGAATAACATGGACAGATGAGGAATGGGGGTGGGAGGGGGGCTCCCCGGAATTCCCCACTCCTGTTCAAAGTCTGAAGTGGAATGGCATTTCCCCCATATAGTTATGTGGGGGATATCTGGCGTTGTTACAGTTATATAATTAAATACATTAAACATTTTCTCAGGGCTTCCCCAGTAGTTCAGTGGTAAAGAATCCACTTGCGATGCAGGAGACTCAGGTTCGATCCCTGGGTCAGGATGATCCCCTGAAGGAGGGCATGGCAACCCACTCCGGTATTCTTGCCTGGAGAATCCCATGGACAGAGGAGCCTGGGATCACAAAGAGTCGGACCTGAGTTAGCGACTAAACCACAGAAACTTCCTTCCCTAACTCATTAACATTGATCCTGTAACTGAAAAATCCATCAGCCTCAGTCCTTCAGACATAACCTCATTCTCGTGACTCCCACAGGATCTTGAGTGGAAGGCAGCCTTTCCAAAAAAATCATAGATCCTGATCGCAGTTACTTTCAACAAAGGTGAAAAGCAGGGTTTTGTGTATAAGTGTCATTTACTTGAGAAAGGGACTTCCCTGATCATCACAGGGTCCCCTTTACATCAGAAATGAGGCTCCATTTACAACAGATTGTCTCCCTGCTGTAAGAGCGACTCAGGGCTCCCTGAACAGAGACCCACCAGTGTTTATTTCTGTGCCCACGCTGAAGTAGTGACCCAAAGAAATTGCCATCTCTCTGCTGAGGTGATGAAGCCCTGGCACATGTCTTCAGGTGCCCGTTGTTACTGGAATGTCTGATATGGCGGGGCTTCCCAGGTGACGCTAGTGGTAAAGAAACCACCTGCCAATGTAGGAGACATAAGAGAGGTGGGATCGATCCCTGGGTTAGGAAGATCCCCTGGAGGAGGGCATGGCAACCCACTCCATTATTCTTGCCTGGAAAATCCCATGGACAGAGGAGCCTGGCAGTCGACAGTCCATGGAATTGCAAAGAATCAGATATGACTGAAGCAACCTAGCATGCACGCATTAATATGGTAGGTTTGGAATACTTGCTTAGAAGTTACCTGGACATAGTTCCTTAGCAGGTATTTTTACTAATACTTATAAAATATGTAATCTTTAAATTGTGTATCTTATAATCATATGAATGGGAAACAATAGTCAATTAAGTAATTCCAGGAAAAATCATGCCATCTCTTATCCCACCACATAGGCACGTGAGAGCTTCCATCCAATCTCTTGTAATCTTGGAAATTAGGTAGACTGAAAGATATCGTGAATGTGTAAAATTAGCACCTAGGTCAAAATGTGAGAGTGTGAAAATGTTGGTTGCTCAGTCGTGTCTGACTTTCTGTGACACTATATAGCCCACCAGGCTCCTCTGTCCGTGGGATTCTCCAGGCAAGGATACTGGACTGGATTGCCATGTCCTCCTTCAGGGAATCTTCCAGACCCAGGGATCGAACCCGTGTCTCATTTTGTCTCCTGCATTGGTCGCTGGGTTCTTTACCACTAGCACCACCTGAGCTCTGCTCAACCTTCAGGAAATCCAGCCGCCACCATCCCCCAGACAAACAGATTCATTTAGTGGGGATGCAGAGCTGAGAGCACAATGTGCTCAAGTGTGCGGCACCACGCTGGCCCCCTCCCTGCCTTGAGTGGTGACCTAAGGCCATCCCGCCACTTGAATTGCGTCCCCATCCTCTGGGGGGGAGCCGTGGGCAGCAGCGGACGGAGGAGTCTAGGGCTGTTCAGCAGAGCTGCCAACCACACCTTGGGTTCATTTCCAAGTGGCTGCTCAGCACCCAAGGCAATCTGCTTCCCAAATGAACGTGTGGAAAATTTCCTTTTTGGGAGCCCTTTTCCTTTTTTGGTGGGGGTTTTTTGTTTTGCTTTTTTTTTTTTTTTTGCATTTCAGAGGCCTTCAGGAATGTGATCACTGCCACTGGACATCTTTGTTACTCCAAAACATGAGACTCACTCCTGGTGTCTTTTCAGAATCCTGACATCTTGGAAACCACACGTGATTGGTTCATCCAGGGCATGGGTTTGAGACATATGTGATGTGTTTTTTAAGCCTGTGGCATTTCAGCGAAAGCAACCAGCTGATGGATAAGGCAGTTCTTTTCCAGAATAAAGCCGGGCTTTGGCTCAGGTCTTAATCCCTAAGAGCACAGAGCTTTTAACTCCTGGCTTCCCAGGAGCAATTCCGCATGTCCGGAACTGCAGACCTCTGCTCTGTGATGCTTCCTCCCTGGCTTTCCAGGACTTGTTTTGTATATGCTCCTGTCCAACCTTACGACTTCATTAAGGAACATTCGCACTTGTAAACCTACTGGCTTTGCGAAGACGATGTGAAGTTTCAGCCATACACACTGCTGGCGGAACGACTCAGAGACGATAACCTATTTACATACTAAAAAGGTCAGTGTCGGACAGTTCGCATCTAGAAATGAATTCGCCGCTGCCAGCAACTGGAGCAGAAAAATTTGGGAGAATGCCGCAATTTTGCTGTCTGTCTCTCTGTGTAGAGAGCACGCGGGAGTAAAGATGCAGGATGTCTGTGCGCGGTGGTCAGGGAGAGATGGGCAGGCTCCCTCTCTGATCACTAACCAGTAGGTGACTGTGAGCATGTAGAATGCATGTAATGAGCATGTAGAATGTCACCTACTAACAACTGTAATTGATTTGAGGTGGAAATATATGCATGATAGGGTTTTCCCAGTGACTTGGTGGTAAAGACTCTGCCTGCAGCGCAGGAGCCGACGGAGACCTGGGTGTGATCCCTGGGTCGAGAAGATTCCCTTGGAGGAGGACGTGGCAACCCACTCCAGTATTCTTGCCTGGAGAATCCCCTGGACAGAGGACCTGGCGGGCTACAGTCCATAGTGAAGCACGAAAGAATCAGACACAACTGAAGGACTGAGCACTGCTTACTTACCCTGTCTACTACATTAGTAAAGGCAGACCTTGAGAGGGCTAAAGACAGTTCCTTTTGTGGTCTTCCCTTTCAGAGACTTTTAAAATATCAACAGCTTTAACTTGGCTAGTCCATGTTGAAAGAATCTTAAAAGATGTCGCTATAAAGTCCAGAGTTTTCCCTGGAATCTCTGTAGTGATTTTGTCCTTGCCTGCTTGTATATTAAAAGCAAAATAATGAGGGAATTAAGATTTGTGTGTGCTAAGTCGCTGCAGTCCTGTTGGACTCTTGGCAACCCCATGGATTATAGACTGCCAGGCTCCTCTGTCCATGGGATTCTCCGGGCAAGAATATTGGAGTGGTTTGCCATGTCCTACCTCCAGGGGATCTTCCCCACCTAGGGATCAAGCTCACGTCTCTTATGTCTCCTGCATTGGCAGCTGAGTTCTTCACCACTAGCACCACCTGGGAAGCCCACTGACATCCATCAGTTAAGTTCAGTTCAGTCGCTCAGTCCAACTCTTTGCGACCCCATGAATCGCAGAACGCCAGGCCTCCCTGTCCATCACCAACTCCCAGAGTCTACCCAAACCCATGCCCATCGAGTCAGTGATGCCATCCAGCCATCTCATCCTCTGTCATCCCCTTCTCCTCCCTCCCTCAATCCTTCCCAACATCAGGGTCTTTTCCAATGAATCAACTCTTCACATGAGGTGGCCAAAGTACTGGAGTTTCAACTTCAACATCAGTCCTTCCAATGAACACCCAGGACTGATCTCCTTTAGGATGGACTGGTTGGATCTCCTTGCAGTCCAAGGGACTCTCAAGAGTCTTCTCCAACACCATAGTTCAAAAGCATCAATTTTTCGGTGCTCAGCTTTCTTCACAGTTCAACTCTCACATCCATACATGACCACTGGAAACATAGCTCCATCTAAATGTCTGGATATAATAGAAGAGTAAAGTCCCTTTTGAAGGTGGAAAAGGCTGTTCAGAAAGGCTGGGGAGGAGCGTGGGCAGAAGTAGACTCTGACTCCTTGGTGTGAGTGGCTGGCACCCTTGTAACCTTAGCGCCTTGTAGCTCTGGTCCTGAGGGAGCACTCCATAAGGAGGGCTTGGCTGGGGCTCCGCTCTCAGCTGCAGCCTCTTCCCTGAGTCCCCCGAGGTCGTCGTGCCTGCAGGGACTCACAGCAGCAGCTGGCACCCAGGTGTCCCCCCAGGATCCTGAGCTGCATCCCACATCTGATGCACCCCCCCACCGGGGGACCCTGGGAACCAGACATGGACCTGGGCCCATGGTGACGAAGGCAGCGGCTTCCAGGAAGGAAGCGGGCTTTGTGTGCTGTGCATCCAGGCGGCCGGTGTGCGGTCCATTTAGGGCTGCATCCAACAAGGCTCTGCACCTTCCCTGCATCCGACTAAGGCTGGTGCAGGGACAGATCGGCTTCTCCTTGCTATCAGCAGGTCACAGAGATTATTTGAACCCGCTTAGCAAATGGTCAGTCTCGGCCTTCACAACGTCTCTTACCACCGTGGTTTTGAAACAGGGCAGCGCTGTGGCTGTGTTGGGGAGGGTGATGCCTGGGCGATGATGCCGTCTGTCCAGGGTTCCGTGGGGTCAGCCCTCGGCGGGGAGGGTCCACGAGAATGCCCCCAGAGGCCGCCTCCCCTCACCCCCTTACCTCTCTTGCAGGGCATTCGGCCACACAGATGCCCCAGGCCCTGCTCCAGCCCGTTTCCACGTCATCCTTGTCGGCCCAGCCTTTCCGGGACCCTCCCGTGGGCCAGCTTGGCCGACGTGCAGGCCTGCAAGGTGGCCGGATGGGCACTGGAGGAGGTTGAGAGGCTGCTCGGGGCGGGGGTGGGGGACCTGCCTGCGGTCATGTTTCTCCTAGTTGCGGAGTTCCCATGTCAAATTCCAGGTCCACACTTGAGCGAGAAGCAGACCCTGACCTGAGGAAGCTCGTGAAGCCCCTGGGTGGGCCCTGCATGCCCCCCGCCCCCAGCCTTCTCCAGTGCCGGCTCCACCACCTGCCCCCAGGGCGGTGGTGATCGCTGCAGCCCCGCACCACAGGTTTCCTGTGAGGAAACACGTACCATGTGAGCCCGCAGGCATGTGCTCCGGCAGCCCCTGGTGAGTCCCCCAAGCACTATGCCCGAGGGGGTCCCTCTGCCGGCCCCACCCCCAGGCCCCAGGGCCCCTGTTCTCGCTCCAGGTAGCTCCCTGATGCCCTGTGTCCACCCACGGCCACAGGTGAGCAGGTCAGCCTCAGGTTTACTAGTAAACTAGGTCACCACATGACGCCGGACAGAGGGGAGAATGGATTCAGTTCAGTTCAGTTGCTCAGTCGTGTCCGACTCTTTGCAACCCCATGGACTGCAGCACACCAGGCTTTCCTGTCCATCACCAACTCCCGGAGCTTACTCAAACTCATGTCCATTGCATCGGTGATGCCATCCAACCATCTCATCCTCTATCATCCCCTTCTCCTCCTGCCTTCAGTCTTTCCCAGCATCAGGGTCTTTGCAAATGAGTCAGTTCTTCACATCAGGTGGTCAAAGTATTGGAGTTTCAGCTTCAGTATCAGTCCTTCCAATGAATATTCAGGACTGATTTCTTTTAGGATGGACTGGTTGGATCTCCTTGTATTCCAAGGAAACATTTCATGCAAAGATGGGCACAATAAAGGACAGAAATGGTATGGACCTAACAGAAGCAGAAGATATTAAGAAGAGGTGGCAAGAATACACAGAAATATACAAAAAGATCTTCATGACCCAGATAACCATGATGGTGTGATCACTCACCTAGAGCCAGACATCCTGGAATGTGAAGTCAAGTGGGCATTAGGAAGCATCATTATATGGCTGATTCATGTCAATGTATGGCAAAAACCACTACAATATTGTAAAGTAATTAGCCTCCAACTAATAAAAATAAATGAAAAAATTAAAAAAAGGAAGAATCACTATGAACAAAGCTAGTGGAGGTGATAGAATTCCAGTTGAGCTATTTCAAATCCTAAAAGATGATGCTGTGAAAGTGCTGCACTCAATATGCCAGCAAATTTGGAAAATGGATTAGATTTTAATATAAACGTGTCCATCAGCATTGTCGATGCTCACTCAACTGACCCTGAACCCTGAGAGGTGAGCAGATACCTCACTCCACTCCCTGGGCTTGTATTTCAGAGCCTCTCACTGAGCCCAGCACTGAGCAGAACTCCCAGTAAGCATTTGTTGAGTGAATGTTGAATGACAAGGGCATTTGAGCTGGATTTTGAAACAAAAGTGGGCTATGTCCAAGCAGAGAAAAGAAGGGACGCTATGTGCAGGAGGAAAATCAGAAGTAGGGGTGACACCAATGATAGTGAATAGTATTGATGCAATCAGGAGGCATGTATGCTTATTTGCCCATTTTACAGACAGGGAAATTGAGGCACCGGAGACTGAGCAACCTCTTAAGGTCACACAGTCAGAGCCACATCCTGAATTGACGTCTCACCCCCAAGCACGTTGCCCCCTGGGCTTCAGGAAGGTGGGCCTGGGGTAGGGAAAGGGCCAGGCCTGGACTGAGCATGCAGGCCAGTCAGGTGGTACCCATGTCTTAGGCCAAAAGTCCTATTGTGAAGCTGGTGCTTCAAGGAGGTGCAAACAGCAAAGATCCTCTAGGAGGTGAGTGTTAGAAGGGGCTGGGCTGGGCTCGGCGGGTGGAGCCGCAGCCCAGGAAGTAGACGGGACACAGGATGAAAAGGTGAGACGAGTCAGGCGGATTCCTTTTATAGCCTCGGCTACGCGCCCTGGCACTTAATTAGGCTAATGATGTGTCAGCGACGCGGCCCGCAGGCTTCATGGGGAAGAATGGGAAAGCAGTGGCGCCATCAAAAAATGGACCTTTGGGGACAGGATCCAGTCTGGGGGCTGGAGGATAAGGTGATGAATTTATTGTGGGACCTTCTGAGTTCAGGTCCCCGCAGGTGACACCAGGGGCAGAAATACCAGATGGGGCCTCACCAGGCATGACCCCCAGAGAGCATGGCCAAGAATGGAGGCCAGTGGGTCCACAACCAGGTAGCATAGGAAGCAGGGCAGGCAGAGGCCGGCAGTGAGTGTTCAGGTCACAGGGTTCCCGCTGGGGCTGTGGGACTGGGCTGCAGGGGATTTGGGAAAACTGTGCGTGCGTGCGTGTGTGTGTGTGTGTGTGTGTGTGTGTGTGTGTGTGTGTGTGTGTTGTGGGACTGGGCTGCAGAGAATTTGGGAAAACTCTGTGTGTGTGTGTGTGTGTGTGTGTGTGTGTGTGTGTGTGTGTGTGTGTGTGAGTCGCTCAGTCATGTCTGACTCTTTGTGACCCCAAGGTCTGTCCATGGAATTCTCTAGGCAAGGATACTGGAGTGGGTTGCCATATGCGTGTATTTTTTCCCTTAAGAGGAGGGCCACAACTTTTGTTAACTTCTTGAGGGTGGGAGGAGCATTATCCCAGAGCAGGAATCACTCTTATGGGATATCGGAATGTTTAGAATTCTAGTTTCAGAACATTAGAGTTTCTTTAGGAAATTTGTGTTTGGCGGGGGTCGGGGGGACGAGGAGGGGGTTCTGATCTGACAAGTTTCAAGTCTGACACTGAACGAAGTGGAGTTTGGGGGGTGATTAAAGGAAAGTAACTGGCCCAGCACAAGTCTCCCCAGGCTGGGGCACATCTCAGGAGGGAGGTGGTGAGGGAGGACCAAAGATGCCATGGAAAATGATCAGGAAGCCACAGTCACAGTTCTGAGCTCTCTGTAATGGGTACACATGGGATCCCAGCCTTTCATTGCTGAGAGAGGTCTTGTACATTTTCTAGATTAAAGATATAGCAGGTATTTGAGAGGCTTCTGTGACTATGGCCACCCATAGGGAGGCATCTCAGAGACAACAGCCCGCGATATTCCCTAACATTGACATACCTTTGACTTGATAACTACCATTAGATGCCCCTGAGGACAAGGACCACATCCTAAATATCCTTCTGAATTCTCACATTCTGTAGCACATTTTTCTGGTACCAAAATTGGTCTCCAAGAAGAGTCTTTGGAGGTTCAAAGTGTGGGTGTTGTGATGGTTCTGTTTGTATAGTTGAAAACGCGGAGGCTCCCTAGTGTGCATCTTGATCTCATCCACTGAGGCCCAGTGTCTGTTCTGTGTGCATGCATGCTCAGATGCTCAGTCGTGTCTGACTCTGCAACCCCATGGACTGTAGCTCACCAGACTCCTCTGTCCATGAAATTTTCCAGGCCAGTATACTCGAGTGGGTTGTCACACCCTCCTCCAGGGAATCTTCCCAACCCAGGGATCGAACCTGCATCTCTGGCATTGGCAGGTGGATTCTTTACCACTGAGCCACCTGGGAAGCCCGAGTCTTCATTAAGAGTGGCGAGTGAGGGAGTGAGGACTTGAGCTGAGTGGGCTGGGGGGAGCACTATTCCTTTGCTCTTTGTTCCCATGGGGCAGAGACTGGAGCAGGGCTCAGTGGCTGGGAGGATGGGGAGACTTTAGGCAGGTTGTTGTCTCTGGCAGGAGATGCGGTACAGGATAGTCCCTCGTTTGCTTTCCTGGCTGAAAGGATACCTCCACTCCAAGCTCTGTTACCCGCCTGGGTCTTTGGCACTTCGCCCAGAGGTGGGGGCTGGCTTTGAACTCCTTTCCTGTTTCTCTGGCTCCTTCTGCCAGAGCAGATTCTTTCAGAGCACAGGCAGGCCATGAAGTCAATGCAGTGGTTCTAAACAGAGAGACGAGACCAGATAACAGCACATCATCCCGTCGCAGAGGTTACTGTTCTGTGAAACCTTCATTAGGAACATGTGGGTGAGGACACACGCAAGGGGTGGTCCCTGGGGAGCACGTTTCTTACTCTGGTTGTGGAAATGTTCTATAGATGGGTGCGAGCATTTAAGAGTAGGGGCTAAATTAGTCTTGTACCTTTTCACATCTTTATAGCAAGTGTCTTGCCAGAGCAGGTGTGAGACAGATGTGCAAGCACGTGGGTGAATTAGGGGAATTTTCTGCAGCCTCTCCTGCCAGGTGTCTGTGGGCACAGGCGGGCGGATGTGACGTGTACACTCATCACAGGGTGCCACTCAGGGATGCCCCGTGTCTATGAGGTCACTTTTATTTCTTACATTCAAAAACGTGCATATTGCCCCGGCCTCATCCAAGGGCTCCCTACATGTCCATTAGCTCTGAAAGATGGTGGTCACTTCCACACAATCTTTGCACAGGAGGGAGTGTTGAGAAAGAGTCAGGATGGTGCTGCCTAAGCAGAGCAGCGTTATACAGTCAGGCCATGAAAAAGGGCAACTAACCAATTCCATTGTTGACAAAAGAGACCTAGGCTGGAGACACAGTCCCCAGTGGACCTGGGGCCAGGACAATCAGGCGCACAGCGGCGCTGGCTCAGCGAGATGGGAACACAGACATCAATAGAGATTTAAGGGAGCAGCAGCCCCACTGAAGGAAATGGGCTTGCTGGTCTGCACGAGGTTGCCTGGGAGGGAAGTCAGGTGGGACAAAGGGCCCAGCTCAGAGCCTACAAAATATCATCTCTCTTAGTCTTTCCAAACTGCTGCGTCATCCTCGGAACTCACTGACTCAGTGTCCTTCCAAAGCAAAACCGGGGTGTCTGCTGTGTGATGCCACACCCCCGAGAACTCGGGGAACCAGGTATGCTGCCCCCATCAAGACCAAGGTCAAGGTCAGCCACCCTGGGCTACAACAGGGCCGCCATCACCTCGGGAAAGCAGCCGCATCCACACAGCGGTCCTGGGCAGAGACAAAGGACAGGACAACAGCCTCCTTCTCTGTGGACTTGGCGCCATCTGACCAGTTCTCTGCGCTGACCTCAACATGAAGACGGAGACACGTGCCAAAGGGAAGCATGAAAAGGAAAGCTTCCGATGCTGCCCTGCAGCCCAGTGAAGTTCACCTAGTGTACGCTGAGAAGATCTGTAGCAAATGGGCTTTCTCCCGAAGCTCAACATAGAATGAGTTTCTCAGGGGGAAGAAATCCTGACTAGCAATATTGAGTGATGATGCCAAATGATGATCCAGGCCTTTGAATATTTTAAATTCTAGTCAGAAAAGTCTGCTTCATTAGATTGAGTTGAACTTGTTCTTTACTTTGGAAAAAGGTAGGTTGAGTAGAATCAGAATCTCTGTCCAGAAAGACAGAATTTCAGACCCAAGGAAGACAGAAAGGAGAGTGTGAGGCTGTGTGATTCCGTTTACCCTTCAGTTTAGCACATTATTTATCCCCATTTAAAAACCCAATCTACCTCTGACATGGACAGTGATTTCTTGGCTCATAGTACTAAGAAGAGGGAATGTGATCCTTTTTTTTTTATTTGTATTTGTTTGTCCAGAAGAGGACATTTTAACCTCTGAAAACCATCAAAGCAATACTTCAGCTCTTTTTGGAGAAGAGTAGTTGCCGGAGCGTGTGTTTACAAGAGACCATCTCTGGAGCATGCCCCTGAGCCTGGGCTGAGGGCCCAGGGACCCTGGTGCTGGCGTGGCTTCCCCAGGCAGCCAGGGATTGACACACAACCAGGGCGTGTCTTAATTAATTCCTGGTCCCACTTTTCTATGTGAATTTCCCTACTGTGACCTCAGCCCTCACCTGGCACAGAGCCCTCCCAGGAGAGCCCTCCTTCCTCGCCACGACTCTTACCCACCGACATCGGCAACACCTGGACTCTTTTCCCGTCGTCACAGTTGTGTGTGTTGGGGGTATTCCTGGCACTTAGCAGGCAGAAAGCAGGGATGTCACTGAACATCCTGCAGTTGGCAGGGCAGCCCCACAGCAGGAAGGATCAGCCCAGCGTGGGAGTAACGCTGGGGTAGGAAGGCTGTCCTTGAGCATTGTCCCTGTGGTCAGCATCCTCTAATTCAGCCCCACTCCCAGCCCATGGGCAGAGCCTCAGGATTCACCCCCAGCATCTCCTGCCTCCAGCTCTGGACTCAGCCCCAGTGGAGCATCCAGCCCCCAGAACTCTCTGAAGGGGAGAGGCTGCAGGCTGCCCCCCAGAGACACCCAGGTCTCCTCCTCCCAGGCGTCCTCTCACCCGGGGTCCCTGGCCCTGACTGTGCATTAGGGCAGTGTCAACCTGGGAGTCCAATCCGTGTGCAACTCTCGGGCAGATCCAGCACCGCTGATTCAGAATCTGCAGCGCGAGCCTGGCCTGAGATGGTGTTTAAAGCTCTCCAAGTGGTTCTGCAAGCTCCAGGAGTTGGTGATGGACAGGGAGGCCTGGTGTGCTGCAGTCCATGGGGTCGGAAAGAGTCGGACACGACTGAGTGACTGAACTGACTGACTGGGCTTCAGCTTCCTCATCATTTTCCTGGGAATTCCCTCAGCAGAGAGTTCCCAAGTCCCCGTTGCTGGCCAGGCCCCAGGGAAGGCCCTGGAGGCTCAGGTGAAGCAGAAGGGTCTGGAAAGGGCAGGCGCGCAGCCCTCAGCTCTTGACTATCCCTTCATTACTGCTGTGTGCGGTCACTGCCCTCTGCCCTCCTGACCCTGTAGGTCAGGTGATAGAAGGTTCTAGAATGCCAGGGCCCCACCAAGACAGAGGCTGCCAATGCACCATGGCGACTGTCACCCTCCATAAATCGGCCTAGAACAGAAGGCCAGAAAAGACAGCAGGAGCCGGTGTCATTTCCGAGCTGGCATGTACTAATGTGGCTGGATGGTTACTGTTTAAACCCCCAGCATGTGAGGGATGTGAAGTGTGTTTTACTCAAACATTGAAGGACTACAACCCAAGGTGTTATTTCCGGTGAGTGTTTTGAATCAGGCTTTTCACGTCACGCCGCGGGTGGCTGAGTTTGTGGCGTCTCTGCTGGGCGGTGAGGAGCGTGCCAAGTGCTTCAGGAGGGACGTAGGAAACAGGAAAATTATATGTATCCAGTCCAAACTCAGGGAGTGCTCTGCTTCCGTTTACTTAAGTGTAAATAAGAGCGGTTTGGGGTGGGGGGAGGCGCGAGGAGGAGGTGCAGGCAGGAGGGGCTCCCAGGGCAGCCTCTGTCTGGGCTGCTGACATGAGCTACGCTTTGTGACTTGTAACTGGAGCTGGTGGCCTCAGCTCTGCAGCCCCTTGAGGAAGGGACAGTTGGAACATGTCACTCCCCGGGGTGCCCCTGAGCCCCTGTACTGTGACTACCCTGGGGTCAGGGGGGACCTGCAATGGACCTGCACCCAGGAAAGGGGATACACTTTTCTGCTCCAAAGTGGAAGTAGGGCTGTCCCATCTGCCCTGGCCCTGCCCCTGCTCAGACGGTCACAGAAGCCGCATGTTCTGTCCACAGGGCTTCCCCTTCCAGACCCAGAGGGCAGGGCAGTTTGCCGATGGGTGAGCTGGGGCCTCGTGAGCAACGGTTCATCCCGTACGAGTCTGATCACTGAGACTCTGCCATTGGTCTAGGACTCTTGAGAAAACCGTGCTCATGGACCGGGTGCAGTTCACACTCCCGGTTTCTGGGTTCAGGGCACGCGTGGGGCAGGGGAGGTGCTCTCTGAGTTGTGGGTCCCCGGCCCCTCTGAGCCTGCCAGGCCCTCCGTCTGCAAGGAGCTCAGCATTAGGGCCATGGTCTGAAGCCGCTGATGGGAATGTGGCGGGGGAAAACCCCCCACCCCAGCCCAGCCTCACATGAACCATGTCCTCTGTGTCTGCCACGTCCAGGACCCCCTTGTCCAGTCTCCTTGAGGTCCGGCTGCTCCAGTGTGGCCGTTAAGACCTGCAGAGTCACCACGGGCAGCTTGCCTCGCTTCTCTCCTCCCTGCTCTGGAAACACGGACTGATGTGAGAGGACCTGCAAGGGTTACGGTTGGTGGGTCTACAGGCTTGTCCCAGGGCAGGGGCTCCATGATGGGCAGCCATGCGGAGCAGAGGGGTCCCTGCTGGAGGTCAGCAACCTGCCGGCAGCCACAGTGTTGCCCCCTGTGACCAGCGGCAGGTTGTGCGGGTCACTTCAATCAGGTCTGACTCTTTGCGACCCCTGTGGACTGTAGCCCACTAGGCTCCTCTGTCCATGGGATTCTCCAGGCTAGAATATTGGAGTGGGTTGCCATGCCCTCCTCCAGGGGATCTTCCTGACCCAGGGATCGAACCCATGTCTCTTATGTCTTCTGCATTGGCAAGCAGATTCTTTACCATCTGAGCCACCAGGGAAGCCCATGGAGGCTTTTAAAATGAACACCCCATCTGGGGTCCCCAGGGATCTCGCCTTCCTCAGGGGGACACTGTCACAGGGGTTGTGCTGTGCACCAAAAGGGTTAGAACCACAGGGCTGGGTTCCTGGATGGGTGTTACTCCAGCAAACTCCATTCTGTCTTCTTGGTTCTGGACCCAGGACTCCTCCTGGGCCCGCCCATGAGAATAGGCGGTGTGGCTATGGGCCTGTCCACGTCCCTGAGACTCGAACTCTGAAACCATCCTGGGGCTTCTAGAAGTTGGAAACAACCTGCACGGTGGCTACTGGCCATCACATAACCTTAGGATGGCCAAGACATTCCAGACCACGACATGTTTTCAAAGTTAATAAATAACACATTCATTTTGAATGTACTTCTGCTTATAATGGTGTTTGTCACAGAAAGCATTTTAAATAAGGTTAAAGGAGAAAACACAAACCAAACATCTGGCCAAAGGTCACTTCACATTTGCTGTAAAGACTTCAAATATTTCAACTCCGTGTGTGTTTACAGCGATCACACACATTTAATTTTACAAATGAAAACAAATCTTTCTAGGTCATCAGTTCATGTTCCCTTGCTTCACAACCCACGAAAATTGTCCCAAGTCATTACCTATTTCATTGAGACGTGAATTTTGGTGACTGCCGATCCCCCATCCTCGGTGACACCCTCATTTCTTTCCTTCTGCTGTTCCTGGCATGTCCAGTTGTTTGCAGTATTTCACTGCTATAAATAAAACCAGCATATCCTCACCGCTCATCATTTTCATGAGCATTCCTGGAGATTCACTTGGTATACGAGAGTGGGTTATTGTTAAGGGCCTTGATACAAATTCAGTCCAAAAATTTTAAAATGTAACAGTAGAAAGTTAGCCTACTTCATGTACGTTGAGTTCACATTTAACAGATTGAAGAGCTTTTAATGTAACTTAGCTTCAGGGTTCTGGGGAGAACTTGCTGTCGAGAGCAGTTGGACTAAGATGCTGTTGTGGGTCCCCCGAGCTCTGGGAACCCATGGCGTCCGGGTCACAGCTCAGCACCCAGGGGCTCCTGGCAGTGGGGGCTTCGGGGGGGCGCAAACAGACCGGAGGAGCAGGCTGTGTTTGTTTGTGCGCATTTGTTTACTGACAGCACATCGATGGCAGAGTCTTCCTGCTGCTGACACAGACGGACACTGCCCAGGTGATGAAGATCGAGCTGGGTCCAGCCCTGCAGGTTTACAACTCCATCCTCATGTTCAGGCGCTCGCAGGACCTCGCCGCGGAGGATGCCGTCTCAGGCCAGGAGGCCATGGGGGGACGCTGTACCTGAGGGACCATGGCCACCACCATGCCTTGTTCTCTCAACAGGAACCTCAGCCGCAGGCACTTGATTTCCGTGTCCCCATGGTCATGCCCAAGTACGAAGGGGACCTTGTAAAGCGGCCGTGGCTTTTACGTTTGGAAGAGTTGATGGCTGATCCAGTGCCAGCAATGGAGAAGCCCCCAGGCCCGGCAGGACCCTGACCGTCACCACTGCGGCTCTGATGCGTGGCAGGAATAGATCCAAGAAGCCCACGGGATGCATTTTTATCCTTGTCCCTTGCTGTCCAAGAAGCTGCTTCTCATTTTGCAAGGAAGAAACTCTCTAGGGTGGGACATGAGGAACACGGTTTTCAGGCACACACTGTTAATGTTTTCGCCAGCACAGCGTCTGAGCTTGGCTGTGATTTGCCCTCTGGGTGCAAGGAGTCTGAGAGGCAGAGGCCTGGTGCTTTAATGACTTCGTGTGAGATGTGTGCGCTTTACTCAGGAAAGTGCGGCTCTTTAGAAAAACAAATTAGTAATAAGCACGTTTTCATGATACATTAATTCTTATCTAGGTTCCATGAACCATTTCTCAGCTGTGCCGCTGGGTCTCTGGGAGCATCCCTGGGGGTCCCGTGAGAACAGCCAGCTGGACACTTGGCAGAAACTGGGAGGACCCTCCTGAGCTCCGCCTGTGGTGCTCTTACTGCCAGGGACCCAAGTCCTGACACAAACGCCCCTCATTCCTCCACCCACATGCTCACAGCTTCCACTCTGGGGGCCACCTGGGAGGCTGACATCCCGCGGGCCGTCTGCCTGTGTGTCAGGAGGAGCCGTGTTCACCGGGGCCCTGGGTACCTGTCTACAGACAGAGGCTTCATCAAGGGGAGAGGTCTAGAGCCGGGTGTCTAGTACTCGTTTAAACAAGTCTTTTTTGTTATGAGCTCGTATTTGTTTTGTGTAAGTGACTATATTTGAGACTGAAGCTATGCAAAGTCAGCCTCACAGTTTTGGAAGACAAGCACCCCCTTTCTTATACCAAACAGTAAGAGTCACCAACGCCCTGTGGAATGGAGGCGCCATTGTTTTGGTTGGGTTTGGGGGTGGGATGCGGTTTGTTTTTTATTTTTGCCAGTGGGAGAGAAAAGAAAGAAATAGAATCAATCCTATGGTACCCATTTGCTTCAGTTAAGAATCTTAGGGTTTAGGAAAGTTGCTTGGAGAGTTTATCAAACTTCAAGTCACTGAGGAAGAGAACTTCTCCTCTCAGAGGTGTGCTTAGATTCCATTCTTTAGAGTCTCACTTTGCCTACATGGCATTTTACTATGTTATTGGTTGATATGCGTTTTTTTCTGTTTGGCTTTTCTTTTTTTAAACTGCCACATACAATTAAAATTCCTGCTTCTGCTTTGTTACAATTGTAATGTATTTTAAATGATAATAAACAGATAAAATAAAAATCCCTGCCTCACTGCCTTCATGAATATGATAGCCTGGAGGCTGTCCTCCCCCCCATCCCCTGAAGGACCACAGAGAGTAACCCTGCACCCCTGAGTCAGCAGAGAAGTCAGCCCTTACTGAATGCGGGAGGTGTGTTTCCTCAGGGAAAGTGTTGATGATTTGAGAGGTTTATTAATTAAAAAGCATCTCAAAATGGCTTTTATGTAGGCTCCATGGAAGACAGGAGATTTGCAGTTTGTGTATTTAATACATGTCATTTCCACAGAAGAATCGAGAACAGGACAAAAGATTCTGAGCCACATTAGGGTTGAATTTTGTGTCCCTCTACTGATGCTGAAGCTGAAACTCCAATACTTTGGCCACCTCATGCGAAGAGTTGACTCACTGGAAAAGACCCTGATGCTGGGAGGGATTGGGGGCAGGAGGAGAAGGGGGCGACAGAGGATGAGATGGCTGGATGGCATCACCGACTCGATGGGCATGAGTTTGAGCAAACTCTGGGAGTTTATGATGGACAGGGAGGCCTGGCGTGCTACGATTCACGGGGTCGCAAAGAGTCAGACATAATTGAGCGACTGAACTGGACTGAACTGAACTGAAGACAGAACGATCAGACAGACTGAAACTGATCCAAGCTCAGCTTGAATCAAGCTGTTTTAAATTTGGCTTTGAGCATGTGTGCACGCGTGAATGTAACCGATGCAACACAAGTGTAAGGTGCTGGACACCTAACAATAGCCACTGAATAGGTCTCAGAAAAGCAACAGCAATCCATTTCCTGAACAATCCTGCAGGGATCTCCCACATATATATTCAAATTTGCATCAAGCTTGACCCCCAGGGGCCCACTCTTAGTATGGCTCATCTCAGGGGCCCAGGAGCAGGTGGGGCAGACCCTAGGATCGTCCTGAACATGAGTCCACCACGCCCAGAAGCAGCTCTAGCCAGCTCCCTCCCCTGTCCCTGTGGTCTCCTGAAGGGCTTGGAACTGGAAGGTTAGGAGGTGAGCTCCTCTGCTCTGCCAGGAACCACCCCCTCCTCCCCTCTTCACCACCCTTAGCTGTCAGGCAGCATCCAGAAATACCCAGATGTTGTGAAGGCCTCCACTGCCCTGGGTACCAGCCTCACCCTCATTCCCCTTTTCTCTTCCTGAGTCCCACCCGGAACATGAGTGAGTCGAGGAAAAGCAAAAAGCAAAAACCAGCCACCATGGCATCAAGAGATACAGGCTTCTAGGATGTTAGAAAGGGTTCCCACAAAGGAGCCCTCATATATATTGCAATGCTGGAAATTAGATCATTAGCAAGAATCCTAAGGGGGCTGGCACTTCTGAGACCACAGTCTTTAAACATCTGTAATTTGAGGTAATTTCTGCAAAAATACATTTCTGTCACTTTCAACAACCAGCAGACATTCTAAGAAAAACCTACCCTTAATCAGCTCTGCCTCAGCTGGTAAAGAATCCACCTGCAATGCTGGAGACCTGGGTTCAATCCCTAAGTTGAGAAGATTCCCTGGAGAAGGGAAAGGCCACCCACTCCAGTATTCTGGCCTGTAGAATTCCATGGGGTCACAAAGAGTTGGACACAACTGAGCGACTTTCAATCAGCTCTGTACTCTCCTTTCCTCCCTCTGTGATTAGATGCTAACCTTGCATAACCAGGAGTTTGGGATGGATATGTATCCTCTACTATATTTAAAATGGATAACCAACAAGGACCTAGTGTATAACACAAGGAATTCTGCTCAGTGTTACCAGCAGTCTGGATGGGAGAGGAGTTTGCGGGAGAATGGATGCATGTATATGTATGGCTGAGTTCCTTTGCTGTTCAACTGAAATTATCACAACATTGTTCATTAATCAGTTATGCCCCAATACAAAATAAAAAATGTAAAAAGAGAATTGATTAATACATAATGGATGTGTTAATTAAAAAAAAAAGAAATGAACTTATTTATAAAATAAATACATTCACAGGCATAGAAAACAAATTTATGGTTCCCAGAGGGGAAGGATGGGGGGAAGGGATAGTTAGGGAGTTTGAGATGGACATGTACACTCTGCTACATTTAAAATGGATCACCAACAAGAACCTACTGTATATAGCACTTGGAATTTTGCTGAATGTTATGTGGCAGCTTGGATGGGAGAGGAGTTTCGGGGAGAGTGGATACATGTAAATCCCTTCGCTTAGTAAATCCCTTAAACTATCACAACACTGTTAATTGGCTATGAAGTGAAAAAGTGAAAGTGTTAGTCACTCAGCTGTATTCAACTCTTTGCAATCCCGTGGACTGCTGTAGCCAACCAGGCTCCTCTGTCCATGGGATTTTCCAGGCAAGAATACTGGAGTGGGTAGCCATCCCTTTCGCCAGGGGATCACCCAGGGACTGAACCTGGGGCTTCTGCATTTCAGGCAGGTTAAGTTAAAAAAAACCAAAATGTGACAGTGCAGGATATTGACTCCTGTTTAGGACAGGGCTCTGAGCTGAGACTGCCTCCCCTGGTTGACGTTGACTCTCAGACATCCCTGGGATTCCTTGGTTGAATCACCTTGGTCTGTGAAATCTCCATCTGTTGGGTGAGGGCTGGAGGCAGGGACATAGAGGGAAAAGTGCTTGGGCTTTGGAGCCGGGCCCGGGCTTGAAACCTGAGTCCTGTATCTAACCAGGTGCCTGCTCTGGAAACGTTTCTCAAACACCCAGCACGTGACCAACTTCCACACTCACTCGTTCCTTTTGAAATACTGTGTTTTGATTGCATTACATTTTGCTCCATATCATTTTGAAGAATATTCAGTTTGTCTTTCCAACTCCTGGGGCATAAAAATGTATTCTTGAATACGACGTGTTCCTATGAATACATTCTTAATATTCAAGAATATATTCGTCATGAATATATTTTCTTATAAATACATTCTTCTTAAAAACTGATTTCTCCTTGTGAATATATTCAGGAAGAATCTATTTGTTAATAGATTTTTGAATATTCAGAATCCTTATAAATATATTCTCCCTATGAATAAACATATTAATGAATAATATATTCACAGGAAGTCTTTCTTCAAAAATACATACTGCTCTACACTCTGCCTCTATCTCTCTCTGCCCTTCAGTTTCTAGCTGTGGCAGGCAGCTAGCACAGAAGACACAGAAGAAGACTCTGGGAAGACAGAGTGAAAACTGATCAAATAGAACTCAAGAATTAAACAAGTGGGCTTCCCTGGTAGTCCAGTGGATAAGAATCAGCCTAACCAACATGGATGGACCTTAAGATTGTCATACTGAATGAAGTAAGTCAGACAGAATAGGAGAAATATCGTATGACATCCCTTATATGTGGGATCTAAAAAGAAATGATACAAGTGAACTTACTTACAAAACTGAAACAGATTCACAGAGAGGAACTTATGGTTGCCAGCGGGAAGGATGAGGGGAAGAGATAGGGATCTGGGGATGGACATATCCACACTGCTGTATTTATTATAGAATAGCTAAGCCAACATGGACCTACTATACAGCACAGGGAACGGATCGATTTTATGCGGCAGCCTGGGATGGGAGGGGAGTTTGGGGGAGAGTGGGTACATGTATATGTGTGGCTGAGTCCATTCTCTGTTCACCTGAAATTGTCGCAATGTTGTTAGTCGGCTATACCCCAACACAAAATAAAAAGTGTGTTTTTTTTTTCTTTTTCTTTTTAAAAAAAGAATCTGCCTGCTGATGCAGGGAACGCAGGCTCAATCCCTAGTCTGGGAAGATCCCGCATGCCTCAAAGGAGCTAAGGCGGTGCGCCACAACTACTGAAGCCTGTGCTGTCTAGAGCCCACGCTCGGCAACAAGAGAAGCCATCACAGTGAGAGGCCCACACACCGCAACTGGAGAACGGCCCCCACTCATCACAACTAAAGAAAGCCGGTGCAGCAACCACAACCCAGCAGAGCTAAATAGAGTAATTAAAAAAGAAACAAACCAAACCAGCAACCACTGATGAGCCACTTGGTGATCTAGTGCCCACACCTTGATCTCTCAGTGAGATTGCCTGCACATTCAAGTCTTTGCCTCATGTATCCCTTCAGGCAGATGACGGATGTTGAATCTGGTGATCACTAAAACACAGCCCAGCCTCTCCTGTCGAAAGCCCGGGTGCCCAGGCTAAGGCTGGAATGCACCAGGAGGTCCTTAAAGGCGGTGGTGAAACTTGGTGATGGGCGCAGGGGGCGGCGGGCATGCAGACGCCGTGTGGACACCATGGGCTGTCCCTCCCGCAGGACCTCAGAACTTTTAGGGGCAAAGCTGCTGCATCGGATCACTGTGAGCTGATGCAGCTGCAGGAGTTACACAGAGATAGAGAAAATTCAGGGGAAAGGGACATGGGGTTAAAAAAGAACAAGCCCAAACCACCATTAAAAAGGAAAGGCAAAGTCAAAGGTTGGAGAAATGAGGCTGAGTTTAAAATAGTAAGAGTTTTTCTCCAAATGGTTCTGGGAGTCAGGCTGAGTTGTTCTGTGCAATTTTGCCCACAGGCAACACCCATCTATTTCCCCATTTACTTCAGCTTGAAATCAGATCGTGTTCCCTTTGATTGCAGAATCCAGCATCAAGGCAAATCAGTTTGTGATGTATACAAAGTAGTGAGAAATCCCAGGTCAAACTCGGAAAAATTGGAATCTAAAATTCTTAAAAAACATTTTTAGTTTAAAATTATTTTTAAAATTATTTTTTAAAGACTGTTCCCACAATGGCTTTTTCACAATCTTTGAACTGCAACTGATAGCAACTGTGTTAAACACACAGGGCCTATTTGGACATGTAGGAGTCATTGTTTTACTGTGAAATGCTGGGTCCTCAAGTGTCTGTTAGAAGGAAAAAAAATCAAGAACTACTGGCTAATACTAGTTTCATTAAAAAAAATAAAGAAATAGAAAGCGTGTTTATAGGATCTGGTTCCCAAAGATGCATGAGTAGCTTCACCAGCTTGTGGTGAGAAGGGTCAGGTGTGAGTGGCATGTGCTTCCACTAATGTGGTTCTCTCTATATAAACTGGTTCAGGATTTGCTCTGAAGATGCTCGCGAACACCTTGCTTCAGAGAGCAGCCCAGGTTTTATTTGTCCAAGAAGAAGCAATTTGAATTTCATTTGGCCTGGCCTCTCCAACAAAGAGAGTGAAGACAGTCAAAAAATACTTTACCAAAAGAAGCTTGAGACTTCCCTGGTGGTCCAGTGGCTAAGACTCCATATTCCCCAATGCAGGAAGGCCGGGTTCGATCCCTAGTCAGGAAACTAGATCCTGCATCCCACAACTAAAAGTTCACATGTTTCAATGAAGACCCAGTGCAGCCAATTAAATAAATAGTTCTTTTACAAAAGGAAGTGCACTCAGACAGGTTCCTTGGTGTTAGTGACTGAATATTTTTCTTTCATTTTTTTCGAGTTTGTAAAGTTTTCCTCCAGAATAGTCAGCTTACTCTTTTTTTTCCCTTTTCATTTCTCTCCTTAAGAATAAATTTGTTTTTCCCAAGCCTTATGAGTATGAAATTTGAGGTTGTCCTTCTGGGTTTTTAGAAAGTTTTACTGCCATGCCTTTGAAAATTAAGTCAAGGAATAGAAGGAAATATCCCAGAATTGCATCAACACTGATTCAGAAATTTTCTTTAAATGTATCAACAAATACACTTGAACAGAGAGGCCCTTATCTTCAACCACTATGGAAATTACTGCATTCATTCATTCAACAACTATTTACTGAGAGCCCACCATGTGCCTGGGTCGGGAAGATCCCCTGGAGGAGGGAATGGCAACCCACTCCAGTATTCTTGCCTGGGAAATCCCATGGACAGAGGGGCCTGGTGGGCTACAGCCCATGTGGTCACAGAGTCAGATGTGATTGAGCAACTGAGCACGCACACCATGTGCCAGGTGTAATGAGCACTGGGAATGTATCTGCAGACAAATAAACAAAATCTCTCCTTTTGTGAACCTTAAGTTTAAGTGGGTGGAGACAGACAATAAACCATAAGCCTAAAAATATGAATAGGAGGGAAGAAAAGGAGAAAGGTCTAGGGTCTCGTGTAATGGAAATGGTACCCTGCTGGTCCACGGATCTCATAGACATGCTATCAGGCAGCACAGTGGATGGAGGTCCCTGGCACCCAGGTCCACATGGCATCCACACAACATACACCGGCACAGACCCAGTGTTTCTGTTTTTCTGTCTAGGCCTTTCTTCTTGTTCTGCTGTAGTAAACAGTGGGCATGCCCTCATATCTCCCCACAGGATCTAAAACAATTTTCCACCAGAGGTGCCATCGCCCACACACATTGCTGACTGGCTGGGTCAAGGGAAGGAATATTATTTTGAGTGCCAGGTTGATGTTAGCAATTAAGTAATCTGTTACCTGGAAATGTCTGGACCTTTTTCCCTCCAGAATGGAAGTGGCAATTAACAAGAAGTAATCAGAGATACTTGTAATGTGATTAAGTAAAATTGTCATCAGGCAGGTAATTTTAAATACAGCCATGCTTCAAATACAGACTCATTAATTTCAGCTCAGTAGTGTTCTAGTATTTATTATGCATACAGAAGCATTTAAAATGTGAATATGTTTTCATATTTCTCTGCTCAGTAGTCCTGCCACTCCCCCCCCCAAAAAAAATTATCCAACCAATTAATTTCCTCCCAGGGGGAAGCTAAAGGTTAATAATGTGATTGTTGAGTGCAATGCTGAAATAAAAAGGATAACAATTCTTGATGAAACGGGTCTAATAAGAAGGTGGAAGGACTTGACCTTCTATGGATGCTAACACAGCATTCCAAGAGTAGGTCCCATGTCACAGCTGTTTTCAGTGTCCCCATTTATCAAATTAATCATTTGGGTGCATGTTAATTTGAAAACTGATTAGCCTTAGAGGATACGCCATTTTAGGAAAAGCAATATTTAGTGATTTATTTCATTCTAGGCAAGTTCTCTTAACCTGAAAAGTCTGAAACAGTGTGTTAAGATCTGAGTTTGAATCATGAACTTTGAGGGGGAAAGACCAGTTTTTCCACATCTGGGTAGCTATTGGACACTTGAAGAGTCCTTTGGAACTTGGGAGCACTCTCAGTCAACTTGGGTTATAGAAACTTACTTCAAAATCCTGTCTACATTCTGGGCAGACACTGGAAATATCTGTCTTCAAGAGGAAATAATAAAGAGCTTGCTGATTTCAAAACCTCAAGCTCAAAGTTTCAAGATCCGTTTTCTACTGGTATTATACTGGTAACAGGTATTTGTTTCCACAAACCTGGTTAGCCCCATTTCCATTTCTCCGGAGACAGGAAACCATCACACACACCCATCCTCAGGAGCAACTTCATGACTCTCTAGACTTCAATGAGAATCTGAAAATAAAGCAATAGATGAATGGAACACAGAACCATGGAACAGAACAATTGGGTCATGTCACTATCCTCTCCTTCATTATCCCATTTCCAAAACTCCCCAGTAAAGCAAGTATCTAATATGCTGCATGGCCTCACTTGAGACCCCTTTGGAAAGAAAGATGACCTCCTGTAAAATCCTCCACACCTCTCAGGGCTTACCCAGAGCCCTACATACACAGGTCAATTGAATTTAATATTTAACAACTGGACGGTGAGGAAGAGGCATTTGAGAAATATTAAGTAAAGTAGAAACAAAGATGCACTTTTTCAGGAGCCTCAATGATTTAAAGTTCAGTTTAAGATTTAAAAGAGCTAGTTCTCCAGTCCCTATAAAATCATCTTTCATATATTTTTTGAAGATCCTAATGAGATCACTCCTCAGTCTCCTCTTTTGGGGATTAAATCCTCCCTGCTTCTAGTCTGTTTTCATAGATTAACTTTGAAATGTTCAAGTTTTGCTTCTACTATTAATTCTGCTTTTTTCTAATCTTCATCCCAGGTACCTTCTCAGCTGTTTGCTTCTAGAAAGGCCTTCCCTTCAGTATCTCTGGATAGTCATTGAGAAGCCAGCTGATGTCACTCTGACCTGTGATTCATTTCTGCTAAAAGTTAACCACGTCATAGGTCTATTCACCCTCCTCCCCGTCAACCCTCAAAATAGTGTGACCGGGAAGGCACAAGGTGGAACAGCCCAGAAATCCATCGAGTCATGGAGGGATGCACTGACTCCTGGAGTGAGCAAGGGAGGCCTGCCATCCTGGAAGAGAATGCCTGGAGACTGCCATCTCGTTAATGGTTTATAAAACATCACACAACACAAGCACCTAATGAAGAGGCCTTAGCCCATTAGAATCCAGCTTTCAGGCTTCAGGATGTTCCCTGAACACTTCTCTCGTGCTTTCTACAGCTCCTGTCCCACGTGTCTAGCTGTGCAATCTACAGACTTTCTTGTTCGGCACATTTCATTTGGTTTCTGCCCAACCTGAATTTCCTTCTCACTTACAACTAGGATCTCTTGGTTAAAGCAACTGATACTTTCTTGTATTTCTTGCAGCATCTTGCTCAGGGGCTGAGACTGTGGTCACATGATACCTTTCTCAGTTACACGAGGTCGGTTGTATAGAGAATTGGAACGTTTTCCTGAAGACCTTACCTTCAGAAGACACAACTTGTTTTGAATAAAGCAAATCCATTTTAGCCAAATTCTTCCTGGTTCTGTCTTTCATGAGTATCTATGTCCTGCCCACAGATCCAACCTTTGATTGTGATAAGATGGATGTGACCACAGTCCGTGTGGTCAGGGTGGTCCAATGCAAGCCAAGCACTGTCCTCACTTGGGTGAGTGTGTCAGCAAAGAGGGAACTCCCGCCTCAGCCTTCATGTTGAACGTGGGATGTCCATCCAAGTATTCTTGGTTTATTCTACCCAGAAAAAATTATTTAGGAGCATGTGGTTAGAAGGGAGAAGAGGAGCAAGTTTATAAAAAAAATAACTGGAAAGATGAGGCAAAGCATTACCTAATAATTTATTATAATTTAATGAATAATTTCACTTGTTCTTTCATTATCATAATTTTTTTAGCATCTACTTAAGTCAGACACTGTGTTCATCATATAAGCACCAGTATTACATATTGAATTTTTGATCTTTGGACTGTCATCAATGAATGACTGCATAAATGAACAAAAGTCAGAATTAGAATATAATTTTTAGGCTGTGGAAAGCCTTTAATATTAGTTCACACCACCTCTGATACAGTGTTTTAGAAGGTCTGAAGTGTTTGAGTCACATGAGGCAGTGGCTATCTGAATTTTTAAAATTTCATTCCACAGAAAGAGATACTTTAGATCACAACCCAGTGTGTAAACACACACACACACACACACACACTTCTGTCAATAGCAGGCTTTTTTTAAAAATTGTTGATCCCAACCCACTGAGCCTCTTGATGAAAGTGAAAGAGGAGAGTAAAAAAGCTGGCTTAAAACTCAACATTCAGAAAACTAAGATCATGACATACGGTCCGATCACTTCATGGCAAATAGATGGGGAAACAATGGAAACAGTGAGAAACTTTATTTTGGGGGGCTCCAAAATCACTGCAGATGGTGACTGCAGCCACGAAATTAAAAAGACGCTTGCACCTTGGAAGAAAAGTTATGACCAAACTAGACAGCATATTGAAAAGTAGAGACATTACTTTGCCAACAAAGTTCCATCTAGTCAAAGCTATGGTTTTTCCAGTAATCATGCAGGTCAGGAAGCAACAGTTAGAAGTGGACATGGAACAACAGACTGGTTCCAAATAGGAAAAAGGAGTACGTCAAGGCTGTATATTGTCACCCTGCTTATTTAACTTATATGCAGAGTACATCATGAGAAATGCTGGGCTGGAAGAAGCACAAGCTGGAATCAAGATTGCTGGGAGAAATATCAATCACCTCAGATATGCAGATGACACCACCCTTCTGGCAGAAAGTGAAGAACTAAAGAGCCTCTTGATGAAAGTGAAAGATGAGAGTGAAAAAGTTGGCTTAAAGCTCAACTTTCAGAAAACTAAGAATTGGCATCCAGTCCCATCACTTTATGGCAAATAGATGGGGAAACAGTGGAAACAGTGGCTGACTTTTTTTTTTTTTGGACTCCAAAATCACTGCAGATGATGATTTCAGCCATAAATTTAAAAGATGCTTACTCCTTGGAAGGAAAGGTATGAGCAACCTAGACAGCATATTAAAAAGCAGAGACATTACTTTGTCAACAAAAGTCCGTCTAGTCAAGGCTATGGTTTTCCAGTAGTCAAGTATGGATAAAGAGTTGGACTATAAAGAAAGCTGAACCCTGAAGAATTGATGCTTTTGAACTGTGGTGTTGTAGAAGACTCTTGAAGGTCCCTTGGACTACAAGTCCATCCTAAAGGAAATAAACCCTGAGTATTCATTGCAAGGATTGATGCTGAAGCTGAAACTCCAATACTTTGGCCACGTGATGCGAAGAACTGACTCATTTGCAAAGACCTTGATGCTGGGAAAAATTGAAGGAGTGGGGAGAAGGGGATGACAGAGGATGAGATGGTTGGATGGCATCACCAACTCAATGGGCATGGGTTTGGGTAAACTCTGGGAGTTGGCAAAGGACAGAGAGGCCTGGCATGCTGCAGTTCATGGAGTCTCAAAGAGTTGGACATGACTGAGTGACTGAATTGAACTTAACTGAACCCATTAAATTGGTCTCATGGCCACGGGTTGTGACCACAGTTGGCATGACACCACCGTGGGCCACCAAAGCAGCAACCCTCTGCCCTGGCTGCACAGGGGAGTCACTGGGAGCTTTCTAAAAAAAAGTACAGGGACTTTCCTGGTGGTCCAGTGGTTAAGAATTCACCTTCCAATGCTGGGGACATGGGTTTGATCCCTGGTCAGGGAACTAAGATCCCACATGCCTCGGGGCAACTAAGCCTGCTCACCACAACTAGAGAGAAGCTCAAGTGCCTCATCCAAGACCCAACAGAGCCAAATAAATAAACAAATAAAATACCACAAATAATGATAAATAAAAATAAAAAAATATGTATGCCTCGTCCCCTACCCCAGACCAGCTGTACCGAAATCTGGAGGTGAGACCTGAGTTTTGCTGTTAAAGCTCCCTGTCTGAGTCCCATGAGCAGTAAGAGTTAGCATCACCACTCTACATCATGGAAAATGTCCTTTTAAAATAAGCAATTACCACCTTAATCATATATAAGTGACACATGCGCCTACTGAAAATTTCAGTAGCATAGATGGTTATGAAATAAAAACTGAGGTGCTAGATCAATGCCTTACCTCTCACTTCTGCTGTCTATAAATAAATATTAACACCTCCTTCCCCAAAACTCTTGTTGCATATTCGGGAATCCAATGATATATAGTTACCACAAGTTTACATTTCCAGATAACTTTAACAATAGGTTTCCAGGTTATAAAAGTTACTGATGGTATTTTGATGAAGATTACATTGGATTTCTGGATTAGTTCAGTTCAGTCGCTCAGTCGTGTCCAATTCTCTGCAACCCTGTGGACTGCAGCACACCAGGCGAGTTTCAGCTTCAGCATCAGTCCTTGCAATGAATATTCAGGACTGATCTCCTTTAGGATGGACTGGTTGGGTCCCCTTGCAGTCCAAGGGACTCTCAAGAGTCTTCTCCAACACCACAGTTCAAAAGCATTCATTCTTCGGCACTCAGCTTTCTTTATAATCCAATTCTCACATCCACACATGACTACTGGAAAAACCATAGCCTTGATTAGATGGACCTTTGTTGGCAAAGTAATGTCTCTGCTTTTTAATATGCTGTCTAGGTTGCTCATAACTTTCCTTCCAAGGAGTAAGCATCTTTTAAATTCATGGCTGAAATCACCATCTGCAGTGATTTTGGAGTCCAAAAAAATAAAAGTCAGCCACTGTTTCCACTGTTTCCCCATCTATTTGCCATAAAGTGATGGGACTGGAAGCCAGGATCTTAGTTTTCTGAAAGTTGAGTTTTAAGCCAACATTTTCCCTCTCCTCTTTCACTTTCATCAAGAGGCTCTTTAGTTCTTCTTCACTTTCTGCCATAAGGGTGGTGTCATCTGCATATCTGAGGTTATTGATATTTCTCCCAGAAATCTTGATTCCAGCTTGTGCTTCCTCCAGCCCAGTATTTCTCATGATGTATTCTGCATATAAGTTAAATAAGCAGGGTGACAATATACAGCCTTGATGTACTCCTTTCCAGATTTGGAACCAGTCTGTTGTTCCATGTCCAGATTAATTTTGGGTAAATTGATCTGTTTACAGTATTAAGAAAAAATAGGTCTTTTTATTTATTCAATTACATTTTTATGTTCTTCAAGAAAATATTAGTTTTAAAAATATATAGGTGTACACATTTCTTATTAAGTTCATTCTAGGTCTTATTTTTACACTCATAAATGAGGTAGATTGCCTCATTACATTTTATAGCTAAATACTGCCTGTTTATTGAAATGCTGCTGAATGCGGATATTAATTTTGAAATCAGTCCACCTAGCTGAATTACCATCTGTTGTTACAGAATTTCACCCAATTGATTCTTTTGTACTTTCTATGTAAACAATTACATTGTCTGAAAATAGTAATAACTTTGTATCCTCAATTGAAATATCGATGCCTTATATTTTCCTCTAATTACATGATGCCTTATATTTTTCTCTAATTACATGACCAATGCTTTCAAAACAACAAATTTTAATTTGAGATGATTCCAGAAAGTAACATCTATTATAATGACCTATCATTTAATGACTTATAGTGAAGAATTATATACACTATATATATATAGGCATATTGAGACTGAGGAAAAATAAAACTTGGTAAAATCACTTTCAATAAGCTTTTTCATTTACCTTTTTCTTTAAAAGACTGTCAACTTTAAAGAAAAATATCATTCCCCCATATTTGTTATTATCACAGCTGAGATTTTATCATGTATATGTTTAACAGGGGCTTCCCAAGTGGCTCAGTGGTAATGAACGTACCTGCCAACGCAGGAGACTTGGGTTCGATCCCTTAATCAGGAAGATCCCCTGGAAAAGGGAATGGCTACTCACTCCAGTATTCTTGCCTGGAGAATCCCATAGATAGAGGAGCCTGGTGGGCTACGGTCCACGGGGTCACAAAGAGTTGGACAAGACTGAGCGACTAACACTTTCACAACTGAAACTAATATAATGTGATATGTCAGTGAAAGTCACTCAGCCGTGTCCAACCTTTTGCAACCCCATGGACTATACAGTCCATGGAATTTTCCAGGCCAGAATACTGGAGTGAATAACCTTTCCCTTCTCCAGGGAATCTTCCCAAACCAGGGATCGAACCCAGGTCTTCTGCATTGCAGGTGGATTCTTTACCAGCTGAGCCATGTTAAAACTTCAAAACACTTCAAAACAAAACCCAAACCAGCAACTCAGTTTTTCACTAGCCACAGAATGGCGACTGCCGTGGGCTCAGCACTGATCCCAGACCACTTGCATCACTGCAGGAAGTCCTACTGGGCAGCACTGGCCAAGCCATCACTTTGGCCACAGAGCCAAGAACTTGACACAGTCACCCTCAGAAAAGCAAAATCAGGCAGACTCGACTCCACCTCCTCCCAGGCCAGCGCTTCCTATTTCCAGGAATGACAGCAGTTTTCTGCTGCTGGAGATGGACAACCTCAAGGTGCCAATCCAGGAAACAGTCTTTTATGCAACATATTTCCATGACAAAAGGAAGCAGTCATGTGGCTAGAGCCGTCCAGACCATGAGTTCAGGGGTCTTTTTATATTTTTTAAAGAGAAAACAAAAGAGGCAATAACTCCTGTTTTCCTTTCCATTCAGTTCCTTCAAGATCCTTGAGCTCCAAGGCAGGTATGGGAACCATGCTGTTCTCCCTGCGTCCAGCCCATGGCCCAGCAACCAGGATGGGAGGGGAAGAAAATGACAGTGTCACCTTGTCCCTTAGGAAACACTTGTTCAAAGTTCTGTGTCCACAGCAGGGCAGGCTGGAGTGCACCAGCTGGCCAGGTGAGGGCCCAAGAAGCCAAGGGCCACGGGTGCAAAGGTGGGGGGAACCCAGCTTCCTGTCCCTGCTCCCCGCATGCCCCACCCTCCTTCCCTTCTGCAGATGGAGAGCTGGCCAAGTTTCTTCCCTCAGAACACTGAACTCCTGGGCTCAGCCTCCAGCCCCTATTCAGAACGCAGTGTCATTACTGAACTGCGGTCTGAGGGCAACCCAGCAGCTGCTTGCTCTGTCCCTTAAAGAAAACAAAAACAGCAGAAACTTCCACTCCAGAGCCTACGCGTGGAGCCGAACCACCATCTACCTTGGGCCTGGAATGAAGCTCTGGGGAAAAGTCTTGACGGTGTGAATGCCCAGAGCTGCTGGGGACCAGAGCTGTGACCTCCTGGAGTTCACAGGACCATCTTCCTTCCATGGAGGCTCTTAGAAAGAAGAATTAGCCAAGTATAAGCTGCAGCTGCAGTTGCTGCTGCCTACAATAACAACAACAACAATAATAATATAGTGGCGCTTTTCACTTTTCCCCTCATCAACTTCCTTAATTCTCACAGCAACCCTGCCTGGAAGTTCTTTTCCTGTCTTCATCCTGCAGATGCGGAGACTGGCTTTGTTGTCGCTGTTTACTCGCTCAGTCCAACTCTTTGGGACCCCAAGGACTGTAGACCGCCAGGTTCCTTTGTCTGTGGGATCCTCCAGACAAGAATACTGGAGTGAGTTGCCATTTCCTTCTCCAAGGAATCTTCCTGACCCAGGGATCGAACCTGCATCTCCTGTGACCCCAGCATTGGCAGGCAGATTCTTTACCACTGAGCCATCTGAGAAGCCCCCTATAAATAATTACTCGACATTTATTTGAAGGCAAGGTTTTCATGGCCCAAACAGAAGAACCAAAACCCCAACAGTTGAGCAGACAATCCTCTTCAGAAAGCAGACTGTTAATTGTATGGGAAATTTTTTACCGCTGTTTTTTCCCCCAAATTTATCTATGTCAAAGAAACTGTAATAATGTGCCATGTTGGCAATGTGACTTGAATTTGGGGGCAACGTAAGAGAAGCTCAGAGAAAATGAATAACCTAGTTAAGAAAACCCCTAATGCTTTTGCATGTCACTCATCCTAAAAATGCTACAAAAGATACCTGAGAATTGACCTTGAAAGCCAGCTCCTGGGGCCAGCATGTGATTCACTGTGGTCTTACTATTCTCATCAGCCAGGAGGATCTAAGTTATTAATACACTGGAGGGAGCTTTCTGGCTTCCAAGTGATGTCTTTGGTATTAGCTAATCTGGATGTTCAGAAGAGGCTGAGAAGATGCACGATGTGATCTTAGTTTTATCAGAAGGTGATAAAACTCAGGTTCAGGAGGGTGTTAAACAACTCACTCGAGGTCATGTGGTCAGAAGGAGCCACTGCTGTGGATGGAAAAGCATCCAGAATCCAGATGAGCCAACCATCCCTGACGCCCTGGCGAGATGCGGTTCAATGACTCAAGTGTCTTTGATGCTGTCAGAAAGCGAGAGTGCTTCTTAGCTGATTGTTAGCAGGAAAGAGGCTATTTAGATTATTACAGATGTTCAGGCCTGAAAATGAAGGAAGTCAGGTAGCTGCGAATTTAACAACTGCATACAGAAATTACATAATGCCTCAGACTCCCTAGGTCCCAGGCTCACAACTCTATCATCACAAAGACAAAGGAAGGTGCAAGATTCACCAAGGTAACTTTGGGTCCTCCCAGTGACTCACAGAGCTTCCCTGGTGGCTCAGACGGTAAAGAATCTGGCAAGAGACCTGGGCTTGATTCCTGGGTCAGGAAGATTCTCTGAAGGAAAAAGTGGCAACCCACTCCAGTATTCTTGCCTGGAGGATCCCATGGACAGAGGAGCCCAGTGGGCTACAGTCCACGGGCTGCAAAGAGCGACTAACACGTTCACTTTTCAATGACTCATAACTGTGGAGTGAGATTCCACAACCCATCAACCAGGCTGGAAGGAGGAGGCTGAAAATTCTCAAGCCAGGAACTTTGCAAACTTGCTGACAACAGAATACACTGCCAAGTTCCCTCTTTACCCCAAAGTCACTGGAGTCTGCGTGGACAAGAAGAGCAAAAACGGATCTAAAATGTTTTCTAGTCTATTGACTCTAAACAAAGAAAAGCACCATGGAATTTGGTAGCTGACACTTTGTGACCTGAAGAGGAGGGTGGCACCACTGCCCGGCCAATTCCTGAGGTTTGTCTGTAAAACGGGCACAGCAAAGGAGACCCCCATTTGTCTCTTCCTCAAAGACACTGTGATCCTAATGCGATTTGGAAAAACTCTTCCACTCAGTACATGAGCACTTGGAGCCCTGGCTAAGCTCCAAAGATCTGAGGTACGAGCCTACTTCTGCACCAGCCTGGCAATGACCTGAAGGCTCTTTGTCTTTCACAGACAGATTTCTGCCTGTCCTTCACAGGGCCACCCGTGCTTCCAGTCTACGTGAAGCACAGGTGACGCCTCCTCTTTGGGGAAAGAAAAAAAAAAAAGAATAGTGGATTCAGGATCACTTTGAAGAAGTGAAAGCAAATGATAAGATAAAAGCAAGAGACAGTCACTTGCTCACACCTGGAATATTGACCCCACAGGGCCAGTGACCACACTCCTCTTTGAGACCTCCTAGTCACCTACCACACTCTCCTTCTTAAAGCTCTCCCACCACCTAAAATGACCCTTTTCTCTTTTCATCTACCTCTGAATTTAAAACCCCCAGCTTGTTACCTCTGACTTCAAATATTCCCTATGATACTTGTTGAACTGTTGTCTCATTTGTGGCAGAAACCCATGAAATCATATGAAATCTATACCTTTTTCCTTCTTTGCCTTCTAAGGAGGGAGGGGGGGCTCCCCCATAGATCCTTGTTTTGCCAAATTCTCAAGAATATCTGGAGAGATGGGAGCATACAATCTGCACACGTCCTGGCTATGTGCTCAGTCGCTAGGTCATGTCTACTACTTGCAACCGCATGGGCTGCAGCCCACCAGGCTCCTCTGTCCATGGGATTCTCCAGGCAAAAACACTGGAGTGTGCTGCCATGACCTCCTCCATTAGATCTTCCCAACCCAGGGATCAAACCCATGTCTCATGTCTCCTCCATTGGCAGGCAGGTTCTTTACCACTAGTACCAGTTGTGTGGCCTGGGAAGAGGAGAAAAAGAAAGGTGGAGAAGGAAGGGGAGGAGAAGACATAGATGGATCTCTAGGGGTCATTTTTGGGGAAAGAGGAAAAATATTCAAAGAAGATTTTTAGAAATCTTTGCTTTATAATGTAAGATGCAATTCCCACCTTTGTTTTCAGGCATCCAAACTTTTTTATAAGAATCTTCAACAGGATCCTGTGTGTGTGTGTGTGTGTGTGTGTGTGTGTGTGTGTGTGTTGATGTAACAATGTACTGAAACTGACCTTAAGATGAAGACTTACTGGATACATTCAAATTATACATGTTATGGAAGTTCTCTTACATAATTTTCACATGTGTGTGTCTTGTCTCACCCTAAATTATGTATCCATACTTCCTGAGATGATAACTGAGGCCACATAATTATCCTCTGTACCTAGCAATATAGGCTATCAGTGTCTTATATATGAGAAAGTGAAAAGTTAAAGTGTCAGTAGCTCAGTCGTGTCCAACTCTTTGTGACGCATGGACTGTAGCCTGCCAGGCTCCTTTGTCCATGGAATTCTCCAGGCAAGAATACTGGAGTGGGTAAGCCATTCCCTTCTCCAGGGCATCTTCCCCACTCAGGGATCAAACCAGGGTCTCCTGCACAGAAGACAGATTCTTTACCGTCTAAGGCACCAGGGAAGCCCCTTACATATGAGAAATACCCATTAAATATTTCATTGCTTGATTGATAGGAAAAGCATGTTTGCCAATTATTTTTTTTATAATATATAATTATATTTATAATTATTACAATTATTCTGAAATGACAATGAGGAGCCAGTATTTTACAACAGAAGAGAATCAAGAATGTTAGGAAAAGGACACATTTTGGTTGGGATTTTTTAAAAGATACTCTGGTGAGGCATAACCATGTTCCTACTAACTCTGGAAAGAAACACTTCATACTCAGTCTATGCTAAGAGAAACAGAACTACCTATAAGCCACTGGGTGCAACTGCTGGCGTGACTTTCCAGTCAAATTTCCAAGCAGAATAGTCTCTAAGAGGACCCTACCTCAGGCTTTGGAAGGTTGTCTCAGGGGAAATGAACTGTGGTCTAAGAGGATCCTGAGCAGATGGATGCTGGTAAATCTTTAACAACTGACTTCAGGGAAAAAAAAAAAAATGGCTTGGTCTGCACCGTGTCCAATTTCCATGGTGTAAGGACACACAAAATGGCAGATCCCAAGCTGCCTACATGGCATCGCTGGGTACAGAACTAGAAAGAAACAGGCAAAACGAGCGCTTGGATCCAGTACAAGTCAGCTCCAGGGCCCAGCGATTCTGAGGCTGTCCCCACGGGGATGACCAAAGAGCAGGTCTACAAACTACGGAGGAAGGTGGGGGTTTTCTGTGTGTCTGTGTGTGTTCTTTCAGAAACATGAGGCTGAGACTCAGAAAAGTTACACAAGGCACCAAGAACTATTTTCAAAGCATTACAGAAAGAAAAAAATACACGAATACACACACCAGGCCATTCAGCCAGCAGACAAAGCATCCTTTCATACAGTATTAGGGGTTGCAAAGACATCTCAAATTTCATTACCGCACCGGGCTAACATGAGTACTAGCAGAGCCAGAACAGCGCAATTACGCGCGGTTAAGACCTTGCAGGTCGTCCGCTGGCTCCTTCGAGGCAGGAGGTTTCATTCTGATGAGCACAGAACGAGGCGTGCGCCAGCGTCTGCGCTTAGGTCAATCATCTGAAGATGTCTCATCCGCCTCGCCACATCCTTTTGCATCTGACACGCCGTTAGAACAGTGGAACGCTCTTCTGTGCCCGGTTCCCCCAGGGCCCAACTAAGAGGGGCTGACATGCGTGTGCCTGGTGACCCGCAAAATGGTGAACAAGCTTCAAACAACTAAGAGCTTGTTGTAAATCACTGCAGTTTGTTTAAAGCAATCTCCTCGTTGTAAGCGGTGTCAGTGCGTGAGCAGGCACGCACCGGCACACCTGCTCTCCATCCCCAAAGCCCCCCTTCTCCCCGCCCACCCCCATCTACTGCCTGAAACCACAGAGAGGAGAGAAACAGATGGGGGCCCCCAAAGGGCTCCTCTTCACTCCGGTCAACTGATCTTCTTTTTTCTAAATCTTAAGAACAACATTCCCCAGGAATCTGAAAACAAAGACTAGAGTCCAAAATAATTACTGTGGATGTATACGGAGAACCTCTCTCTTTCAATGAAGCCCAAAGAATTTCATGATGTGAAATATGCTGTACTACTGGAAATTACATATATTTTACTCTGGAGGAAATTTTACCGAGCCAGATGTTGCAACTTCCTGGGGTCAAGTATTTTCTCTTTTAAAATTCTATGTGTGTGTGTGCATGCTCTGACTCTTTGATACCACATGGACTGTAGCCCGCCAGGCTCCTCTGTCCATGGGATTCTCCAGGCAAGAATACTGGAGTGGGTAGCCATTCCCTTCTCCAGGGGATCTTCCTGACCCAGGAATCGAACCCACATCTCTTACGTGTCCTGCATTAGCAGGTGGGTTCTTCACCACTGAGCCACCTGGGAAGCCCTTATGAAGTTGAAAAAATAACAAATCAAAAAACCTCTTTTAAAATATGAAATATGTAGTTTATAATATTTTATATTGATTCTAAGCTTCTTTTCTTATATTTAAACCAAGAGGTATCATAAGCCAAGTTTATATTATTTCCCCTGAATATACTGCTTTAACTCACCCACGCTAGAGCTCATTTGCTATTTCTCTACCCACTCATGAAATCTCCCAAGATTGTACTACGGTTTATCCCTATCAGTTTGACATTTCACTTCCATCTTTAATTTCAGAGATCTCACTGTGTACTTTCTGATCCAAATCACTTATAAAACTACTAAATAAACTCGTAACATGTTTCCATCTGGAGGAGCAAATATTTTCCACTGCTTCTGATTTCCTATTAAGCCAATTCTTTATCTACCGCAAAACAAAATATGACCCCCATTTGCCCCCTGACTGGTGGCAAAAGACTATTCCACAGTTTTTCATCAGCATTCTTTATCTTACAAAGAGGGAAACTTCATACAGTGGAAAGACTAGCTTATGAAGCTAAACCACCTGCGTGGGTGTTCACCAGTGGCCTGACCCAGCATCCCTGAGCTGCAGTTTTCTCATCTGTAAAGTAAAGGTAACATACCAATCCTTATAAAGGAGGCAATGATCCTTTAAGATCAAGCAAAATCAATGTCGGTTTCCCAGGTGGCGCTAGTGGTCAAAAGCCTGCTTGCCATTGCAGGAGACTTTAGAGATGCAGGTTCCATCCCTGGGTCAGGAAGATCCCCTGGAGAAGGAAATGGCAACCCACTCCAGTATTCTTGCCTGGAGAATCCCATGGGCAGAGGAGCCTGGTGGGCTACAGTCCAAAGGGTCGCAAACAGTTGGACGCAACTGAAGTGACTTAGCACAGAACAGCACATAATGAATGTCAAGCTGTGTACCTGACATACGGTAGCTTTTCAACACATACAAACTATCCTTACAAATATCTGAAGCCCAGAAGCATTAATTTGCTGCAGACTTCTTGGAAATAAAACACATGGACAATGTTAACCATACTCCAAATGTAAAAAAAAAGTAAAAACCGTGCTCCAGGGATGCAAATAACTTGCTTCTTCTTTTCACTTTTATTGTACTGTCAGGTTTGATAAAGCGGCAACGTACTTCAACGTTCAACGTTGATAGATAACGATGGCGTGTTTCAAACTCCAATACACATGCAGGTTCATTCTCCATAGGAGCAGTGGCCCCTTTTAGGGAGTCTCTGAAATCTTTGATAGGAAAGAAGTGTGGGGTCCCGAGTGGTGATGGTGAGGGCGATGAAGCCAGGAGGAGGGTCTATTCCAAGCCTGCAGACCATCAGTACTGTCCTTTCCAAACCACAGACAGGCTGTTGGTGTGAGTCAACGGTGACAATGGGCCAGCTGACGCACGGATCTGTCTCGGGGATCACACTGCCTGGCTCCAGTGGAGAGCAGCTACTGGTCTGGAAGGAGTTTCACATTCTTTGCGATTATGGGTCATAACCATAACTCCGTGGATGCTGGGCAGAGACCGTTTCAACCTGACAAGAGCTTTAGACACTCTCTGGCGGGGGATTTCTTAAGCTGAGTAAATGTGTGTGTGGCATGGAGGGTCGGGGGGAGCATCCAATTAATTGGGGAAAATGGAATTAACCAGGGGAAGGGAGGGCTTCCCTGATGGCTCAGCAGTAAAGAATCCACCTGCAGTGTAGGAGACACAGGAGACTCAGGTTCAAACCCTGGGTCAGGAAGATCCCCTGGAGGAGGGAACGGCAACCCACTCCAGTATTCTTGTCTGGGAATCCCATGGACAGAGAGGAGCCTGGTGGGCTACAGTCGGTGGTCGCAAAGAGTCAGATGTGACGACGCACATACACCCAGGGGAAGACTGACGTGAGGGAAGGAGCGGGCGGGGTGTGTGTGGTGTGTTAGTCACTCAGTCGTGTCGGACTCTTTTCAACCCGATGGACTGTAGCCTGCCAGGCTCCTCTGTCCGTGGGATTCTCTAGGTAAGAATACTGGAGTGCGTTGCCACCGCCTCTCCAAAAGATCTTCTGGACCCAGGAATCGAGTCCAGAAGATAACCCAGGTCTCCTGTATTAAAGGCAGATTCTTTACAATCTGAACCACCAGGGAAGCCCCAGGTGGGACAGAGGAACCAAGGGAATGTCATCACTATCCTTTCTCTTCCTCTTTTTTTTTTTTTTTTTTAAATTTTTGAACATTTTTTAAAAGATTTTTTTGATGTGGACCACTTTTAAAGTCTTTGTTGAATTTGTTACAATGTTGCTTCTGCTTTATGCTTTGGCTTTTTGGCCACAAGGCTTGGGGGATCTTAGCTCCCTGACCAGGGACTAAACCTGCACCCCCTGAACTGGAAGGCAAAGTATTAGCCACTGGACAGCCAGGGAATTCCCCACTCTCCCTTCCTCTTAAAGAAGTTCCCCCATCATCACTTATGTGCTATCTTGCTAGCTGCCTATTTCTAGAGAGTTGCACTGTCAGATTTGATAAAGTAACAGCATTCTCTAATTTTCACTGTTGATAGATGATGATGACTCATTTCAAACTCCAACCAACACGCAAGCTTCATTCTCCATATAGGCGGTGGTCCCTTTTAAGGCTAACGTGCCAGATGCATATTTCTGCCTATTTTCAGACCCTTGCACTGACTCCTATAATTGTCATCGGATCCTAAAGGACATAGAAGGATTTCTTCCTAGAGGAAAGGAGATAGAACTGCAGCCAGTTCTTTCAGGACTATATTTGTTTGCGCAGCAGTAGATTTCTCTCCAAGTCACTGAGTCATCTTCCCAGACACAGAACTGAAACCTTCTTTTATTTGGAGATTGACATTCTCATATAGCATTTCATAATAATGTGTTCAAAGGGCACATTTAAAATATATGAAATGTATATGAAATAAAGTCACTGAGAACTGGAGATATTAGGAGCCTCAAGCCAACAGCCTGGCTTAATAAAGAACCACAATAACTTGCAAAATAGAAATTCAGACTAGAGCCCGAAAGAAGTCCCTCTCTCACTCTTATCCACTTGAGTCCTAATGTTTTCAGGTGCTGCCACAGAGAAGAATCTTTAACTAGATCACTTCAAAATTATTTTTCCCCCACTTAAATAAAAATGTGCCATGTGGAATAAACTGCATCGAATTCAAAATACAGTGACTTCATATCTGTGGTGGCTGCCTCTTATACCACGCTGAGTCTGGCACAGCATCAACAATTCTGATGGCCTCTTGGAAGACCAACATTTCTCTTCCAGGCACTTGCTGTTGCTTTTCGAATCTTTATGAAACCATTATCCTATCATGCGTGGTAAGTCACTTCAGTCATGTCCCAACTCTTTGCACCCCATAGACTGGAGTCTGCCAGGATCCTCTGTCTGTGGGATTTTCGAGGCAAGAACACTGTACCTTAGGGAATTTTCTTCAATGAAACTAAATTTATGTTTCTATTATCCCCAAACACGTGCCTTGGTAGGAATCTAGTAAAAGGAGAATGAAGAGTGTTCCAGTGGTGGTGGTGTGCAGCGTGGAAGTCTGTCCTCCAAATTCAGTTGTTGTTGTTCAGTCACTAGGTCGTTACGACTCTTTGCAACCCCATGGACTGAAGTACACCAGGCTTCCCTGTCTACCTCCCGGAGCTTGCTCAAACTCATGTCTGTCAAGTCGGTGATGCCTTTCAACCATCTCATCCTCTGTCGTCCCCTTCTCCTCCTGCCTTCAATCTTTCCCAGCAGCAGGGTCTTTTCCAATGAGTCGGCTCTGCATCAGGTGGTCAAAGATAGGAGCTGCAGCTTTAGCATCAGTCCTTCCAACAAATATTCAGGGTTGATTTCCTTTAGGATTAATCGGTTAGATCTTGCACTCCAAGAGACTCTTGAGAATCTTCTCCGGCACCACAATTTGAAAGTGTCTATTCTTTGGCACTCAGCCTTCTTTATGGCCCAACGCTCACAAATAAAGATTTATAAACAATAAGAGAAAAGCTCCAGCTTTCCAGTTAAAAGTTACAATCGGCAAAGCACCCACAGCTTTCATTACAAGGAGGCACTAAAAGGAGTCCTTCACTGCTTTTTCCCACCCACAAGCCCCGGTAGCTTTAAAGGAGTCATAACTCAGAGGTCACTGTGGCTTCCTAAACTCTTAGGAACCACATCAGATCAGGCTAAACTCTTGATGGAAGTTAACCTTGAATTCCTGTTCTCCTGGCCACTTTTTCACTTGGTGTCTTGAGAAATGGATGAGAAATTCAGCTTCTGACCCAACACACACACACACACACACACACCCCACTATACAAAGCCAGCCCTATTGAAGGCTGGAGGATCATGAGAAAAGGTCACATATTCAACATATGTCAAATGACAGAGCATCCCACAGCGCATGTTCCTGTCTTTAAATATCCTTTTAGCCATTCTTTGTCCACCATCTCCTTCGAGGAGGTGTCTCACCTCCCTTTCCTCATGCCTTACCCAGCCCCCTCTCCCCGTTCCCATCCCCTCGACTTCCTGGACTGTCCTCTGAATTCTTCTCCTCAACTCTTCCTGCAGGAGTGCAGGGTGGTTCCGCCCTCCAGGCCTTGCCCCCACACGCATGGAGGTGCCAGACATACACAACAGCATCACAGGTACACGGACCCATTCCCTCCTGACAATGGGGTTGCACATATCACTGTCCCATCACACAGTACACATTTTCCCTAAGTTTGGGTGTTTTTAATCTTTCTAAAAACATTCTGCCTCTTTTTGCCAGAGACCATCCAGTACTTTTGCACTTTATAAGGCTTCAGTTTCACATTTCATTGACAGAACAAATAAATTTATTTGCTTCCCAAATGGAAATTGTATAGAAGGATACATTTTCCCTTTCACAATCTGACTGATAGCTAAATTGCTTGCAGTAAGACTGATAGTGATTTTCTCTTCTTTAGAGACCCTGATTGTGTTGCCATGAAGCTCTGATGAATAAAGGTAGAGTCTCAGGTGGCTTTACGGAGAAGGCAATGGCACCCCACTCCAGTACTCTTGCCTGGAAAATCCCATGGATGGAGGAGCCTGGTAGGCTGCAGTCCATGGGGTCACGAACAGTCAGACATGACTGAGCGACTTCACTTTCACTTTTCAGTTTTATGCATTGGAGAAGGAAATGGCAACCCACTCCAGTGTTCTTGCCTGGAGAATCCCAGGGGTGGGGTCACACAGAGTCAGACACGACTGAAATGACTTAGCAGTAGCAGGTGGCTTTAAGAAGCTTAGAAAAACACACACTCCCATAGCTGAGGGTCAAGGAACTACCATTAATCAATGCCTGACTCTGTGCTAGGTATTTATATCTACATCCTTAAAGTCACAATGTAATTAGTATTCTGTAAAGCAATTATCCTTCAGTAAAAAAATAAATTAAAAAGAAAAAAAATGTTCTAAACACACATGCTTAATAACTATCTCAGGTTATACTAGTGGCATCATTTTTAATATCAAGTGGCTTTTTAAAAAAATTGTGTCCCTATTTAATAGTTATGTCTTCTTTCATGCTGGAATTTATCCTTTTTTACAACTTTTCAAGTATCAGGACAAAATTTTAATGCCAAACACTTTCATGGACTACTGTAAATTGAGGGGAAAAGTCCAAATGGCCAAAACCCATGGTACCTTTAACAACATGTTCAAATTAATGTGCATTTTTGAATCATGATGGTGGTCACATCAGTCCTCCAGTCTCTTAGAGTGGGCTGTTAGGAGAAGACTTGAAGGAGGTGACATCTGAGCTGAGATGGGATGAAGATCAGAGCAACAGCCAGTGTAAAGGTCGGAAGGTGATCGAAGGGCCTGCAATGATCAAAGCTGAGAAAAAGGCCAGTGTAAATGAGCAGGGTCAGCTTTCAAGAGGCGGCCAGGAACAGACACCGCAGGGCTTTGAAGTCCGGGTGAGGAGACTGACCTTGATTATAAGTGCAATGCGGACCATCGGGGGATATTTATGGGGGGTGGCATTGATCTGATTTCAGATTTTACAACATTGCTCCAGCTGCTGTGAGGCAAGAGATTGCGGGATGGGGGGTGGGCCAGCAGGAGGTCTGTCAGGAGGTTCCCCCCACACCTGCCTTGGTCCAGAGGAGAAAAGATGGGGCATGGACTAGAGGAGGAGCAGCTGAGGAGAAGGGAGGGCAACCTGGCAACAGGTACCACCAGCTATTCAGTGTACACACGATGCATGGGAGGAGTTTGTCTCCAGGGGGTTGGGGTGCCATGTATGGAAACATGGTCTCCTTTCAGCAACGCCGACTTTAACATGCTGCAGAGGGCCTGTGGGAGACACGTGGCTCCTTTGCATCTAGAGGTGAACTTGCCAAAGTCTCACATGAACTATTTTCATCTGCAGAACACTGGAAGCAATTCTTTCGCGTTGGAGCCTGAGGAGGCTCAATTAGTGAATGCTTATAGGGTGGTTAAAAGGGAAAAATGAAAAAATGTTTAAATGTCAACTGTGACTCTGTCTAATTGTACTGGAAGTACTTAACTCTAAAGCTTGCTGAGACTTCCTCCTCCAACCAATAGCTATTCTCCAGGGATGGTAAGAAGGCAGGAGCGGCCTTTTCTAACTGCAATCAAAGGTCCATTTGTCACTTCACGCCATTTCCAGGGAAGGGTATAGGAATCAAGTCCTGTAGAGAGGCGCTTCATTATCTTCTAGAAAACCATGTTAGATGATCATTTTTATGAGAAGAAGAGATGCGCGGCGAAATACCACAGTCTTTAATATCATTAGAGAAGAATTCTTTCCAGATAAGTGACTGCCTTGAAGCATCTGTTTAGTTGCTCAGTCATGTCTGACTCTCTTTAATCCCATGGACTGTAGCCCGCCAGGCTTCTCTGTCCATGGAATTTTCCAGGCAAGAATACTAGAGTGGGTTGCCATTTCCTCCTCCAGAGGATCTTCCCGACCCAGGGATCAAACCTACGTCTCCTACATCTCCTGCATTGGCAGGCAGATTCCTTGCCTTGAAGCATCAAGGTAGTTTTAACTACTGCTGATGGATATCTCTTTCAAACGTAGGGCACACACTTCCCCACACTTGAGGAGGTGTCTTAGTTATGTCTGAACCTTTTCTCCACCTTTCAGAGTCACAAGTCACACGGTGAGTCATGACTTGTGATATTGCTGAGTGCTTCTCCTCCACCAGCTGTCACATTTCTCAGCATCCTCTACTGCTAAGCACTTGCCTCTTGTGGCCTCTTTGTGGGTCTTCTATCTTTTTCCCTTGCAGCCAGGTCATCCATCATCACAGACTGTAACCGTCATTATTTTTGCTCCGAAAACTCCTCATTTGTTATTTTAAATCTGCTGCAGACTGGATAACTAGTTCACAAAGCTCTGAGCATTATGTGCGACATCAAGAGTGAGCGGGCTCTGAGTGAGGGATGAGGCAGGTTTGTTTTGAGTTAAAGTGATTTGAACTTTATGGTCTCTATTAGGACCGCGTGGAAGGCTCTGGAGCATGCATCATTTCACAAACCAAAAAGAAAACACGAAGAAGCGATGCATCTTCACCAGCCACTCTCACTATATTTGTTTCCTGTGGTTGCTGCTCCCGCAATTTACTGTCATCACATTGGCTTAGAACTATACAAATCTATTATCCTACAGTTCTGGAGATGGTGTGAAATGGGTCTCACCGCACTCAGGTCAAGGTGACAGCAGAAGATGCTGCTTTCCTAGGCTCACAGCTTCCTTCCATCTTTAAAGTCGGCAGGGAGGCAGCTTTGAATCTCTCTGACTCTCACACTCTGCCTTTGTCACCACCTCTCCTTTTCTGAGCCTATTAAGGACTGTAGCGATGACGTTGGGCCCATTCAGATAATTCGGGATAATCTCCTTGGCACAGGGTCCTTAACCTCATCTGCCAGGTGAGGTACCAGAATCACACGGTCTGGAGGGAATTAGGATGCGGACATTTCCCATCAATTTTCAGGTGTTGCTGAAGCTGCCAGTTCAGTGCACATTCTGAGCAGCGAAGAAAAAGGCTCAACCTGCCATCCTTCTGTTTCATCGGACAAACTTGCAGGAAATGGACACGATTAAGTAGGCAAGGCTTCCACGACCAGTGTCACTGTGCAGACTGCTATCTCTGTGAACCGCCACAGCAGTTATTTTTTGTCTTCTTGTTTGACACTCAATAGATATTGCCTTATATGATTAGTTACCATTCTATGCTATCTTATTTTCCAAACAAAACTAAAAATGCCTAGAGATTCAGGACAAACCTTGATCAAGTTCTTCATATACTTAGCTCCCAAATTCCAACTCTGTACCTTGTACCAGGTAACTGCCCAAGAAATATTTGTTGACTATTCATGGATTTCCTTAGTAGGGGCTGTGGACCTATTAAAATTAGTTAGAATCACAAAGAGATGGAAATATGACTTTTGCTATGAAGCTAAAAATTTAAATCAGGTAAGTTTATAATTAGGTGTATATGCAATAAAGGGACAGAATGTGTACGTCTGTGTTAATAAACTGGGTTAATTACATAATGGGATTCTTTGAAAAGTTGGATGATTGAATAAAGGAGAATTTCAGAGCACCTGGACCTCTAAACTGCTTCACAATTACAGAAGGATTACATAAAACTGTATATCCCTATGAAAAACAAATTAAACAATAATCATGAATATTATCCAAAATAATAAAAGAACAGTGAGTAGCTGCTTGATGTGAATTATCAGGAACATTTTCACGATTGTGCTTTAATTAATTGCTCCATAATCTGAAAGCGTTCTCTGCCTCTCAGCGTGCAAGGCACTCTAATACGGAGTTTCCTTCCCCGAACTCACCAACAGTCAGCTTGATACATCATGGCAATGAAAAGAAAACAGAGTTACATAGGAAAATCACCTACGTGTGACTGCCCCTTGGAATTCAGTACGGAATTACATCCTGCAATTAATATGAAGACCGCTGTCTGAATGACCGCCATCTCTCCAGGCGCCATCACTTCCCATCTGTGCTCCCTGGGAAGAGAGTTCCTGGCACGGCCCCTGAGGCAAGGCTGAGGACCCTCCCAGCTCTGATCTCACTCCAGCAGCACATTATGGAGATGCTGCTCCAAGTGCCAGCGGAGAGGAAGTCTAACCACAGCTGACTTTTCATTTTGCAGAAGTGTCAATTACCCAGTCAGTCATTCTTTAATAAACACTGTTAAGCATCTCTTCTAGGTTAAGTGCAATGCTGGGCTCTAGACGGAGTTGCATGGACAGGATCTCCATCTTTGAGAACCCAAAGTCCACTAAAATGAGCCTGTGAAGGGGCTGGGGCTTCATCTGGCCTGCTCACACTGGATCCCCACATCCAGGCGAGTGCTTGGCTTATCATAGCTGGATGAGGGATGGATGGATGGATGGATGGGTGGGTGGATGGGTTAGTGGGGAGCACAGACACATACCTCATTAACTTCTGGTTAATACAGAACTTCTTATAAACTCGCAGCAAAGCTACAATTTATAGAGCCTTCACAAAGCTATGTGCCAAGTACTGTCCAACCTCTCTGCAAGTTACCTACTTTAATTCTGACACACACCTCTGAGTGGCCATGATTATCACACCATTGCACGTGTGAGGAGCTGGTGTGAAGAGCAGCCATGCCTTGTGCCCGAGCTCACACTCTCGGTGATAAAGTGATGACTCAAACCGAGGTCTTCTGACTCTAGGTCTCTTAACTGCCTCACTATGCTGGCCTCTCCCAGCTCTCACTAAAGCCAGAGGCTTCCAAACTGTGGCTCAAATTAAAAAAAGGGAAGGAAGGTGAGTAATTTCCTGCCATGCGGCACGCTAATAAACATGATAGCAAAAGCAATCTTCATCGTGTTGTGAGATCGCACTGCTTTCCTTGGAGTTTGCCTGCAGTCTGAGGCCACAGAACACCCAGAATGAGGATCTAGGCTGACTTATCTATTGGTCAGAAGAGTCAAGATGCCACAGTATTTCTTGGAGAAAATTGTTATTTCCATGAGTTGGCAGGAGCCTAGTGGTGCTCCTTCTTCAAGACAAGCTACGAAAGAAAACTTCACCTTCAGCAGTTTTTAATACCGAAAATCCACTATTGACAGCAGAGCTGAAGAGTGGGGGCAAGAAAAAGGTCAACATTTCTTTAAAAGTGACATTTTTCAGTGCAATCATTTCCAAATAATATTACAGCCTACAATCGTATGTGGTCAGTCGAGTCTGCCTCTTTGCAGCCCTATGGACTGTAGCCAGGCTCCTCTATCCATGTAATTTTCCAGACAAGAATACTGGAGTGCCTCCCCATTTCTTATTCTAGGGGAGCTTCCTGACCCAGGGATTGAACCTGCATCTCTTGTGGCTCCTGCATTGGCAGGCAGCTTCTTTACCATCTGAGCCACCTAGGAAGCCCCTATGATTGTCTATTAAAGGACAGAAAAAGCCGGCATATGTGCCACAAACACTTGAAATCAATCAAGAGATTTACAAACTCGGAAGATATACTCTACAGACTACATACCCACTACTTAGCTTGGGAGGTGATTATAGAGCTGTGACTGGGGTCTGCGGGGGTGGGGGTGGGGTCCAGACGAAGGGAAGCGGTTGGGGACCTTGAACGGTCAGAAAACCCTCAGAGTACCAAGTTCTTGAGATGCCAAGGAGGCAAGGCTTATAGAAAGAAGTGGGATGGGACCCAAGACAAATTTCTCCTCCCTTAAAATCTGCTGACAGTTAAAGACTGTATTTTTTTCGAATCCCTGTTCTCTTCCCTTCTATACAAACGCTAAGGCATTTGCCACATTGTTTGGCCCCACAGCTTCCCTGCCTCGAGCGGAACAATAAATACCGAGGAATGTGTCTCTGGACATTGTGTGATGGCCAGGGCAGGCTGTGCCAGGGAGCAGGAGGGATGCTTAGTTAATCAGTTTGGAGCAGTGGTCCTCAAAATCATCCCCAGATCCGCAGCATCTGCTAGACCTGGGAGCTGCAAATATTTTCTGTGAAGAGCCAGAGAGCAAATATTTTAAGCTTTTTGGGCCAAGAGGCAAAACTGAGGATATTATGTGAGTACTTATATAACAAGGGAGGAAATCAACATTCCCCAGTTTGACTGATGAAATTCAAGCCATCACATTGGGTATACATTTTTATAATCTAGATCCATTAATATGAAAGAGAAGAGTGAAATCATTTTTGCAGGAAACAGCATTTTGCTTAATTGGGGTTCAAAGACAGTGTCCCCTGTCAGGGAATCAATTGCAAAAGTTCATCCATAAGAACCATTACTAGGTTGCTCCTGTTCAGTCCTAACTTTTTTCAATCCCATGGACAGTAGCCCACCAGGCTCCTCTGTCCACGGGATTCTCCAGCCGAGTATGCTGGTGTGGGTTGCCATTTCCTTCTCCAGGGGACCTTCCCGACCCTTCCGAACCCAGGGATCAAAACTGCATCTCCTGAGTCTCCTGCATTGCAGGCAGATTCTCTACAGGCGCCTTGCCAAAGCAGGGAGCAAAACAGATCTGAACCTTGGGCTAGACCTGGGAACTTCTTAGAAACACAAATTAGAAGGTCCTACTAAATTAGCAGACATGGAGGTGGGGCCAGATACCTGCCTCTTAACAAGCCCTTCAGGTAATTCCGAGGCACGGAAGCATTTGAGAACCAGTGGTGCACATGTTGAAGGGCCAGAATTAGCCCCGCCCACTCCATTATTACCATGGTAACAGCCATTTCTCAGTCATTCAGTCATTGCCTTCTGCCCTACTTTTCCTTTGCCATTATTTTAATTAGTTTGGGTGTATATTTTTATTTTAAAATAACCTTTTGAGTCTTAGGCAACTCATTTAGGAAACATGGCATGCCCATGTCTGCTCAGAGATACCTAAGCAGAGGAGCAGGAAGTCCTCTGGGAAAAGGCTCAGAGCCCAGGAGGAAGAAGCATCTCTAACCAAAGCTAGAAGGAGAAAGTCTCAGACGTTTTGCTCCCAGCAGGTAACCCGAGAGATGGGTGATGGAAGTGGTGATTTTTCACCTTTTCAACTGTTGCTCCGAGCCACCTCTGCTCAGTTAAAAATAAATGGGGCTACAACATAGGTGCTGTGCTGGGATTGAAGGGGTGGTCTTGGTGCGATCATTTCATGCAATCTGTAAATAATGTTTTTGTAGCAAACTCAGAAGGAAGAAACACACAGACTGTCACCTAGGGTCATTCTCACTCTGACTCATCTTTTTCCCTCTCCAATGCTGCCTTGATTTCTCCATGTTTGCAAAGGAAATAATCCATCAAAGCACACCGATGGGGCTGCCTTAAAAATAAACCCAGGTGTCTCTGCCTCTGACAAATTCTGAGAATTATTATCAGGCGGTATTGTCCTAACAGACTGACAAGATGATGTCTAGGCTGACAAAAGGAAAGCAGAGCACCCTGTTACTCATGTGGCGTTGCTCCCAGGGCTATGCAGGCTGCTCCATGGTCCACCTGGCACCTTTCCGGCACAGGGCATCTTTTGCTGAACAACCAAATAGCTCTTCAGACCCACTGGCCAGGATGCGTCTGCCAACATTTAAATTAGGTTCCCCATCAGTCTGACCCCATCTCTCCCCACCCCTGAAATGCAGGTTAGTTGAGTGACTTGGGGTTAGGGGTCCAGAGGGGAAGGGGAGGGATGCTATCTCCAGAAGGGTTTTGGTCAGTCTTCTGAGACCCACGTCCAGATGTTTCCTATTAATACTGGTTGACTGATCAGACTCACTGGGTGAAACCTAGAAAGTCCCAAAGAGCCAGACCCAAGTGGATAAGGGGTGTATTTTTAGGATGTTCACTTTCCTAGTTTAGAATTATGGGTGTAAAGCCAGGAAGACTGTAGCTGTAAGAAGGGAGCCCTGTATTCTCTGGCTTTAAAGGTTTTGCCCAAGACAAGCAAGGAACTTAACATGCTTTCGAAGGCTCGTAATCCTGCTCCTTCTCAGGAATCTTCCTGGAGCCTAAACTTCAGCACAAAAGATGCCAAGGAAAGACATATACACCCAAGTGGACTGGCCATGTTGGTGGATGGATTGGAGGCACTTTTAAAAGAGAAGCAGGAGGAGGAAAGTTTAGGGTATGTATCCTAAGGCAAATGCTCAGTTCTGCATCCCCTTTAAAATCCAAGTCCTCAGAGGACCCCTTGTTTTGACTAACAAATGCAGAAGGAATCAACATGAAAAAACACCAATGACTCGAAGAAAGCAAGCCTTGTAAAGATCTCTGTAGAATCCAGAGGACTACAAAATACTTTTAAAAAAATAAGAGAAAATGTATATAGGGAAGAATCCATTACTATCTCAAAAACTTCACCTTAAGAGATGACACTGTTGAGTGTTATTTCTAATTCTCACTTCATGCTGTGTGGTAGTTAGATTGTATAGAGACAGACAGATGATTGGTAGATAGACAGACATTTATCTTCTATTCTTTTGTTATGAAGCCAAGAATTCTAAAAGGAAAAGTATACACAAGAAAAGAAGTGAAAGAAACTTCACCTGTGAAGCCCCTTCACTGAAGAGGCGATTGTGTGTGTGTTACTTGCTCAGTCGTGTCCGACTCTTGGCGACCCCATGGACTGTAGCCCGCCAGGCTCCTCTGTCCATGGGATTCTCCAGGCAAGAATACTGGAGTGGGTTGCCATGCCCTCCTCCAGGGGATCATCCCTTCCAGGGATAGAACCTGCGTCTCCTGTCTCCTGCGCTGGCAGCTGGATTCTTTACCACTAGCGCCACCTGGGAAGCCCCACTGAAGAGCTGAGGTCTGAGCAATTCTGATAGGGGTCTCCACACTGTCCTGCATTCTAGGTTCCATCAAATAGAAAACTGAAGTTCTGAGAGCTCAGGGCGCGTCTGAAGCAAAATTGTAAATGGTTAATTTCCCTTCCATTTTATATGAGTTAAAGACTGCTTCTGGGTGCTCATTATAAAAATCCAACCAATAAAGGCTTTATCAAACAAAGGGGGATCTTTCGCTTCTCACAGGCAAGAAGTTGGCAGGCAGGGCAGGACTGGGGCACTGGCTCAGGGGTGCACTGGGGACTCAGGCTCTTTTTTGGGCTCTATTATCCTGAGCAAGCCGGACAGCATCCCCAGGCTTGTAGGTGTCCTTCCATCAATCCCATGACAGCTTTTTCAGACACCATCCTGAATCTTACTGGTCTCCACGGTGTCTGCACGCCTTAGGGCTGCAAAGGCAGACTGGAGAACTCTGACAGCAACCATATGGCCAGCAAGGTCAGCGTCCCCACAACCTGGCCCTTGGCAGGAAAAGTCTGCCAGCCTAACTTGATGGCATCATTCCTAATGGAGGCTGATTTTCAATACAATGGATAGATAAAGCTCCTCAATGAGCTAACCAATTTCCTACTTTTCTATACTGAAGTTACTCTGGTGTTCACCATTGTAAAGAAAATGGAGATGAACATCCATGTATTATACATACATCTTTGCATGGTTCTCTAAGTACTTTCATAGGAAGATGGGGAGTATAGTTCAGAAGTTAACAGCACGTTCTCTGGAGCTTGGCTGCTGGGTTCAAATCCTGGTTCTGCCCATCAGCAACTGTGTGACCTTGAGTAAATGATTTAACCTTCAGGAACCTCAGTTTTCTCATCTCGGTGAGGTTAACGTGAGTTAAAACATGTATAAACTAGAATAATGACTGCACATGGTAAATGCCACCTGTATCAGCTATTATTGACTTTGAAAAAAATGTTTGACCATTGTTATTATTAGCAGTAAGTTAAATTCCTAAAAAAGGGAGTTCCCTGGTGGTCCAGTGGTTGGGAATCTCCTTTCCAGTGCAGAGGACACAAGTTTGATCCCTGGTCATAAAACTAAGATCCCACATCCCACAGGGCAACTAAGTCTGAGAGCCACAACTAGAGAGCCCTCAAACCCCAATGAAGACCCACAGCAGCCCCTCATCCCTACAAAAAATTTAAAAAATAAACAAAATCCCTAAAAGTGAAACTGGTCAGAGTATGCAGCTTTTAACATATATTACATTTCACACAAATAGGTTTTCCTAATTTCTGAGAAAGAGTGAATATTATCCTTTATGGAAAAAAAAATGGATTTTTTTTTTTGCTGTTTTGAAAGTGAATAATTGTATTGAACTACAATTAATTATTAATTATAAAATAGATAAAATTATATTCTTAAATTTGTTATTTTTGTTACTAGTGAAATTGTCTTTGATATTTTTATTTTAGGAATTTCCAGTTTTTTTCTGTTTATCCCTTATTTCTAATTAAGATTTTTTTTAGATATTGGAAACACTTTTATATGTTAAGGATATCAACTCTTTGGTGACTATACAAGAAACTCTTTCCCTCATGTATTGTTTTTGAATTTTCTTTTTGATACTCATTAATTAAAATGTTAAAACTTTATGTAGTGCAAACTATCCATTTTTTCTCTTTATGACTTTGATCTTTGATTCCTGGTTAAAAGGAATCTTGCTGTCCTGTGATCCAATATACATTCATTCACATTTTCTTTTATTTTCTAAAGGTCTAATTTTTTTTCACTTTTAAATGTTCAATCCGTTTGGAATTCACTCTAGAGTATAGTGAAAAGCAAGAACCTAACTTCTTTTTTTAAAACTGAATGACTCCTAGCAAGATTTATTTAAAGAATCTTGACTTGCTCACAAAAAAGTTATCATTTTTGACATGCTAAAAATCTTTCATTGATTTATCCATCTATATATTTTAAATTATTTATATTATTTAATTATAAATTTAATAATTTACTCTAATTATAATTTTATAATACATTTGTATCTGCACACCTTTTTTTCTTTACCAATTTTCTAAACTTTTAATTTAAAAATAATTATACATTCACAGGAAGTTACATAGATAATTCAGAGAGGTCCTATGTACATTTCACCCTGTATTTCCTTGTGGTTGTATCTTACATAGGGCTTCCCAGGTGGCTCAGGGGTAAAGAATCCGCCTGCCAAACAGAAGATGTGGGTTTGACCCCTGGGTTGGGAAGAATCCCTGGAGAAACAAATGGCTACCTACTCAAGCATTTTTCCCTGGAAAATCCTGTGAACAGAGGAGCCTGGTGGGCTGCAGTCCACAAAGTCACAAAGAGTCAAACACAACTTAGCCACTAAACAACAGTAACAACATCTTACATAACTATACTACAACATCAAAACCTGTAAATTGCCACTCATACAGTATACGTATAGAGTTGCATTAATGCAATCAAGTTGCAAAACTAGTCCATAGCCCCAGAGATCTCCCTTCTTCTAGCATTTCATAGTTACACACAGCTCCCTCCCTCTCCATCTTCCCCACCCCGATCACCATCCATAACCCCTGACTATCACTAACTTGTTTTCCACCTCCATAATACTAGCATTTAGAGAGGCTCCTGAAAGTGGATTATGCAATAGGAGCCCTTCAGGATTGGCTTCTTTCAGAAGCTTGCCCTGGAGACTCATCCAAGTTGTTGTCTCCTTAAAGAGTTTGTTCTTTTTTGCTGCTAAGTCATCTTCCATGATGTGGATGTATGAAGGTCTATTTAGTCATTCACTTGAGGGGTATTTTGTTGTTTCCAATTTTTGGCTATTACATATGAAGCTGCTATAAACAATTGTATCCAGGATTTTGTGTGGCTGTAAGTTTTTATGTCTCTGGGATAAATGCCCAGACTTATGAGTGCTGGGTCATATGTTAAGCGTGTGTTAAATTTTTGTAAAAGCCACTAAATAATTTTAAGAGTGACTGTACCATTTTATAGTCACAGCAGCAATCTATGAGACCTCTATTCGTCTCATCATAACGAACATTTGATGTTGTCATTTTTTTATTTCAGTTGTTCTAGTGGAAATGTAGTGATAGTTCATCATGACTTTAATTAGCATTTTCCTACTGGCTAGTGAGGTTGAACATCTTTTTGTGGGCTTATTTGTCATCCAGACATCCTCTTTGGTGAGATATCTGTTCATCTCTATTGCCCATTTTCTAAGTGGATTTCATTTTTTTAACTGTTGAGTTCTGAGTTCTGTAGATATTATACATATGAGTCCTTTGTCAGCTATGTAATTTACAAATATTGTTTCCCAGTCAGTAGCTTATTTTTTCATACTCTTATTATTTTTTTCTTATTCTTCCATACTCAGGATTGGTCTTTCACAGAGCAAAGGATTTTAATTTTGATGAGGCCCAATTTATTGATTTTTTAAATTATTGTATGGATTATGCATGTTTAAGAACACTTCATCAAGCCCAAAAGTAACCCACAGATTTTTTTCCTATGTTTGCTTTAAACACGTTATAATTATACATTTTACTTTAAACTCTAATATATTTTAGATTACATTTCATTTAAGGTGTGAAGTTTTGTCCCTGGGTTGTTTATTATCAATATGCATGCATGGTATTCAACTACTGTTATTATTCACTTTGTGTATATCCTTTAATCCAGAAATTCTCCTTCTAAGGCTTTTCCCAAAGGAAATAATTAATGTCCTGTCACAGCTTTCTTTTTTCCCTAAAAGTGCTTTGGCTCTGCATACCTCTCTCTCCATTCTTATGTAAACACTTAAGCAGAAAAACCTTTGCTTTATGGATACATAATTTACATAATAAAAAATCGGTCCATTTTGGGTATCTAATTCAATGGTTTTCAGTGTTATTTGCAGAGTTGTACAACCATTACCACAGTCTCGTTTTGGAATATTCCTCAAAGAAACTTTGTACCTATTTCCAGTCACTCTTCAATTCCCAGGGTGAGGCAACCACAAATTTATTTTCTATCTCTATAGATTTGCTTTTCCAAACTTTTAATATTAAACATAATGATAGTGTCCACTGTATGATCTTTTACATGCGGTTCACTGAACATACGGTTTTGAGCTCATCCCTGTTGCAGCATGTATATTTCCTCTTTATTGCTGAGTGGTATTTCATGGTATTTCATGGATGAAGCACACTTTGGCTGCCCACTTACAACTTGATGGGTGTGTGAGATGTTTACACTTTTGAGCTGTTATGAATAATGCTGTCATGAACATTCATGTCCAAGTTTTATGTGCAAATATGTTTTCATGTTTCTTGAGTAGACCCCTAGAATAATGCTGATATATTAAAAAGAAAAGTCAGATTTTTATTGGAATTGCATTCAGCTAAGGGAATAACTCGCTTCCCGGATATCTCACCAGGTAGCGAATCTGTCTGCAATGAAGAAGCCACAGGTTTGATCCCTGGATCAGGAAGATCCCCTGAGGAAGGAAACAGTAACCCACCAGTATTCTTGCCTGGGAGATTCCATGGACAGAGGAGCCTGGGCTACAGTCCAAAGGGTCACAGAGCCGGACAGGACTGAGGGGCGGAGCACACGAGGTAATAACTGGCGTCTTTAGCCAGTCGAGTCTTGACATCCAGAAAAATGGTGCTCCTGCTCTTGTTCAAACATTAGACCCTCCTTCCAATTTTTCTACTTAGGTTAATGGGGTGCTAAAATATTTCCATTTCATTTTTGTACACCTCTCATTTGCCCACAAGTCCATTAACTGTCTTGTGCAGGGAAAGTCCCTGCTGGTCCAGAGGCTAAGACTCAGCACTCCTGTCCTCCCCCGCTCCCCGCCTGGGTTCGATCCTTGGTCAGGAAACTAGATCCCATATCCCACCTCATACAGCGATCCTGTGATGAAAACTAGTGGAGTTCACAAGCCGCCACTAAAGAACCCACACACCCCAACAAAGATCAAAGATCCTCATGCAGCAACTGAGACCCCAGCACAGCCAAACAAATGGATAAATACAAGCACATGACAGATGCTTGCCAGTCACTTTCTTTGGTGTGACGGGCATGGCAACGAACAAGACCTAGTAGCTGCTCTCTTAAGCTGCTTTCTAGTTGAAGGAAGGGAGGATTTGCCCAAAAGCTTCGAACAGCTGATGGAACGGTGAAGCAGTGACGGCATTGAGAGTGAGAAGCGAAGGAATCAGTGCTTCGGGTGGACGCAGGGACGATCTTTCCAAGCCAGAAGGTCTCCGAGATGCGACCAACCCATTTCCTTCAGACAAGCATGCACCTAAGGTTCTGTCCTGACTCATCTGGTCTGCGGTGCCGGGAAGAGGGGCTCTGACAAAGAACGGATGGATCTGTGCATCTTTGCTAACTTGAGGCCAGGAGGGGATGATGGGTGACCCACGCTCTCAGAGATAAAATGCCCTGCGATGAAGCCTACAGGACTTCCATTACGATCTTCATTTACACGATCTCCATTACAGGATCTTCCATTTACAAGCCTGTAAATCCCTGTATATTCTTCATGTGTCTTATTCATATAAAGCAGGTGCTCAGCCCACATGATTGACAGCAGAACTCTAACTAATGCTGGCGCATTTGTTTGGAGGGTGCAAAAAAGGTGGCAGCTAGGAAGAAACATGCCCACATGGAGAATGAGTTTGGGGAGAGAACATCACCCGCCCCCCCACCAGGAGGAGAGTCGGGGGATGGCGGAGGCTACTTCCCAAGAGGAGAAGGTGAGCGGCACCCCGGGGGTCTGCTGAGAAGAAGAGCAGGGGGCCAGAGAGACTGGACAGTGAGGAAGGGCCTATGGTAAGAAGGGCTTCCCTGCAGAAGCTGAGGAGCTCAGAGTCTGTCTGAGGTTCCTGTAAGAGTGGGGGTGGGGGCAGGAACACCCCCACCCCACCACCCCACCCCCGCCCACCACTGCCCCAGCCCCTGAAAGCCTGCTAGAGATTTTTACACTTAGTCCCCCATCGTCCACCTCATACAGCAATCCTGCGATGAAAACGTGTTAGATAATCTAGCGGAGTTCTAACAACTGTGTTTCCAGCTGATAGGGACTAACATAATCCTGCAGCTGGAAACACAGTTGTTAGAACTCCATGGAGTTGGTTACCTGATTTAGGTAAGGAGAGAGAGACATCTCAGGAAATTGTTTCTTCAAAGGTGGACTCAGAGTGGGCTGAACCCTTTCTCAGCCTTCAAACAATACAACCCCCCAGGGGCTTGTCCTTCTGAGGATAGGGAGGGATTGAATACAAATAACCAGAAGAGCAATTCCCCTGGTGATCCTGAACCTTCTTCAAGTTCACTAATGATCAGACAAGGGGAGTAAACAGTATCCTCCCTAATGGTGAGACCCAGTGAATGAGCTACATGGACAACTGCAAGGATAAAGAAACGATAGCAGAGGATTTGCTTGGATAAAGAAAATGTGCTAGGGGGAAAAAAAATAGAGTCAACTGGGGGAAAATGCCAACTATACCCCTGGGGAATTGTCCAGAGAAACAAGGTAGTTAATGAGCTAAGGAAACCTGAAAAGTAGTGCTGCTCAAAGAGGTCACAGCAGAGAGAGAATAAGAAACAGGGATGAGTTTGCAGGGGGAGCCTGAAGGTCAAAGAGGCAAAAGCAAAAATAATAGCTGAAGACAAAGAGTCTTAGTTATCTAAGCATCAAGATCACTAAACCCATGTTTTTAAAATTACTTTCTGGGAGAATACACTGGTGTTTATAACTAGATCAAAATGTCCCATGGTGCAAATAAATGATTGTGTTCTTGCCCAATTTGTAGGGGAAAAAATGTTATCAGACAAAGATTCACAGTTTGAAGGTTTTCTTTCATAAGTATTCCTTCAATATTGATGCTTACTCGATTATTATGTAAGAGTCTAATGTTAGATGATTCGTGATTCAATCGAAAAGCATACATGAATTAGTTTTGTTTGCTACCTGAAAATATTCCAAGAAGAGGTCTGAGATGTTCAAACATCCCATCTCCTAAAGAAGTCTGAGAACTGAATCCAAGCGAGGCCAAAGTCTAAAAGAGTATAAAACCAAACCCAGTAGCTTCCGTTTGTGGACATTGTAATTTTACTACCTTCTGTACAGACCAGAGTTTCTAGAAAACACAGTGGCCGAATGAACATTACAAAAATGACTGATCCCCTGTCTCCACAGCTTGGAGTAAGAATAAGATGAACCAGAAGACAGGATGGAGTCTTTAAAAGCCAGCTAGTGCTTTCTTCAAATCCCGTTGTTCAATACCAACTATTCAACATTATGCATCATTTAAATACTGCATTAATATGTATGGTGTCCAAGAGGTTATGCAACATGCCCTTGAGACTTTTTTTTATGGCTTCGAAAGCAAAGAGGGAATCAAATTATCCAGTTTGACTTTATACATCCTTTAAATAAACAGCACACTGAAGGATCACCCAGGAAAAGGGTACCACAAGTATCGTTTCGAAGTGGTTTAGAATCCCGTCTTGCTCAGAGCCAGAAAGGCTAGCTGACATTTCAATGTCTCTACGTGCTGGTAGAGACAGGCATAGAAAACCAGAAAGCTGGCTCCACTGACGGAATCCTTGGAGCTCTGTTAACTTCCTCTGACTTGAGATCCAAGATTCTGTGCACCACCCCCACCCCCAACTCCCCCTTCACCTCTGCCCTTAGTCTTTGCGGATTCCTGGAGAGATTCCTTCACTGCCTACTAGGGGAAGCCACAGAGAGTCTATAAGTTCTAATACTTCTAAAGTCAGCCATTAAATGCACATTCTGATGTGTACCCTCTTAAAGTGATTGCTACAAATGACCATCTTTTCTAATCCTCCTCCTGAGGTTTGTGAATTCTGTCTTGATCATAATATACTTATTTCTGTAAATGGGAAAAACATCATTTCCTTGGCAAAAAAAAAGGTAGAGCTGTAACACTGATTGGTATTTAATTTCCATAAAGTATAATTTTCCTATCATTTCATTCATATTAATGTCATCAAAAGCCAGAAGTCATAAGTGATTGGGAGGCATTGGAAGACAATCTGTGACACAGGTTCCCTTTGGTGATCGGAATAAATGAAGCTCTTATACGATATGCTGGAAACAGTCAGAATGCTACAGACCTTTCAGTAGCCCAACCCTAATCCTGGAAGGAAGTGGCTTTGGAGAATAATAAAAACCAGGAATATTTTTAAGTATTACCTCTGCTTTCTCTGCATATCATTTCCCAGTATACCATACCAGTATTTCCCCTCTGTAAAAAGCTGTGTAATCACTTTATTTCGCCTGTCAGGAAATCATGGTGGCATCTTTCTCGCTGGAAAATAACTTCTTGTGATACTTTTCTGACACTGTGGTATTTCTGTCTTCTTCAATATAAAGAAGCCAGCTGAGATTGTTGTCAGTAAGATTTTATAGAAATTCAAAACTAAATTAAGTGTGGGAAAATACTGCATACTCCCTTCAGAAAAAAAAATTTATATTAATATTACTTTGAGCCTACTTTAATCATGTAACTCTTTTGTGGTTCTGACAAGAGTTTCACTGGGTAAAATACTCTATCAAGGCTGATTTACTGGCTTTATATATTAGATATCTATGTATACCGTGATGGTTATTAGGGGCAGGCAGTTTTCTCCTTTGCTCTGACTATATTTGCAAGGAGATCCAACCAGTCCATCCTAAAGGATATCAGTCCTGGGTGTTCATTGGAAGGACTGATGCTGAAGCTGAAACTCTAATACCTTGGCCACCTCATGCAAAGAGTTGACTCATTGGAAAAGACCCTGATGCTGGGAGGGATCGGGGGCAGGAGAAGAAGGGGACAACAGAGGATAAGATGGCTGGATGGCATCACCGACTCGATGGACATGAGTTTGAGTAAACTCCAGGAGTTGGTGATGGCTAGGGAGGCCTGGTATGCTGCAATTCATGGGGTCGAAAAGAATTGGACACTACTGAACGACTGAACTGAAGTGACAATATTTATACTCTAAAAGGAATATGGATGTATTATAGTTGTTACAATGGGGTCGTCCAAAAGGGGTGTGCACTAAGAAATTAACTGTAAAATGCAAAATTAATTGTTCATTGTGATTGTTTGGCTTCCAATGATCTTGATCCCCAAATATGCAGAGTCTATAGTTACATGATCAGTAGGTCCTATATTCATTTAGAGGTGTTCTGGGGGATGGTAGAGATGATGGGGGCCCAGAGGACCTCTTCCTCACATCTTCTTCCCCAAGCTGCCCCCCCACTGTCTCATTTCTTCCCCACAACCACCTTGCAAGAGAGGAGTCAGACAATCAGACACTCGGGTATATAATAATGTATCTCACATCCCATAACTAGAAGGGGCAGGGCTACTTCAGTGTAAAGGGTCTGAACCCAAAGAGTAGTCCCAGAGTAGAGTGAACTTGATCTTTCAGAAAACTGGATTCAGGCCTCACCTCCACCAAACCCATTTCCTAGACAGATACACACACCTCCAAAAGACACAGGTTTTAATTTTTTCTTTCATTTGAGCTAAAAAACATGCTGCTGCCCCGTGTTAAGAAACACATATTTGGTCACAGATGCTATGTACGTCTGCATGCACTTTGTGAAATAAAGAGTTAAAGGCAAAATTCTTTCTCTCACACCCGATGCCCGTAAAGACGGGAGATGAGATGAATCCCAGGTAGTGCTGATGTTGCTGGCCCGTGGACCACACGAGAGAAGCAAGGGACCAGAGCATCTGAAGGGCTCTTCCTGTTCTGAGCATCTTAACATCAGTAGCATGCTTGGCCCCTACTCCCCGGGCCTCTTATACTCATCAGAGCGGTTATGTTCATGTCCCGACTGTTCATATGTCCAAGTTCTATGCCTTCTCTCCACTGACCCAAATCTACCCCAGGTCAAGGTGGGAGCCACGAGGTATTCCTGACCTAGCTCTTTCTCCCCAGTGATCAATATCTTCTAAAGTTCTCTAGCCCTTAGAGATTTTGCCCTCTTGCCCTGCATTGGTCACTAGTTATTTTTTGATGACTCTAATTAAATTATAGGCTAACAAGGCCAAGTCCCTTAATCTTTTCCTGGGGAATACTCTCAAATGGTCAGCTCCTTTCCAGCCTTCAGTTAATACAAACACCACTCCTTGGCAAGATCTTCCCAAAATATCTGATCTAAGTTATTCTCTCCTGCTGCTCCATCTCACCAGTCACAGCACCCTCTTTTAATATCTTCATATTACTCATCAAGCTTTGAAATTTTCTCACTTGTTCACCTCGAACTTTTCTATTACCTACCTGCCCCCTTTCCAGAGAGGGACTTTGTTTACCTGTTCATCACCCTACCCCCAGTGCCTAGAAGAGTAACTATAACATAGTAACTGCTCAGTAAATATCTGTTGAGTGAATAAATGCAAGAATCAAAAAGCTGGGTACACAAGAGGCACTTTAAAAAAAAAAAAATGTTTGCAGGATGAGTCAGAGCCTTTGTCACCCAAGCTCTAGTCTTGAAATCGTATGTTTCTTTGTTTACCTGTTCATCACTCTACCCACAGTGCCTAGAAGAATTACTATAACATAGTAACTGTTCAATAAATATTTGTTGAGTGAATAAATGCAAGAATCAAAAAGCTGGGTACACAAGAAGCACTTTAAAAAAAAACATTTGCAGGATGAGTCTGAGACTTGTCACCCAAGCTCTAGTTTCGATTTCTTTACTTTTGAAAAGGAGTTCCATGTCTGTGTGTTTCTCCCTTCCTGCCGGGTGCTCACAGCAGCTCACATCACAGTTAATTTTGAAAGGAGCTCCGACATGCGAGTTTCTATTAGTTCTCAGTAGGACAAGTCTTCTATCCGGAGTGCTCGTGGATTAGAAATAATAGGGACAGACTTGGTGTGGACGTTCGGGATATGTTTTGGGAACACAGAGCACATTTAGTTGTGAGCTGCTTCTTGGCTGTTCTGTTGATGGTGCCCTCTCTGCAAAGCCCTTTCCAAGCTCGGCTTTGATGGGCTTTCAGCTGTGCCAACACACCCTGGTTTCTCATTTCAGACCTCAATTATCTTATAAGGCACACAATCCAGCTTTGATGCTGTCCATGGAAAATGGTAGAAAATACAGGCCATTGGGGGAAACTGAATGCACAGAAAGGAACCTTCTTATTAGAGAAGACAAGCCCCAGTCAATCTCTTGGTGACTTGCAAAATTAAGAATGAATGGGGCTGGAGGCGAAAGCGAAGGCTGTCTCTGCCACACACCCCAATTGTTTGGAACGGAGGTAGAGGTGCCTGGCTAATATGTTTCATCATATCAAGTGTTCGGGCTTGAACTCTGACATGTTTCAGAAACACAAGAAAACAGGCTGGATCGTGACCTTGACACAGCATGAGTTCACCCTTAGTTTCCAAACAGAAGTTCTCGAAAGTGATGCCAAGTTCCTTCTCCCAGGGGTTCATTTGTGGGCCTCTGGGGAATGGAGGCAGAGGCAAATGCCTGGCCCTCTGGGGCAGCAGCGTTGGTGGGGAAGGGCTGGAAACACAAACCATGTAATCTTGAACTGTGAGAAACCAAGGTTTTCCCACCCTTGGGCTTCCAAGTTCTATTGCTTCATCCAGGCTCTGCCGGGTGTTTTCGTGCCTATTCTGTTGCCAAAGAAATCTAACGGGGCTTTAACCCACTGTTGCGTTTCCTATTTTCTGTTTTATCAAACTCTATTATCCTTTGTATGTGCCATGAAAAAAAGTGTGAGGCTAACAATGTATGTAATGGTGGGACGCAGATCAAAGACTGTGCCTGGTGAAATCTACATTTCAGATAAACAACAGAGAGCTTCTGTGTGTATGTTCCACCTAAGATTTTATTTGCTAAATCTGGTGCTTGGTTTATTGTTTTCTCTAATTTGGGTTTTGTTTGTCATGCTTTTTTTTTTATTGGCTGGGGTATGGAGAAGGAAGTAGGAAAGAGGAGGAGTGAGATATCTGATGTCCCATGCTCAACCCTGGGATAGTGGTTTTTTTTCCCTGTGGTGATGCCAGAAAAAGGCTTTAAAGTCCCTTCTGTGAACCCCTGAAACGCCCAGTCTGAAGAATGTCCTCTTGGTTGTGTTTTTGCAAACTCCTACGCTGACTCTAGAGTGACTTGAGTTTGCAGTCTGGGTTCTCCAGCAAACTGAAATGAAAGGGCCCTAGTAATTGCAAAATGAGTGAGGTGGCGATGGGGAAAGGGCTTTCACCCCCGCCCCCCTAGAGAGTGGGCTTCTTGAGTGACACTGAGCCTGGGCCTTGCGGGCCATGAGGGCAACGTTGCTCAACTACAATAGCCAACCCCGTAACCCCATTTCAGAGTGATTAGGGGTAGGGACCTCCCACGTCAATATTGGTGAACGTGACCAGAACCTGAGAGGGAGGGTAACAAGGCGGGAGAAGAGTTTCAGACTACCAAGGAGGATGGCTAAATGTAATGAGTGTTAAGGTGAAACTGAAAGTTGCTCAGTCGTGTCCAACTCTTTGCGCCCCCCAGAATACTGGAGTGGGTAGCATCTCCCTTCTCTAGGGGATCTTCCCAACTCAGGGATTGAAGCCAGGTCTCCTGCATTGCAGGCAGATTCTTTACCAGCTGAGCATCAAGGGCAGCCCAAGAATACTGGAGTGGGTAGCCTATCAGTTCTCCAGCAGATCTTCCTGACCTAGGAATTGAATTAGGGTCTCCGGCATTGCAGGAGGATTCTTTATTAGCTGAGCTATCAGGGAAGCCCAATGAGTGTTAACCACATGCTAAACATTAGTGAATGTGAACTAAGCTTGTTAATCCTCACAATATGCTGTGAGGCAAGCATGTGTCGTGATTCCAATACATATGGGGAAACTGAGGCAGACCACTGACTTAGTCGATTAAATTCCGTATTTAGTGTGTGGAGGACAAGAACTAGTTCTAGAACACACACACCCAAACTACCTGTTTCTGCAACTGAAAAACCTGAGAGATCAGAGCGTGGGGAGAAGCAGGAATCACAGGGCTGCTGACACGGGCAAGCCTCTCCCACTGCACACTGTTATCCTCTCTCCCTGTTCGGTTCACATTCACCACTAAGGACCCCGGCAGGCTGCCTACCACCATATCTCCTCCTGAGCCCCCCGGGATATACAGGCAGGTGAGCCAGTCCAGGCTGATGACATGACCAAGGGAAGTAAATGGATTGTGAATTACATATATTACATAAAGGTTGTTTTTAAGAAAGAGCAGACGAAAGGCTTCAGTTCAGAGTTTAATCCAACTAATCTAAGCTCATACTGTTCTTTAAAACTTTAGTTTAGTTAAAACTACTCAATCCTAGTCTAGGATTGACTAGTCAAACCAGTCAAACCTAAAGGAAATCAACCCTGAATATTCATTGGAAGGACTGATGCTGAAGCTGAAGCTCCAATACTTTGGCCACCTGATGTGAAGAACTGACTCACTGGAAAAGACCCTGATGCTGGGAAAGATTGAAGGCTGGAGCAGAAGGGGATGATAGAGGGTGAGATGGTGGGATGGCACCACCAACGCAATGGACATGGGTTTGAGTAAGCTCCAGGAGATGGTGAAGGACAGGGAAGCCTTGCCTGCTGCAGTCCACGTGTTCACAAACACTAATTCAAACACGACTTAGCAACTGCACAACAAATTAAGCTCATCTTTTCCCTCTTCTTTTTTCCCAAGGCCCTCACTTCTCTCCTGCTGTCACATGTACTGAATGCCCGGCTGAGCCCTGTCCTACAAACACTGGTGAACAGTTATGAGTAGGTAGTCTTCACCCTTCAGTATCCAGCAGGGAGAAAGAGGGGGTGTCCCACAATCTCTGAAATCACCCCAACTGAACAGCCAGGGAAATCAGAAAGAAAATAACTCCAGAAGGGCTGAGAGCATCATTGTTCCTTTCAAAATAACCACATCACTTGCAAACCCGTGGGAATGTATGTTGATATGATATTACAGAGAGGATAAAGGGCTGCACTAAACAGATGTGATCTGATTTCCTCTGATACCCTGAGCTGAAAACAAAGAAAATAACTGAAGATGATACACTCAGGTGAAACGAAACAGTTCAAAGCTCCAAAGAACTCCAGTTTGGAAGGAAGCCTTTGCATAATAAACCATGAATCTTACTGCAGTCATCCACAGAAGAAAAGTATGTCCCAAGGCCTGTTTGTCTAGAAAAGCATTCTTTTCCTTTCTCCTTAAATCCCTCAGATGAATTTTAACTGTGCCAATGACGGCTACCATTTCTGCTGAAATTTGAAACTGTTAATGGCTTAATCCACCTCAAACCCTAATGAAGTTCTGCAATGCCATTCCTGTTTACACAGCTCAGCAAACAGAGGCCAATGAGGATAGGAGTTGCCACCCGTGGCCCCTGGCAGCCAGTTGTGTCATGAAATCAGATCTCAGAGCCAGTCTTTGTGCAAATCACCAGAGTATTATTGGGATTCAAGAAGTCTAAAGGGCTTCTCTGATGGCTCAGTGGGTAAAGAATCTGCCTGAAATCTAGATGTTCGGAGCCAAAAAAAAAAAAAACACCTTGAAAATGACTACTAGATCAAGTGATTTCTCCTTTGCAGTGATTTTTCTAAAAGGAAACAGTCTGTTGTGGAACTGAAAACTTTCCCTTCATTTTGACTTGTTTTCTAGTGTCTCAGTAGGAACAGAGGTAGAAGGAGGTGGGCTCTGATTACACCATCATTATCCAGCTTCTTATTTGCTTGGAAAGGGAGACATAAGCCACCTTCCAAACATGCAGATGCATGGTTTCCTTTGAGGAAATATTTCTCCTCCATCCCCTCCTGCCTCCCCACCGTCTCCACATCCACCTCACACCTCAGTGTCCACATTTTCGTCTTTAAACCCATAAATGTTTGGTCTTCATTGTTCTTTTTGCAAAGTGCAAGCTCTAGCATTAAACACAAGAGGATGCCGTGTACCTTGAGGAACAATCTTGTCCCTGACACTGCGGGCAGCAAGGCCCTCCTGGGTGGGCTCCGTGGACCCTTGAACAAGCAAACTCAGAATGCACAACAGTCTCCAGCCCCCCACCCCAGCAATATATTTCTCTCTGGGCCCCAAAGTTCAGACAGCACCTGCTCTTCTGCTGCTTTCTTCTTGAACCCTGGCTGCCCTATTTCAATAGATAATTGAAATCTTTCTTACTTTCTTCTCAATTCTCCATGGGGAAATTCCACTTTGAAATGCTCGCTTCCCTGTCATTTTTACTTTACAGCTGAGAGGACAGGAATGAGCCAGGAAACAGGACTCCTCTCCCCCTCTCGCTTTTTAAAAAATGACGTAGAGAGTTTGGACGGCCTCCCTCCCCCCACCTCCCCTCTCTGCTGCTAACCCTGATTCTTGGAGAATTGTAGTTTTCCTTTGCAAGCTTGCTGGTGAGCGCGCGCGTGTCGGAACAGGAGGGACTGCCAAACGAGAGCCCCGGAGCCGATTCTAATCTCCGATGAGCCCCAGCTGCCCGAGTCCGGGGGAGCGACCACAAAAGCCCGGCGGGGCTGGAGCGCGTGGACAGCGGACAGCGGCGGCCACGAGCCCCGCGGGGCGCGCGGCGCGGCGGGGGCGGCTCCCCTCGGCCCGGCCTGACTTCGCTGGGGGACAACTTACTGTGTTCGCTGTGCGTCCACACTGCCAACTCCCGAGTGGGAGGAGGGAGACAGACCAGGCTGTGTCGTGTCCACGAGTAGAGGCAACAAAAGAGGAAGAGAGGAGAGGGGAGGCGGGGAGGCAGGAAGGCAGGGAGACGCGGGCGCTACCCTCGGGCGTCGATGGGAAGCCCCTCCGGGAGCAGCGGCCCTTCCTTTGGGAACCCTCCGGCCCGCGGCTCAGACAGGTAGTTGGGAGGGAAAGAACAAAGCTCCAGCCCCGGGCAGGCGGCGGTCCCGGGGCGCCCCAGGGGCGGGGAGGGCCGAGGCTGAGGCGCCCCGCGCGCGCCCCGGGCCCGGGCCCCCTCCTCCGCCTCCCCTCGCGCCTCCTCGCTCCCGGGGAAGCGGTTCTTCCGAAGGGACGCGCGCCGGCGGGAGAGGAAGTGTGGTGAGGGAGACCGGCGAGGCGGGGGGACGGGAGCCGCGGAGGAGGCGGGAGGTGGGGCGGGGCGGGGGGCGGGGGGCGGGTGCGCCCCCGAGCCGCCGAGGCGGGCCGGGTACCGACTGCCATCCTGCAGCGATTTCCCTGTGTCATGGCTCCGGTCTCTTAGCAACCGCCGCGGGTCCGGCCGCCCCGAGCCGCTCTCCCCGCCGCCGCCGCCGCCGCCGCCACCGCGGGCTCAACTCCACCCGGCGGTGCCCGGCGCGCACCAGCCGCACAAAGAGGCGCGGGGCCGACCAGCAGGCAGGGCCGGACTAGAGGCCGGGCGGCGGGGAGAGTGGCTCTGGGCGGGATGCGGGATGCAGAGGACCTGACACTTCTTGGAAACTCCGGGGAATGGCTCCCGCCCCGGCGCCGGAGAGGGATGCGCACCCGGGGCTGACGCTCGCCCCCGCCGGGATGCTGAGCCGCGCGCGCACCGAGGGCCCCGCGGCGCTGTCCCCGCGCTCCGCCGGCGGCTCCGGCTCGAAAAGTTTCTCCATGGTTCCTTTGTGTCGCCCGAGCGCCCGTTCGCCGGCCCCGAGCTGCCCCCGTCTTCCCGGGTAAGTGAGCGATATTCTTGGCTTCCAGCGCTGCCATCTTGAGCCGTTCTGTCCGTCCCCCCGGGCGCCGCGGCCCCAGCCCCCGGCCCCAGCCCGGTTCCCCCGCGCGGGGGTTCGGGACACTCGTGTTCCTGGGCGGGCTACGCGGCACGCGCTGCCCGTATACAAGCGAGTTCAGGATTGCCCTCACTTTGCTCCCGCCTGGCTTCGTTCCAGAGGAGGACTCCCAGCTGCTGCACTCATGTGACTCCAACATAAATAAGCAGACCTAAAAGGAAGGGCAAGGGGGGCTCGCTGCCCTGCCGGGGAGGGGCCGGGGGTATTGAGGACCCGGGCAGGGCAGGGCGCTGCCAGTCCTGTGGGCTCGGAGCCGCAGACACGGAGTGGGGCTTAATCCATCACGAGCCGAGAACTTGAACGTCTCTCTTGGAAGCAGTTGTATTTTTAGACATCCCTCCTTTCTTTTCCCCCAGCCTCCATTCCTTTGCCACGGAAAGACCAGCACCAGGCAGTAAATTGCTAGGGTGGCCGAGCTCGAATGCTAAGTTTGGTTTCCTTCATTATGCACGAAGAAAACCTCCAAGGTGGTTCTACCTCGCCATCTGACCTTTGTCAGTATTTCCCCGTCAGATGGAGACACGCTATAAAGGGGTTCAGGCTTCAGCAGAGCTGAAGGAATAATAAACTAGGGAGTTAATTACTAGCTATTAAACTAATTTTAAAGATCTTCTGTAAACGATTGTTGAAATCCATTCCAGTCTCCCTTACCTTGTACCCGGAGCCAAAGCTGCCTTGTGAGGAAAAAAAGCATGTGTGGACCTTCCTCCCCCAAGACGTCCAGCGTCCCCATCAGTGCCCAACAAAATGTTAGCCCTTCTCTTTTCTTTGGGAGAGCCACCTCGCCAATTGAGGCTGCCTTTGCTTCTAAAATGTCTGGCTCCCCAATCCTTCTTAAGACAATCACTCATCTCCAGATTATTACATTAAAGATGCTGGAGTTTGGGTATCACTTAAAAAAGCAGTCTTTGCAGTTACAACTACGTAATAAATATGCTTATTTGGAGGGAAGGATAGACAGTAAGCCACTCTGGTTTCTGTTTGGGGTTGTTTTGTTTGTTTGTTTTTCTCAATCTCTGCTTACTGGTGCAGCTCCTACCTAAAAAACAAAATTCAAAGGGTTTATAAATGTATTCTGTCCACTAAGCTCTCTCTCACCTACTCAGTGTTTAACCCCTCTCTAGCCCACCTGACATTCCTTCTTACTGAAAGCCAACCAAGTTCCAAGGAGATACTGATTTGCAAACATTGTAAATAGCTGATTACCATTTGCTTTTCCACCAGTGGAGAAATGATCCTGTCTTGATATGATAGAGGGGATCAAGGGGCAAAGCTGTTCACCCAGGCACCAACTAAAAGCAAAATTCTACCTGAACAATCCCCCATTTTCAAAGGGCAGTTTATTCTAAAACATGAATTATTTTATAAAGGATATAATTCCCAAAGGTTTGTGAGTGATATCTAAGCCTTCCGATTTCATACAATGCCCTTAATTTTAGCATCTCTATTATAGGAGGGAACACAACCAGTGGAACAGAAAATGTGTTACTCTGGGGATCCAGCAGGACTGAAATTTTTAGAAGCTGACAGATATCCACAGAGTTGCATCTGTGTCGTTTATCTACCCAGGGCTTTATTATAAACCACTAAACTTCCTGTAAGATAGTCCACTGATTGTTGTCCCCCCCTCCTTTCCTAAAAATGACCTCATGAGAAAAACATGGGAACAGCTCTCCCTTGGGAGATCCTACAAGCCATCATTATTATGTAGACTGCTGTACCTAGTTAATTGCCTCCTTATTTGAATATTTGGATTCTTCAGAATGTGCTGTTGGCACATTATAAAGGGTCAGAAAGCTATGATGGCAGGTCTCTTCTCTTTTTTTTTTTTTTAGATTGGAATTTTCCCACATGAGAAAAAGATCTTTCTCTTGGAGATGCTGGGAGGACTGCTTAAATTCCCTGATGGGCTCTAGCACATGATACCTTTAAGGGAGTTCCTCTGAGGGAGGAGAAGAGGCCAGAGAGAAAAGCGCAGTTACATAACCTGTTACCTAAAACTAAATATTCCACCCCAAGAAGCTGTCCAGATGTTGCAGGAAAGAGATGAGGGAAGGCGCTGTTAGAAGGATCAGCTTGCTTGGAGCTATGAGAACAATGATGGCTTGGAGACAAGTTGGTGAAGGAATTCATGGTCGGAGTACTGACATAGCTCTCAGGTGTTCCTCCAGCCGTGAACTCTTTATTAATTACCTCGGGTAAATAAGCCGTCTGCCAGGATGTGACTTTTCATTTCCGTCCAGTGAAAGGACTTCCTTTAGTCTTTATGAATCGGTAACTTTTTTGACTGTTTCAGGGACTTTGAAGGCCCCACAGACAGACAGACCCTCCTCTGTTAAGAGACTTGGAAGTCTGGGGCGCCCCCACTTGGGAGACCAGGAGAGCCCGTGCCCACGAGCGCTGAGTCCCCACGTTAGTTTTCACTCATGGTCAGAACTCCGTTGGCTGTCAGCCTGGAGCTTTTGAAATGAGCACTGCTGGAATAGTACCTACAGTGTTTGGGGGATGGGGGAGTAAAGAAGACGTCCTCTCCAAGTGTTTTTAACCGTCTCGGATCAGTTACCGCAACAGTGCTTCTCGTCCCTAATCTACTGCCCGCACCCCCTGGTCTCCACGTAGGGCACTCCTGTTAGTGGGTCATGGCCTCGGGATGTGGGATGGAGGGGGGGGGGGGCGCACACGTGTTGGGATCCCGGAGCCGGACTATGGCAGAGCGCGTGGGATGTTGCCGCAGCCAAGCCTACACCCTCTGACTGTCTTCCTCTGCTTTGTAGCAGGAGGAGGTGGAGGAGCGGCTAGTGGGCAGCTGGTGCCCCCCCTGCCCCCCGCACAGGCCTCCGGCCCCGGGTTAGCCCTACTCTCCACCGCTCGCTATGATCGCCACCGGCGGCCTCCTGAGGATCTCCGCCCGGAAGCAGGACCCCCTCCGGCCCCCGGGCCAGGTCCCCAAGCGCAAGCGGAAAGCCAAGAGGAGGCGCAAGAACGACGTGGTGGTGGTGAAGGGCAAGCTGAAGCTGTGCTCCGTCTCTGGACTCATCGCCCTCTGCGGGATCGTGGTGCTGCTTGTAGGCATCGCCCTGGCGGTGGTGGGCTACTGGCCCAAGGCCAACGGGGCCCACCGGGAGGGGGCTAAACAGCCGCCGTCGCCGCCCGGGGGCAGCGGCCACCGCGTCCCCTCTGTGACCAACAGCAGCAGCGGGGGCAGCAGAAACCGGTCCAGGACCCAGCTGGGGCCTCCGGAAGGTGTCACCGCCAGTTCGGTGGGCGCGCCCAGGAGCACGCCCCCAGCACGGTCCCCCGCCCCCTCCCCGTCGTCCTCCACGTCGGTGGGCTTCTTCTTCCGCGTCTTCTCGGGCTACCTGCACTCCGACAAGCTCAAGGTCTTCGGGCCCCTCATCATGGGCATCGGCATCTTCCTCTTCATCTGCGCCAACGCAGTGCTCCACGAGAACAGGGACAAGGAGACCAAGATCATCAACCTGCGGGACCTCTACTCCACCGTCATCGACGTGCACAGCCTCCGCGCCAAAGACCTAGCGGCCGCCGCCTCGTCCTCCGGCCCCGCCTCGGCGCCCCCCGGGGCCGCGCCGCTGAACGGCTTCCTGGGTTACGTGCAGTCGCGGAGCCTGGAGCTGAAGCCCGGGACCCGCGGCGGCGCCGCCGGGGACGCCTTCGGGACGGCAGCGAGGCTGGCCCGCGGCGCCTGGCCCCACCCCGCGGCGCGGGGCGGGGGTGGCGGGGGGACCCCAGACGCCGCGTCCCCGCCCGACCTGGCCTCGTCCCCGCGCCGCCCGCGGGAGTCCCCGAGCCTGGCGGAGGCCGTGTACAGCATCTACCGCGAGCGCCCGGGCGTGGCCGGCCGTCGCCGGGCCGCGAGCAGCGGCAGCAGCCCGGCGCCCGGCAGCCCCGCCGAAACCTGGGGGCGCCCGAGCACCGCCAGCTCCCTCGTAGGGTCGTCGCTGAGCGCCTTCGCGCTGCTGCCCCTGCCGGGGGACCGCGACGGGGACGCGGGGGCCGCGAGCCGCGGCTGGCAGCGGCCGCCCGGGGAGCGCGGCGCCCGGGAGATCCCGCTCGACCTGAGCCTCGCCGACCTCCGGGGCGGTGCCCGGGGCGGCGCACGCTGGGCGCCCCGCGAGCCGGAGGAGCCGGCGGCCGCGCGCGCCGCCAGGGGGCAGGGCGGCCGCCTACCCAGGACCGGCAGGCACGCGGCCCTGCGGCGCCGCAGCACTAGCGGGCTGCCGGACTACCGGGCGGCCCAGTCCCCCGAGCCCCCGGCCGCCTCGCGCAGCGCGGACCTGGACTCCAGCCTCCCGGAGCTCGCGGCCTCCCCGGAGCCCCCCGCCCGGCCGGACTCGCCGAGTTCCCAGTCTGATGACCCGTCCGGCAGCAATAAGGGCTACACTCCCCTGCGAGAGACCGGCACCTCCCTGGAGTCGATGGGGGACCTGGGGGCCGGTGGAAACCCAGACGGGGAGGACGCCCCCGCCCCGGGGCCGGAGCAGAGACCCCCGGAGGATCCCGGTCAGGAGGCCCCCGAGGCCGAGCTCTCCCAGCCGGTGCAGAGGCAGTTTACAAAAAAGGAGAAACTCTACATGATTTCCCGGTCTCACGCCTCAGGGGTCGAGGACAGAGAACTGGAGAGTGCTGGCATTTAGCAAGAGAGAGAGAGAAGATAGGAGAAATGCCCGCAGGAAGCAGGGGGTTTATCCGCGGAAATCGCCCACTACCCAAAGAGCTGCAGAATGTTAGCCTTGAATTGCGTTCACGAGATTCCTGTAGATAATTCCAAGCAATTTTTTTTTTCAAAGCAAACTAGTCTTATAGGTCCGATGGTGATTGTATGTTCTCTGAAAACCAAATGTATTAAAAGGTCAGCAATCTAGTCCTTAGATAAAATTCTCTTAATTTTCTGAGGATCAAAATAATATATTTTTGACAGTAAATGTGCACTTTACTCCAACTTTTTTTTTTTGGATCTCTAATTCCCCTGACCTGTACTCTGCCGCTGGTTTTGTCCCTAGCTGCTCGTGAATGACAAGCTTTCTTCCTTCTGTGCTTTTGGGGAGCATAGAAGGGTTTGTCTCAGTTCTCTGAGAACTGATTTTACTCAGTGAAGTCAAAGCCAAAAGCATGAGTTTGTCTGAAGAGATCACAGTTCCCTGCCCCACCCCTGTCTGTTCATCCCACCACCCAAAGGCCTCTTTATTTTTGAAAAGGGTATTTACATTTTGCTACTAGGGTATCTCATGGAGACTAGGGGCCAGCATCAAGTGGGACTGTTACATTCCTCAATTCACTATATCAAGTACACAATACTTTATGGAGTATTATCACACCTGTACTGAAAATAGCATTACCATGAAAAAAATCTTTTTTTTAATAAAACAAGTTTCCAAACAAACAGTTAAACATAATATTGCCTCCTTTTGCCTCGTAACTAATACTTTAACACATGTAAAGAAAGCATGGGGCAGTTCAGCTGGTAAACCTAAGATATTTGCTATATAATTACACTACTACTGTGATTCAGCACCATCCTCGGTCATTTCAAGCATATTTTTAACTTTTAAATACAGAATAGAATTGAACGTTTGGGAGCGTCTCTTTGAAATGAAATATTAAATTAACAGTAATTTTCAACAATGCTTCTAGTTTACCTTTAGGATTAATCTACAGAGTACCCAGGCTTCATGTTCTCTTGCCATCCTCTTGGCAGTTAGCTATTTGATTTTTGCTTTCAAATTCGAGGTCTTGAATCCATGGCCTACATAGACTAGCAGGTCATGTTTTAATAATGCGGTAGGTTGTTTATGCCTGATATTATTAAAAGTCAATTAGTTAGTGTTCAAGACCAGTAGACAAACACAATAATTAGTGTACCAGTCTGATGTCCTCTCCTATGGAGGGTGAGCTCAGCCTGTTGGGAATGGTGTGACTTTTTCTCAGCTTCTCAGAGACAGGTTCTCTAGTTATAGGCAGCTGAGGCTAGCATTGCAGGAATTTAAAATATAGATTTTCAAGGAAAATCTTGTCAAAGATGCAGTCCTCTTGACCCCCAGGGGTGAAACAGTGGGTTCCGGGGACAGGATACAGACTCAGGGGTGAAGTTGGACCCCAGCTTTGGGCATTTGCTGGCTGTGTAGCTATGAACAAGTCACAAATGTTGGGTCTCTGTGATCTCATCTATAAGAGGGGGATAACTAGACATACCAAGGGCTACTCCAATGGCTCAGTGGGTAAAGAATCTGCCTACAATGCAGGAGACACAGGAGACGAGGGTTGGATCCCTGAGTTGGGAAGATCCCTTGAAAAAGGAAATGGCAAGCCACTCCAGTATTCTTGCCTGGAGAATCCAATGGACAGAAGAGCCTAGTGGGCTGTAGTCCATGGGGTCGCAGAGTCGGACACAACTGAGCGACTAAAAACCACCAGACATCCCACATAGAGCTATGAGGGGTGGGACGAGGAGGTTATGTGGACAGAGTCCACGTTCATTGATTGAATGCTTGGTTCAGAGCAGTACTCAAAGACAGCAGTTACTGAGACTGTCATCATGATAACTGTCTGAATGTATGCTGGAGGAGAGTGGGCCTCCCTCCCACTAAGCTCTAGAAAGCCTGGGCTCAAATCTGGAAGATCCACTTACTATCTGTGTAACCTTAGGCAAATCGCTTAATCCCTCTGGGCCTCTGGTGGATGATATAATCTCTATGATTGCCTTCAGCTCTAAAAGCTTTACTTAAATTCAGGGTATTTGTTTTGTCCCGGATACAATCCTATCATATTTGCACAGACAACTTTGCCAAGTGAACATAATACTTTGTCAACTCCATTTAGTGTCACATTCTGTGATCAATTTTTAAAGGACCTAATTTACTCCCAGATTGAATCTGCATTATGCTCATAACACACTTTAAAACTGTGGATTAATTTGTTTGACTGTACCATAGAGCAAAAGTGAGTTTCCACTAATAAGACTGACAAACAAAACCATACCTTCAGGTAGTGTTAAATTTCAAGTCTCAATTATTTTATAGCCCTTAACCAAAGTATTTAAAAATTTCCTCATTTTTCTTCTCAATTATCTTACACCCTGGGTACTTCATATACTGAGAGAATCTGATGAGTTGTCTAAAAGGAAAAACATTCTAGTGCTCAAATGCTGTTCCTAGTCCTCAGAAAATATACCATCAGATGTTTGTTTAGCAAATAATAAACCCACAGCCGCTTAGTTTGACTAAATATGGGTGGGCAGAACATTCATATCTTATAAACTTCAGAAAATTCAGTCCCACCAATTGCCTGGACTTAACAACGCTGATTGCCTCATGATATTAATCAGATTAAATAAAAACTTCTAGCTCACATTGATCTGGATACAGGCCCTCTGAAATTGAGTAACTTCAGCAAACTAATTTAGCTCGGTATCAAGTCACATCTCTTTTAACTACTGAGCAATTTAAATGGATTTTTTTTTTAACCCGGAAATGAGCCCAATTTTCCAAATCTTGGGAGGAGCTAGGCTGTCATCAGACCTCAGAAGGAATCCTCCGCAGTTACGATCATAGTGGTACATGATCCTTCCTGTTCACAGAGCAGAGATCTTCTGCAATAATAATGTTAATACTTTCTATGGACCAAGTTATCTTCTGTACACTCTAGACATTGATCTCAGTAACTCCCCACTCAGCCCTCACTCAGCTCTAAAGAGATAGGGTTATTATTACACCCACTTTACAGAGAAAGACACAAGGCGTGATGGAGTATTCACCCAGGTTACACAGCTGGTGCCCGGTGGAGCCAGGATTTACAAAGTGTTGAGGATTATCTCTATGTGTTGGCATATGCCAGGCTGAAGCTGGCATTTCTAGAGACCATCAAAATATTGTCTATGTTTTTAGCATCCTGCTTGATTCCTTTCTGGAAACCACTGTTGGAGATATCCGCGGAAGAATCAGAATGCACAGCCAGTTAAAATCTTGACTTTGCATTTAAGTCTTCAGACTGGCACAGACAAAGCTGTTTTAAAGTCAACTTTGCAGCATTTGTTGAACAGATCTTAAGAGATGACAGAATCAGCCCCCCTCCTTTATTTATACATGAGGTCACTAAGAATTAGAAAGATAGAGTCATTTATTCGAAGGCAAACAGCGGTGGCAGGACTAGAATGTTAAAAGAATTGCAATAATTGGCATATGCATTGCCCCACATCCTGAATTTCTGTCAGACTACTCAGCATCTCTGGGTCTCCATTTCCTTCTTCAGACAGTGGGAATAACAACTGTGCCCCCCCTCACAGGACTGGATTAAATGAATTCACACCTGTGCAGAGGGCTTACAACCACCTTGGAAGGCAGAGAGTATTATAAAAAGTTTTTAGAGCTTTATTTAAAATAGAATCAACTGCTGAACAGAATGCTTTCATATGACCTTCCTGTTTATTAACAAAATAACGTTAGGTTTGAAATCTGGAGAGTAAGGCAACATGGCATGGTGGCTGGAAGCCTGACTTGGGGTTTGGTTCGGAACACGGGACCTGGGGCCCACATCTGTTCAATGGAAATAATCTTGGAATTAATTATTTAATTAAAACTACATAAACTAACATCCGTGAAGGACTTAGAACAACTCCTGCCACAAATAAACCTTTGGTAAATGTTAACTACTGTTATTAAAGGCAAAATAGAGAAAAGTAATTAGTAGGCTAAATTTACTGCTCAGTTGTTAGGGACAACCATAAACTTACTATACTGGAAAAAAAAATCTGCATAATTTAGACATGTTAGAAAAAAGAGAATTTAAAAAGTGAGCATGGAGGTCCCTGCAATGGCCCCCAATAGACCATGGGATGAATGAGCACCGGATGTGTATTCCTCATGGTCCGGCATCATAATATTTTATGACAAGCAATGACTATGCAAACCAGCTTACTGGGCTGGTTTTGGCCACCATTATTTCATTTCCATTTATCGTGGGCTGGTGACATCAAAGAGGCCAAGCTAGCCCCTTCCCATCCCTCCCACCCCCATGGTCCCAGCCCCTTTCTATGAAGGGAGTCAGCATGGGAGAAAGTGAGGAGTCGGTGCTTGTGGATTTTCAGAACCATGTCAACAACAGTTCTTTATAACTAGTTTTTCTTGAGTCATTTTGTGTAGTTTTTAATGATGGAATTTTGACACATTTTTTTTAGAGAACTTAAAAAAAATCTCCTGCCAATCACATTAAATTAGAAACAAAGTATGAATGTGCATTTTAATCAGAATAGTATTTTTGCCAAGATATAAAAATATAAATATATACAAATACATTTTACAGTCACATAAGGAATAGGATTGATCTTCGTGGGATTTGTTTTCTGTAGACTCAGGCCATTGTCTGATTGATTGATTTAGGACACAAAATCATGGGTGAATATTTAAATTTTTGAATGACAAACTCTGAAAAGCATCCTAAGGCTTTTCTCCCTTCGTTTCTCTTAGAGAAATCATCTTTTAGGTCCTCTCTTCAAAAAGAATGACTTCCATTTAACAGATATGAAAATTCTATGTGCTATAAGTTACCAGCTTCCCTGGTAAAGAATCTGCCTGCAATGCAAGAGACCCAGGTTCCACTCCCAGGTTGGGAAGATCCCTCGGAGAAGGGAATGACAACCCACTCCAGTATTCTTGCCTGGAGAACTCCATGGACAGAGGAGCCTAGTGGGTTATAGTCCATGGGGTCTTAAAGAGTTGGACACAACTGAGGAACTAACACTTTCTGTTAAGTCACCACGAACTGGGGAGTCCACTTGTCCTAGTAATTTTAGTCAAACAGCCGCCTGACACCTCCGAAGACTTGAGGAGCAACCTCTTCCGGCGTGCTCATTTTCTGTGGTAGGTCCCTCTGGGCAAGAACCACAGCAGGAGCTATAAATGGCCCAACCCTGGGAATTTAGGTTGCGTCCATGAGCCAGAGTTCTTTCACGTTTCTAGCATCTCGGATATATTTATTCAAGTTTAAATGGGCTTCCAAAAACCCTCACCCCAGCAACAGTGTCAGCCTGGAATATGGCCCTATACAGCAAACAGAATGTTTGGCTAAACCAGTACTAAGATAATAGGTTTTTGGTTTTTTTTTTTTTTCCCTATGCTCATAATGTTACTGTCAAAAGGCTAAAAAAGCTTAAGCACTTCCACCTAGAGCATCATAAAGCCCATGCCCTGTATCAGCACCTGTGCCACTTTACCTGAGCTCCTGATCCTACACTGTGGCCAAGGCCACTAAGGGTGAGACGGTTGACTGTCAACCACAAGAGAGGAAAAAAGTGGGCAGATCCAGGTGTGGAAGAGGTGACATCCTGCAAAAAGACAGAAAAGATAAAGTTAAGCTGGGAAAGCTTTTCTGTTTCACAAAGGAGCACTTAGTTACACTTGTTTACAGATTATTTGTATGTAGCCAAGTGTTTTAAAATGAAACATTATGGTAACTTTTCAGTTCAGTTCAGTTGCTCATTGGTATCCCACTCTTAGGGATCCCATGGACTGCAGCACGCCAGGCTTCCCTGTCCACCACCAACTCCCAGAGTTTACTCAGACTCATGCTCATTGAGTCGGTGATGCCATCCAACCATCTCATCCTCTGTCGTCCCCTTCTCCTCCTGCCTTCAATCTTTCCCAGCATCAGGGTCTTTTCCAATGAGTCAGTTCTTTGAATCAGGTGGCCAAAATATTAGAGTTTCAGCTTCAGCATCAGTCCTTCCAAAGAATATTCAGGACTGATTTCCTTTAGGATGGACTGATTGGATCTCCCTGCACTCCAAGGGACTCATAAGAGTCTTCTCAAAACACCACAGTTCAAAAGCATCAATTCTTCAGTGCTCACCTTTCTTTATAAGCAAGTGTTTTAAAATGAAACATTGTGCTAATTTTTAGTCCTTAGAAAATACTATTTCAGCAAATGCATGGCTGAATATTTTCCCATATTTAAGAAATTCAAACTAACCATGTATTATTGAAATTAACCCACTTGATACTAGGGACTGCTAAATGTCTAATAATGTTTAATAATGGAAGGAGAGAAATGTATCTGCATATTTACAAAGAATTGATTTCTGATGAGAAACTCAAGTATCTTTAAACTATATCCATGCTTTCAAAGGGAGAAAGTACACAAGTTGTTGTAACTGGTCTGTTAGGTCCATCTAAGCCAGACAGGCCAAAAAACTACTTTGTCTCAATGTAGGACTTTGGCCATTGCTTTATGTGATAATTACCTGACTCCCATTTTACATAGCTTATAACTTAAGAGAAAACAATTTCACCTGTAGGAACAAACGACTTTAGCTAAAGCCGCTGTCCTCTGGGTAACCAAATTCATTTTCAGATCAGTTCAGATTTTTAGGGCTTCTGTGGTCCTCAGATGGTAAAGAATCTGCCTGAAATGCAGGAGACCTGGGTTCTATTCCTGGGTCGGGAAGATCACCAGGAGAAGGGAATGGCAACCCACTTCAGTATTCTTGCCTGGAAAATCCCATGGACAGAGGAGCCTGGCGGCTCTAGTCCATAGGCTGCTAAGAGTCAGACATGACTAATCAACTAACACACACACATAGGAGGCATGTAGGCACTGTGCAAGGTAGGAAGGCTGGATCTTATGAAGCAAACACAATTCCAGACCACGGGGTTTGCGATTGTGTTATTGATACAGGCACATGACCAGTCATTTCAATACAATGTAAGAAATATGAGCACTATGACATGGACCCTGCAGCTGAATCTCAAGAAACCAAGAAAGTGTCAACTGGTGCAAAAAGGTACAATAGGTGTATCAAACAGCGGAACCAGCCTGAGCAACTGTGTAAAGGCAAAAATGCAACTGAACAAGCTAGATTGTCATAACACAACATCACAACATAATGTGTCTTTTCCAGAGAATCCCCCAAATTGCAGAGAGCAACCTGTTTCAAAACAATGAAAAACAACAACAAAACTATCTATGTATGGGGTAGGTTGACAGACAGATATCTCCTTCTATAAGTAGTAGAAGCATTTTGGGGATCAAGATTAAAATGATTTGGGCATTAAAGTGCTCAAAAAGTATATTCTATACCATCTGGTATTTATTAGACATTTAATTTGGTTCCCTGGTGGCTCAGATGGTAAAGAATCTGCCTGCAATGCAGGAGACCTGGGTTCAATCCCTGGGTCAGGAAGATCCCCTGGAGAAGGGAATGGCAACCCACTCCAGTACTCCTGTCTGGAGAATCGCCATGGACAAATAAGCCTGAGGGTCTATGGGGTCTCAAAGAGTTGGACATGACTGACTAAGCGCACGCGCGTGCGCGCGCACACACACACACACACACACACACACACACACACACACACACACACACACACAGACATTTAATTATGCCCTCTTTATAACTGACCTTGACCAGCAGGGCTTCTCCCCTACAAAGAATCACTACATGGAACTAATCATATTTTCATTGACCCTAAGCTTTCTTTATGGAGAAGGAAATAGCAACCCACTCCAGCATTCTTGCCTGGAGAATCCCATGGACAGAGGAACCTGGTGGGCTACAGTTCATGGACTTGCAAAGAGTCGGACATGACTTAGCAACTAAACCAAGCTCTCTTTATGAGCAAAACTGCTGAATCATATAATGCTTTACAATAACCATTTATCAATAGTTTAAATGTTGAAGTCCTGGATATCACTTCTCTCAGTGTGGTAGAGGGGGATAAGACTGGGATGGGCTCCAGCAAGGTGGATAATGTCATGTTTATCACCATGCCCTGAGCACTGGGGCCAGGACTGGAAGCATGAACTCAGGGCTATTTTATCAAGGCTGCAGGGTGCTTTCCAGAATCCAGATGTGACAACTGAACGTACTTCTACATTAATTTGCAACATCAACTATATCGAAGCAAAAATAATTTATCTTTGTTAAGAAAGCATCCCATTCCTATTTTTTCACACCCACGTTCATAGCAAAGCAAAAGATTACCTAGCTGTTCTGATGCAAATAAGAACAAGATAAATCTGAATATTCTTTATGAATTGGCACCAGAAGGCTAAGCTTTTAAATTTCTAAGTAGCCAGTCACTTGAGGATAGTCACTGAAACCAGATTCATCCAGAATAATGGTTTGGCACAGTATAAATGCAACCTAATACTTCATTTACACATAAAACTGCAAACTAAAAGATTGGGGGGGGGGGAATCTACTTTTTCAATACAAATATTCTAATAAAGTAAAAAAAACAGTATTATTTTGTTTGAATTTCTCACATTTTGATTTCTTTTGAGATCTTTATAGTGGGTAAATGGTCAAAACAAAAGTATAAAATGTGCTCTTTTCTCTAATCCATCAAAGTAAGAATTTTGCATTACAGATCAAGTTCAACAGATATTATCAACTGCAGTGTCATCATCAGAGCCATTAAAGAAATCTTTCAGAGAGATATATTTATTGGTAAGAGATTTAAAATTTGAAAATACTGGGAGCTAAAATGCTATAGTTAATATGGCCTGGCAAATGATGTCAGGAAGAAAATAGAATTCTAGATAGAGCAAGAAAATTCAAAAGACTAATTTGGTGACCTAAATGCTAATCCTTCTGCTTATATAACCACACATCTCAATGTGTTTGGAGCACAAAATATTATTTCATCGCTCGCACATTTTATTGTACAGTTCCTTCCATTTGTATTCCTAACTTCATTTTATCTTTATGCCTAGGAACATTTCCTGATTTATTAGTCTTGCTTGGGATTACTATCTAAGGGGAAAAAAGAATGCATTTATAATGAAAGTCATAATAATAATAACACATATGATAATAATTATAATAGGCTTAAAGGAACCCAAAGATTAATCTGAGTACTTTACTAATAATATAGTAATTATTTGTGCCCATTTTAAAAAATGTCTTCTCAGAGAGTAAATTAAATGATATCTTCTTAAAACACGTGCTGCCAAAACACAATTAAAATGCATATTTGCAACATCTGCCTTTCTTAATACCATGAACGTTGGACCCTAAAAACTTTCTTTTATTTTTATCATATATTCTAAGTCAAGATTTAGGGGTGGATGCTTTCCAAGATTTCTTTTATTATAAAGTAAATGAAAAAAGAAATTTAATAATACTATAACTGATTTTTTTAAATGCCAGCTTTGATTAAGTCAATAGCAATTAAACATAACACTTACAAATAAATTGAACGCAGAATCTGGCTAGCCTGTGAGGATGAATCATCTTCAATGGAATCACCAAATAATAGTAAAAAAATAAGTAAATAAAATGATATAAAAAGAAAAAACTTCTTTCAGGCATGATTAGGGCCATGAGTAAAAATAATCCAAGTTGATAAGTGGCAATTTCTAATGCAGCCTAATTTTAGAAAATTATTTGGTGATTGTATAAATGTGACATGCCTGAAAAATGTTAATTAAACTGGTTTTACACAATGGTTGAGATGTATAATTATTTAGCCATGCTCTCACAGTCATTTGGAAGGAAACTGCAAGTTCCAACTCTAAAAGGCTCTTATGGGTTCTAAGCCCTTGGAGCTGGTGGTTGAACGCAAAGCCTTTTCTATCCCCTGAAAATGATGAGGTCCCAGAAGTGTCGCAGTCATGTTTCACTCATCTCTGATTTCATTTACTCATGTTAGGAAGAACAACATTAACAACAATCAGGTCTAACCTTAAATGCTTTCTCTCTTGCCCAGGATCATTTAGCATACTTAATTCATGGAAGAAAGACAGTGATAAGGTATTAAACCAGGTCTCAGAATAAATAACCCAGCCATCATATCTCTTGATTTATAAGAGTTCTGTGCAATCCATCTTCAGGGCAGAGGAAGGGGGGGGGCGGTGGTTGAGAAAAATGAGCCTGAGGAACTCTTAAAATCTGGGGTATTTGTGCCATTATGTCCTGAAACTGATATGAATGCCTGAGACTGATGTCTGGGTCTTGGCCTGGAATTACAGAAATGAAATGAAAATTAGGATTGATGGTAGAATTATCAAGTAGGAGGATTCCTGGGTCTTTGAGTAGAAGAAGTGACAGTGGAAGGGAGATCTCAGATGTGTTCATGTGTGTCCCTGTGGTCCCGCTACAACATGGACCAAGGTCATGTTTGCAATGTACTTGAGATCATGTTTGCTCTACCGTGAGATCTATGGACAAAAACAGCATAGCCAGAAAACCCTTGCTTCAAGCAGATAATAGTTCTTATGATATAGATGGCAACCTTAAGAAAATCATGAAATAGCAAGACTTTATTTCTATGTCACAGAATACTGTCGCAGCCCAGGCTTAGGAGAAATGGTGCTCATATTTATAAGTAGTAAGGTAGATATGTAAGACTCCATGGCCGCTTCAGATACTGTATTTTTATTTTCCTATCAAGTAGTGGGTATTCTCCTTACGCATCCTATGGTCACTATTATGAAGCTCAGTGAAGACCTAAATGCTTTAGAAGCTCTGGGCCTTGCCAAGTGGGCTTAATGAAACTAGAAAGAAGCCCTGAAAGTAAAACAAAGCAAACAAATGTCAATTTTACAGGCCCTGGAACTGATTGCAGACCAAATTTGCATAATTAAATTAAAATAAAATAGGAATAATTCATTATGCAACTAACTTGCTCAGTTTGAATAGACAGGATTTTTTTCCCCCTAGACTCTAATTAGAAAATTCAGAGATGGTCACAATATATTTTGAAAGAGCTCATTTAAGATTTGCTAGGGAGAGTATTTAAAGAACTCAGCGTGTCACACTGAGAACAGTCACTGGTGGGGATCACACACTTGACATGAACTTGCTTTTCTCTGATTTAGCCTTTCTAGAACCAGTCTATGAACTTCTTGAATTTCACGGCGGAATATAATCCTAAGCAAAACACAGCAATGGTTAGATAGCATCACCAACTCAATGGACATGAATTTGAGCAAACTCTGGAAGATAGAGGAGGACAGAGGAGCCTGGAATGCTGCAACTTATCGACTGAACCACAACAAAAACACAGCAATAGCAACACACATTTTATCTTATAACACTATTTCATGCACTTCATTTAAATAGCATCAGGAACATTCACTTCAATTCTGGTTTTCCATAGACCACAATAAAAGGTTCAAGGCTGGGTCTAATTGGCATAAACACGGTGGGAATTTTACCACTGTTGAAGGATGAATCATCTGATTTAGGTTAAAAACCATCTATCCGGCTTTATCCTTATTGAACACCTACATTGATCCTTGTGAAATCTTCCTTGAACTGCTTTGTGCTAGAATTACTCTGGTGAGCAATTCCAAAACCATTTTCAACAGGAGAGTCAGTCTTTAAAATTTATCAACACCCCATTTTCAGTTTGCTTCGTGTAAAATCACTTTCTCATGCTTTTATCCCTAGGTGACTCAGAGAGCTACAATTTTGAGCTACAATTTTACATTTTTCTGCACCTTGCTCCCCCTACCGTTGAGAAGATGTCTGTGCTCCCTAAAGTAAAAATAAATGCCACGTTTCAAGGTATTCTATGCTTTTTCTGTAAAATTAGTGCCCTGCCCGGGTGCCCCTTGGTCAAAATGTGAGGCAACCTAGATAATAAACATTTCTATCACTACTATGCCCATCAACATCCATCAGCCCACTCTGTAATCTGTAATCTTTCTGAATTCTTTAATGTAGCTAGGTTCACATCCTGACCGTGTGAACAGACATCCACTGCAAGGGTCACTAACAATTTTTCTTGATCTATGTTACTGAGGCCGATCACATTTCCCATCACTGTCACTTTTATTTGTCCATTTATTCTACAAATATCTATCATAAATCGTGTTTTCAGACCATGTGATTAACAGAGAAATATGAAAAGGATGCACTTCTTGAGCTTGGACTATCATATTCCAGTGGCAGACACTGACATGCAAACAAATAGATTTAATATGTGACAAGTGGAGTGTAGCCAGGCTCCAGTCCCTCCAGGCTCCCCTGTCCATGGCATTTCCCAGGCTAGAATACTGGAGTGGGTTGCCATTTCCTTCTCCAGAGGATCTTCCCAACCGAGGGACTGGACCCAGGTCTCCCACATTGCAGGCAGATTCTTTACCATCTGAGCCACCAGGGACTATACATATACATATGTGTATATATACATATAATATCCATTGTTAAGAACATGCATTTTCAGCTCTGAGCTAAACCCCCAAATTTTTTCACCTGCAAAACTTGATGACAACTGTACCTACTTCAAAAGGTTTTCGAGGGAAACAAATTACATAAGGTATATAAGGCCCTGTGTCTGGCCTATAGTTGGTGATCAATAAATGCCATCTATTATGACCAATCACCTGATAGCTTCCCTGATAGCTCAGTTGGTAAAGGATCCACCTGCAATGTGGGAGACCTGGGTTCGATCCCTGCGTTGAGAAGATCCCCTGGAGAAGGGAAAGGCTACCCACTCCAGTATTCTGGCCTGGAGAATTCCATGGGCTGTATAGTCCATGGGGTCTATAGAGAGAGTCAGACACGACTGAGTGACATTCACTTTGACTATGACCGATCCCCAGCAGTTGTCTGGGTTTCCTGAGATGGGCAGTCTTCCCTCATCACTTGGGACTCAAAATTCCTTCAGTTGGCTTGAGAAAGTATTTTGAACAAGGCAAGACTCTGGTGTATCAACACCCCCGTGGGTGCACCACCCTGCATCCGGGGATGGGCCTGGCCCTGCTGCTGTCCCCCAGGGTCATCAGTCTGGAAGAGCAGACGTGGGGCGGAGAGCAAAGGCCGAACCTCAGACCCCAGCATCTCTGCATCTGTGTAACCCCACCACCCCATCCCAGGGCGACGGCAGCTGTTCTGCTTCCTCCTCCTGCAAATCGGTCTTTCGGGCAATTCCTAATTCAGAATCATACAGCACAGAACATTCTAGAAAAGAAAGATCCAGCTTGACCTAGTTGACACAGTTGAAAAAACAACAGTCTATCTGCCTTTGACTTGCCGTTCGATATACCTCTCGGATCATATTTAACTTCCAAATAAAGACTGAAAAATATCATGCTTCTACCTAACATGATACAATCATGCCTTATGTGACTGAAAATACCTAACCGCCCCCCCCCCAACATGCTGGACCTGGTGAAATGGGCTCACCTGGCCACATATGAGACTATTTAACGATCTGAAAAACAAAGAACTCAACACTGAAGTCCATGCTTTGTTTAAAGATGAGAGCCTGAGTCTGCCTGGAGATCTTTCAATGTTATATTATTTTCAATCCGCATATTCTCCTTGGTGCTAGGTCCTTGGGTTCTGGAAGTACTGGAAGAGGTCTGTGGCTGTCGCATGCATCTCAAAGATCTGATGTGACCTTTGTTTTTGAAGTCTTACAGCTGGGGTGAATGACAGGCGGGGTATAGTAAACAACGCCTGGGGAGGGTAACAGACACCTGTCTGGTGACTTCAATAGCACTCCCACCCCCAGAGCTTAAGGACCTAAACCACCATGTTAATAAAAATCAAATTTTAAATCACATACATGAACTTTTAAAAACCAAGACACATAATACCACAGCCCGTTTTGAAGAACAGAAGTGAACAAATTTTGCAAGGCCAGTATTAACAAATGTAGGTTAGGGGGTCATTTTAGGGACAAGGGCTTCCCAGGTGGAACTAGTGATTAAGAATTCAACTGCCAATGCAGGAATTGCAAGAGATGGGGGTTCGATCCCTGGGTCGGAAAGATCCCCTAGAGAGGGAAATGGCAACCCACTGCAGTATTCTTGCCTGGAGAATCCCACGGACAGGGGAGCGTGGAGGGCCAGTCCATGGGGTTACAAAGAGTCGGGCATGACTGAGTGACTGGGTGTGCACACACACACACACACACACACACACGTTAGAGACAAGGAAGCTGGGATATGAACCAACAGGAAGACTTGATGAGGGGTGGAGACAGAAAAAAGGAAAAGACTTTGCAGCTTTCCAAAGGAAGTTCTTATTTGCTGTAACTATTTCTATAGCTGCTACATTTCCGCTGTGTTGTGATTATTTATAGATGTCAAAAGAGTCTTTCTCATGGGTAGGTTCCAATTAAAATCTGGCAGCAGTTCATCAGGGCTGTGAAGACAGCGCCGTAGCTGTTGTTAGCGCTGTCACATAACTCGTGCAACCTGGCTCCGCTTTCCCAAATCAGCTTCTTGTTTTCAGTGACAAAGAAATCTGGGGAGCCCTTCCTCTCTAAGGCGAGCGGTGAAAGGGCTTCGCTCTGGGTCTCATAATCTTGGTGGAGTCCTGCTGGAGGTTTTGACCACTGGCCCCTCTGTGGGTCGGGTTCCGCAAATAGAACGTTCTCCCCCCATATTATGTTCCTTCTTTGTTGAGCAAAGTGTATTTCCAGTGGAATGTGAATTTCCTCTCAGCTCCTCACAGTTCAATGATGCCTGGCAACATCAAAGAACCGAGGCGACAAAATGGGATGCTTTCTGAACACCAGGATGCTGGGTCCTTCAGTCTCTTTCAAGAAATAATGGTGTCAGCAACACCTCTCAGCTGACATTAGCATCATCACAAACAGCCCCGCCAAGCTGGAAAGAAAGCTGGGTTGTTAAAGCATGGGTATAGATGCCATCTGCAAACCAGAAATGCATCCAGCATTTGGAGACATTAAGATGGCCTGTTCTTTAGTAATGATTAACTACATCTCTGGTATTTGGGAGAAGGGAACAGTGAAGAAAAAAACTGAAAATTTATCATTTCTTGGGAAGAAATAATTGTTGAAATTACAAAGAGCTGCTATATAAAATACCATTCCACAAACATGAGCCCCAAACTGTGTGACTTAGGAATGTCACAGGTGGTCAATCTTTTAAGTGTGTAAACAGAAATGAAGTAACTCACATCCTAGGGACCTGGAAAATGTTTCTTCCACGCCCATTCACAGACTGAACTCTTGTCCCTTGTCACTTGAAGTGGCTCTACCAGCTTGTCCTGGCCCCATAGAGCCTGAAGAAGACACTGGATGTGACTGTGGGCAAGAAAAAAGAAGGAAGGAGGAAGGCAAGAGAAGCTGATTGCTTCCTAATGCTCACGAGAGTCCATGTGTGATGGGGCACTTCATGTTGCTCAGCAGAGGGGCCCCGAGTTCATCCACACCTTGGCAGGGGAACCTGTTCTGGCCAGGGGAGTTAGTCCCCATGGAGCTATTAACTTATACAAGCAGACCTGAGTCAGTGTTGTCCCGACAAAGTAGGTGCTGACACCGAGAAACAGAGAATCCATCTTAGAAAAAGAAATCCTCACCAACAGATCAGTGATTCTCTCTGGGGGAGATTTGGTCTCCTTTTGGGGGACACTTGGCGAGGTCCAGGGGCCATTCTGCTGCCACTGCTGGGGTGTGAGGATGCTCCTGGCATCTGGTGGACAGAGGTCAGGGATGCTGCTAAGATCTTATGATGCTTAGGAGCGTCCTCTCTTCCCCCTGCTCCCCACCCAACTTGACAAAGATTTAATTGTCTCAAAATGTTGATTAGTGCCCCGAACAAGAAACCCTGTGCTACATCAGATATGGCCCCAAGTGTTTTGCCACTTCTTCCATTAAGAGATCGAGGGCTTCCCGCACGGCTGGCCTGGACCGATCGCAGGCAATGGAGGTGATGTTCGTGTTCCTGAGCTGAGGCCCCAGGAGGCCTTTTAGCTTCTGCCTGCACTCCCTAAGACCATCTGCCAGGTTATCTCGGGATGCTGCCCTGAGACCATCATGGCTGGAAGGAGCCCAAGATGAAAGATCAAATAGATAGAAAGGCTGTCCTGGTTGCACCCAGGAGGTCATCAGAAGAGCCCCAGCCACCCCACAGCCACTGCACAGCACGGTGAGAAAGGGTAACCAGTTATTTTACGTCCCTAGGGTCTGGCTGGTATGCCATGCAGCTATTGGTAACTAACTGGGATGGTGGATGCACAAAGCTTACTTTCCCCAGTGTTCTCCAAGCCACAGTCTACCAGATCTTCACCACTTTGCCAGAAGTGATCCCAGAGAAGACAGCAGGTAGAGCTCCTTTGCCTTCAGTGATGAAACCAAACCAACGAAATTCTGGGGAAAATATGCACCACTAGTGCAGACTTTCTAACTACCATTGGGCCCTGCTCTCCCATTTTACTCAAGTCAGCATCAGTTGGGTTATGCTGAGGGGAAAGAAGAGATAGGAAAATAGTGTGGGATCGAGATCTCCGTTAAACCATGATGTGGTTACATCCGTCCTATATTCTGCATGTGGCTGTCTGGAAAACTCCAGAAGAGGCTGATGTTCTGTTCACACACCAGGAGAAGGGGGACTGCACACCTCAGGATGTCTGTCCTCTTCGGTCACTCAGCCCCAGGCAAACCCAACATTCAGCAGGATGCCAAGGTCCAGAAGGATGCAGCGTGAGGGGGGCTGGATTGGAGAGGGCAGAGCCCTGCCAGCCTTCCACACTCATGGGCAGAGGATCACAGCCACAGCCACTGATGACACTCCCCTCCATCCTCAACCTACTTCTCTCCCCTGCCTGCTTCCTGAGCTGTCGGGTCTGCTTGCCCCAAGTCATGCAGCCCGAGGAATCAGACTGCAGGCTTCCCACCACCCCAAGCTACCCCGAGCTCCAGACACTGTTCTCTGTGGCCAGAAGCAGGGTGCGGGGGGAGCTGTGAGTCAGGAGCTTCATCATGCCACGGGCATCTTTGGGAGCTTGGGTCTGCAGTGAAGAACGAGAAAGCCTCGGCTTTGGGGAGAACTCACTACGTGGAGCCTCTGCAGGGAGCAGGGTTGACTGTGGTCCGCATGGTCCTCTCCGGGCCACCCCTGCTCTGAGCTCTGGGGCTGGTGGAGTAGACCTGGGAGCCCTGGTCCTTCCCAGAGCTGAGGAGGGGGCCAGGAGAGGTGGGAAGGAGGCTCGCTGTTGTGGATCAGGGGCAGATGGACCACGTCTTTGAGGGAATGAGAACTGCAGGCAAATCTCCTGATCCTGCCTGACGCCCGGGATCAGATGGCTTTCAGTTTCCTCAGGCTTCTGAACCTTGCTGTACTGGTTACACACTGGAATTGCCTGGACCTGCTGCAGACAGTGAGATAGAAACTGCCAGGGGAGGGATCCTGGCATCAGTAGCTCCTAATGTGCAGGTATTAGTTTTTTTTTTTGTTCACTTGTTGGAGGGAAGCTACCTTTCTTTTCCTTCCTCTGGGCTGAGGCTCTTGCCTTCTTCAGCCCCTGGACAGCTCATCACGGGCTCCAGCCTCAAGTTAGCCCAAAGAAACTCACAAGCATCAGCGCCCTCTGGTGTCAATCACGGCACTGTTTAGTTGTGAAGGAAAACTTCTCATGCAGGTCACAGTCACTGAAGAAAAATTAGAAGATACAGATACACAGAAGAAAAAAAAAATACACAAATAACCTGCATTGCTCAATGTTAATGATGTATATATATTCACATGCTTTTTCGATAGATTTTCTTTAGAAAAATGGAACTAGTTATATTGTCTTGGTAACCTTTTACTTAATAAACTATGAATGCATTTTGAAGCAAATAAATTCACCATTCTATACAATTTTAATTACTCATACAATGGAATGGTATTTCAAGGCAGTAATAGTAAAACTATGTGACATTTACTGAACACATAGTGCATGCCAGGAACTATGTGATGTACTTGACATCACTAATCTCATTTTATATTTACAACACCTCTATAAAGTAGGGATCATAACTATTCTCATTCTTTACAGGAAGGTATTGATGTTACAGGAGATTGATGATTTTTCCAAGGGGTGGAACCAGAATCATACACAAACATTTTATTCTGTTGCCATTGTTATCATATTTGTTGTTTCCTTTGGGGATCATAAATTGTACTGTGTAACATAAACATACACTAACACACACACACGTGTGGCCACGGGTCATTCCTTACTCCTTATGCTAGGACCCTATATGAGTTCACAGATTAAGGGGTAACTGCTTGAACAAACATGTTTGTTTTAATCTATTACAATTCAGCAGGACTTTAGTAAACCAACCCACCCCTCCCCAATCCCCACCTCATGTCTAGTCTGCTATAGAATTGGATGTTGTAAGTCCAATAAATGGTAGTTTCTATTATCAATGTTTCAGAAAGCACAGCTTCTCTATCACGTGATGGCATGGAATCCAGTCCTGGTGTGATTAGTCAAAGAAACTGACAAACGTGACTGATTGCTGCGGGTTGGTTATAAAGGGCTTTGAATCAGCATTTTTAAAAACTGGAATTAGGTCTACATAACACAAACGTGTTTCGACGCAGCTGCCATTTCAGATTCAGATGACGGAACATGGTCCAGAGAAAGGAGCACACACGTTAAGTTTGTTCAACAGTGTTGGGCTGAGGCCGCTTGCGATGCTATTTCCTGGGGCAGGAATCCTCTGCCACTTCACATCAGAACACGCAGAGAGTATGACAGGGCGATGACCTTTCTGACTCTCCAAGATTCTTCCTTCCTCTCCTCCCCTCCCTCTTCTCTTCCCGCTAGCTGACAAAATTATACCCATATCTTCAGCTGAAACTCCAAAGGAGCACAGACAATTTAGCAAAGACATTCTTGTCCAAGAATCACTGACCCTCCAGTATCAGAAATTTCCAAGACAGAAAAGAACAGGCCTTTTCAGTAGGAACTAGAATGATCCATAGCATTTCCTAGGTGTGAGAATAAGCAATCCATTTGATGTCCTCATAACAAGAAGTGCCCTTCTCTCACTCCTCTCAGATATGAATTATTAAAGTATCTCATTGTTCCTCTGTCAAGTCCTGTATATAATGCAGAACTCATCTGGATAAAAAGGGGAGAAAGAAGCTGGAAGTAGCAAAAAATAATAATAATAATAATGCATCTGGAGCTTACAACTCCCGCCAACAGTAAAATCATTTCTTGCACTTTTGTATGAAAATGTTTTCCCCATTTCATTTCCAACTTGGGTACAAGGTAATTACCCTTCAGAGACACCTCGGGAGCGGCTATGAGAATGTCTGATGATTTTTACTGTATTTGCCTCTACATATTCCTTCTGACACTCTAAGTAGAGCACACCTGCCATGAAACCTCGGCCGAGGATGACTTCATCAAATATTAAATACCATTTTCTGCCTTCACCAAGTGTTGGTCCTACACAAAACCCTCAAATGGTGGGGACGTCCAGGAGGGCTGCCCACGTCTTTCTGAGCCACAAAGGGCTGCTTGCGAAAGTCACCCTGTCAGTGTTCTGCGGGTCCCCTGTGAGGTCTTGCCTGCACCTTGTCCAATCTGAACAATTGCTACAATAGCATCTCTAAGAAGGGTTTTCACGGAAACTTGAGACAATGTATTTGTAGGTTAGAGACAATCTTCAAGGCTTATAAAATTTGTCCACCAGTCAACAGTAATTCAAAATGAGAGGAAAAAGGAGGGAGCATGTGTAATAGCCTTCTATTCTTTTTCCCCAAATCCATTTCTTTGCTTTGAGGTATATAGTGGAGATGCAAGATTTTAACCTGTTTTATATTCACTTCGGAAGTTTCCCCTTCTATAATTTTAAAATTCCCTTGAAAAATCTCAGGGACCATTGGTTTCTCTGTTAGTGCCACCTGCTGGTCAATATTCTGGTTCTGGTTTGTAAGCTTCAATACACTGAAGAAAACTCAGACTTTTCTAAGTTACAGATTTTTAAAGTTAATTTTTTTAAAAAAATCTTCCCTCAGAGATTTTGTTAAAAGAATTTTACCTCACAGGCACCTGATATTTGTCATATTTCCATTTTACTTAACTCCTAAAGCAATAATTACCAGTCATTGATATGTCTATTCATGTCTATGTTATATTACTTTGTATTGTATATTATTAGAATGTATTAAGGCTGACAGGTTGACTTTTTATTTCCCTTGATATTTCGGAAAGTTAATGTTACTGTGTAATTATATAATCTCTAAGAAGCAAGTGTCAAATCTACAGGATAAAAAATTTGATTATATGGACATTTCATATGTGACTTAGATGAACTCTCCTCAACCTCAGAAAATAACAGTTACATTTATTTCAGACACCATCAAACAGGTGGATTTTGAACTGGTGAGTCTTGTTTCCAAGTATTTAGTCACAGACATACTTACCAGTAGTATCTGCATGTTAATCATATGTAGTTATTAGTGGGGTTCCCTGGTGGCTTAGTGGTAATGAATCCGCCTGCTAATGCAGGAAACTCAAGTTCGATCCCTGAGTCGGGAAGATTCCCTGGCGAAGGAAATGGCAACCCACTCCAGTATTCTTGCCTGGGAAATCCCAAGGACAGAGGAGCCTGGCAGGCTACAGTCCATGGGGACACAGAAGAATCAGACATGACTTAGCGACTAAACAACAACAACATCGTTCTCAGCAATTTTTCCCCTTGGTTGTCTGTAGTCTATAACTGCGGCTCTCCAATATTTCAAATGTTCATGACTTTTAAGTATTTCAAATACATTCCTCCCCACTAAGTGAAATCCAGGTGGCTTTCCCACAAAGGGTGTCTCTCCCCCTTTGCACTTGCTTCCCAGCCCTGCGAGATGCCCAGTGGTCTGCCGGCTGCGCTTTGGCCCATGTGCCAGCTCCATGGTAAGCCGAGCCCTGGCACACGCCCTCCCGCTTCCCTGCTCATTGCTGAGATATAATTTATGTTGACTCAGCTCTTCACCTACTGCCATCTGTCAGCTCTGCCCTCTCCCCGCCCACACCTCCTCCCTTCACTGCATTTGGCTGAACTGGCAGAAGCGCGGGATCTGGCTGAGAGCAAAGGCTCTCTACCAGCAGTGAAGATCCCATTTGAAATTAACACCTCATCCAAGAATTGCCTTTCTTCAGTCTTGACGGTAACAATATTGTCATCTGGCTTCCCATCATCCTCCGCTACTCAGGAAGCAGAGTGGCAGTGCCTACTGGCCTCTCTGCCTTCTGGGACCCGACGGAGACGCACTTTGCATCTGTATCTTCAGAACGATCAGTCTTTGTTGGTGTCCTGTGATCTTGCTTTATGCTTCCAGGAGACTGTTATTGGGAACATTCACGGTAATGGCACCCAGATGCCTGCTGCTGCTTGTCCCTGGAGCACAGATCAGTTTTACTGAAGATTTCTGCCCCAAAGGGACTGTCATCATAGTCTTAAATAGATCTGAACAAATCTTTCTATAGCCATGGAATATGTTAGTCACTCAGTCGTGTCTGTCTCTTTGCGACTCCACGGACTGTAGCCCACCAGGCTCCTCTGTCCATGGGATTTTCCAGGCAAGAATACTGGAGTGGGTTGCCATTCCCTTCTTCAGGGGATCATTCCAACCCAGAGATAAAATCTGGGTCTCTTGCATGGCAGGCAGATTCTTTCCTTTCTGAGAAGCCCAATGGGATATAGGGGAAGTTATTTAATGCTAATTAAAAAGTAGACAAGCATCAGTTAATTAATAAGAATATAAAGCATGATGAAAAGCTATAAATTTCATCTAAAATTTAGCATAAGTTTAAAAAAAATATTTTTAGAGGTGCTTTTCCCAGGCCAAGATTTCTCAGCCTCAACACTATTGATATTTTGGGGCCAAATAATTCTGTTGGAGCCGGGGCACACCCTGTGCATGTGGGAAGTTTAGCAGCATCCCTGAATGCCAGGAATACTTCTGTCTTCTGTGTGTGACAAACAACAAGATCTCTAGACATTGCCATGAGTCCCCTGAGAGGCACGCCTGATCCCCTGTTGAGAGTCACAGCCATTACACACGAACATTAATAAAAGAAAACACTAAGATACGTGCCAGAAATCCAGGTGGGTTTACTTAAGTTGCAAACCACCTCCCTGTAAGAGAAATGTCGAAGGAATTCAAACCTGACACAAAAACTTAAAACCTTGGAACTGGACAGGAAGACCAAAATATTTATTCCAACAATGGAGAGCCGAGATATAACTCACCATCACGGACTCTGGACATTCTCCCAGCAAAGTTTGGGGCGTGAATACAGGACTCAGTCAAATCTTCTAACAGATATGTTTCCAAGTACCTTATTCTTATTTTATAGGAAATCAGGAACGGGTGGAAACTTGTCATGGGTCACTCTTAGTAGCTAACTGCTATCAGGACAACTGATCCAGTGAGCAGATTCTAGGAGTTAAAAGGAGAAAATAAAATAAATAAATAAATAAATAAAAAACAACAACAAATAAAATAAAAGGAGGGAAAACGTCTCCAGTGGGCTGTGCTGCCAGGTTCAGTGACCTCCGGGCCACCTGCCCCCCTGGCTGGGGGCGCCCTCCTCCATAGTCACAGCCTGCACCTGGGGGCTCTGTGACCCTGCTTTATCACCCCATCTCCATCTCCACCTCTTCTCTTCTGCCTCCCTGTCCCACTTTTAAGGACCCTTGTGATTACACTGGGTTTACCAAGATAATCCAGCATAATCTTCCTTTCTTACCATCATCTGACCAGCAACTTTAATTCCATCGGCCACCTTACTTCCCCTTTTCCATGTAGTCCAATATATTCGCAGTTTCTGAGGATCAGAATGTGGGTATCCATCTTTTGGGGGCCATTATCCTGCCTACCCTGGTGGCTCGGTGGTAAAGAACCTGCCCGCCAATGCAGGAGACTCAGGAGACACGGGTTCACTCCCTGGGTCAGGAAGATCCCCTGGAGTAGGAAATGGAAACCCACTCCAGTATTCTAGCCTGGGAAATCCCAGGAACAGAGGACCCTGGCAGGTTACAGTCCAGGGGGTCGCAAAGAGTTGGGACAGGACAGAAGCGACTGATCACACACACATCCTGCCTACCATGTGCTGAGCTTACTCAGTCCTGCCCGACTCTTTGTGACCCCACAGACGATGGAGCCCGCCAGGCTCCTCTGTCCATGGGGATTCTCCAGGCAAGAATACTGGAGTGGGTTTGCCATGCCCTCTTCCAGGGGATCTTCCCAACGCAAGACTCACAGATGCCTGCTCAAGTCAGTGGACAGAAGTTTTGAGAAGTGTGATGTTTGCAGAGTCTCAATGTCTCTCCAAAAGAGGTTTTCTAACTACAAAGAGGTAAATGATAACTTCACCCTGGAGAATCGCAGATGACATCACCTTTACCAAGCAATCAAGGGTAACATCACCAGTCACATAAGGCCTGTCAGCATGGTGTACCCTTGTCATAGTACACTGAGATAAGTACGTCGCTCCTGCAGTGTTTGCTAAAAACATAGAGGCTCAATCTAAAGAGAAAACACCTGATAAACCTAAATTGAGGGACCATCTGCAAAAGTCAGTACCTTCAAAAGCATCAGTGTTATCAAAGACCAAGACTCAGGCGTTCTCACGGCCTGGGGAGGCTCAGGCAACGTGACAATTAAATATGAGGTGGGATCCTGAAACAGGAAAAGAACATCGCTGAAAAGGTCTGGTGACATCCAAATGACGCCTGCAGTTTAGTGGACAATAACGTGCAAATGTGAATTCTGAGTTTTGGCGATCAGACTGTTTTACACACAACGTGAATAGGAGAGGAAGCCCTGCGTAGGGTACGTGGGCTCCCTCTGTGTTGTTCTTTCAACTTTTCTGTGAATCTAAAATGATTTCACAAATTTAAAAGAAAAAGAGGTGCCAAAAGATCTAGTGGGGAATCTGACAACATGCCTCAAGAGAAGGAGAATTTCCACAAAGACATAGAAACTATAGGGGGGAAAAAAACAGAAGAAGAGGAAGAAGAACCTAGCGGAAACGTCAGAACCAAAGATATGGATACCTGGGTCTTAGGCAACAGAAACCCTGATCGGCTTGCCATGAGGCAGGGTGCAGGCAGTTGGAGTGGTGTCTGTGTATGTAATTTCCCAGGTAATGTGAATTACAGCCAAAGATGGGAACCCCTGGGCTAGCCTAGTCAAATTATTAAACATATTAAAATGTGAGGAAACTGTGGACTTCCCAGGTGGCGCTAGTGGTAAAGAACCTCCCTGCCAGTGCAGGAGACATAAGAGACCCAGGTTGGATCCCTGGGTCGGAAAGATCCTCCAGAGGAGGGCATGGCAACCCACTCCAGTATTCTTGCCTGGAGACTCCCACGGACAGAGGAGCCTGGAGGGCTACAGACCATAGGGTTGCAGAGTCGGACACGACTGAACTGACTTAGCACACATGCACTCATGAGGAAACTATATACTGTGTGTCGGGGGTCCCAAGACACACAGAGTAACTCATGAGCATCACTCACATTTCACCGCACAACAGGGGAGAAGACAGTGTTAGCTGTTTTGCATACATCTTCTCCTATGGTCATGATGACAAATCCAAGAGCTGAGTATCTTCCTTTGACTGCTGAGAGAATTTGAGGCTGAGAATTTTTACCCCAAGAGATAATTCACCCCAACATCACACGGCCAGGAAACAGCTGTCATCCAAACCCAGTTCAATTCCGACACATCCTGTTCTGAATCTTGTGTTTCTTTTCATTGACGTAAGAGATAAATGATAGCTTTCCCTCTCTCTACCATAGAACATGTCCAAATGTAAATGATAATGCCCCCAAACGGACCTTGAAAGAAATGGTATAAATTGTTTCATCCACTGTTGTCACCAATGGAGGTAGTTTTAACGAAAAGAAAGTTCTCAAGTATAAATGGAGCATTTGAAAAATTACCATTTGGGGTTTCCTGAATCTCTTTTCTACATTACAACAGTAATGTAGAATTGAATACATGAAAATATCATTTCCCCAATTGACCTATTTGACTTTATTTTTCTAAAAAGACAAATCGGCTTTTGGTTTTCATGTATTTCTGACTTGTTCCCTTTTTGGCTCCTCTGATCCTGGGACCTGGTGAAGCTGTTTTAAGTGGTTATGGTCTGCACCAAGCAAAGCTGCTGACAATTCACCAAATGTGAGAAAGCGCTTCCCTCCACAGCCGCTGGTAGTTCTAGCTTAATGAACACGAAGGTCAATTTTATTACCAACGTTTCTGCATGTATTTCAGTCACTGGACACCAAAAAGCAAAGGAAAATAGCCCCTCCTCTCAGTTCAGGAACAAACCCTCCCCAGCGCTGGGCCCTAGAGGGCAGCCCTGGGCCGTCACTGGAAGCCCGGAGCCGGCCAGCCCGGACCGTCCAGCCCAGAGCTGCCCGGGAGCAGGGTGTCCACCACCCCACCGCCCCGCTTCTTTGGGAAGAACCATCTCTCATGGGGCAACCCAGAGCTGTGGGGAAGTTTCTGCTGACTGAAGCAAAGATGCTGATTCAGAATTTTAAATAAAAGATAGCCTTAATGAAATAAAGAGTCTAAGTTTCTAGAAGAGGAGTCAGCAAAAATTTTGTGTAAGCCCAAAAGAGTAAATACTGTAGGCTTATTGGGCCCTGGGGTGTCTGTCTCAGTGACTCGGCTTCACCAAGCAACAAACCAGGACGCTTAGACAAACAAATGTAAACAAATGGGTGTGGCTGGGTGCCAATAAAACTTTATTTACAAAATCAGGGGGTAGGTTGGATCTGGTTTGTGGGCTACAGTCAAGCAATGCCTGTTCTAGAACACTAGCAGAATGTCTATATATATGTTTGCCTCTAATTTAAGACACCCAGAAACTGTTTAACTCAGTGATGCATACTGTACATTCCTACCTAGAGCACACACACTGTCCCCATACTCCACTGTTAGAATTCACAGATGTGAAGGACAAGAGATTGGTTTATATATTTAATTTCATGCTAGATACCAGTGCTAATCATTCCTAAATGGAGAATTGCAGAGTCTGAATGTGTCTGTCAGTAGGACGTGAACCATCTTCGTTGGCACTGAATACATTCTACACGGAGAACAGCTAGGATCTGGCTGCTTTTGCAAAATGTAATAAGGTTTAAAGACCAAAGAACTATATTCTGATGCCTGTACATAATAATATATCTGGAAAAAAGCTAGATTGTGGAATCAATAGCAGTCAGATGGTCCTGCAACATGGTATTCCCGGGAGACTAAAATTTTTTTTAAAAAAAGTTAAATATACAGAAGACTAAGTTCATAGCAGTTTTTTTAAAAAACACAATCTGAATTTCAAAATGTAGCTATGCTTATTGATTTTCACAAAATAACTATGCCATATAATGCTGCATTTTAACAACAGGCCCTGGTGATTGATTCTCCCTTTGCGTTGAAATGATGGCTACTTGTATCAAACAGTAACTACAGCCAGTAGATGGCATCTAACTGCCAGAGCAAGGTTCTAGACTTACATCTATTTTTAACATCAGACTTTCTGATTTATGAGGGCTTACCTCCTAAATATTCATCGGAAGGACTGATACTGAAGCTGAAGCTCCAATAATTTGGCCACCTGATGTGAAAAGCAGATTCACTGAAAAGGATCCTGATGCTGGTGCTGGGAAAGATTAAAGGTAAAAGGAGGAGGATGCAGTAGAGAATGAGATTTTTAGATAGTATCACTGACTCAATGGAGATGAGTTTGAGCAAACTATGGGAGTTAGGGGAGGACAGAGGAGCCTGTCATGCTACTGTCTGTGGGGTTGCAAAGTCGGACACAGCCTAGCAGCTGAGCAACAACCCTCCGATGCTATTTATACAGAAGCATTTTAATTTTGAGCTCTACCCATCACAGTTGAGTTTTTAAATCCCCATCCAATAAATTCATTTAAAGAGCTACAAGAGACAAAAAAAATTTTTTCCCTTAATTTGAACCTGATAGTTCCAACTGCATTTCCACATAAGAAGCAGATGAAATGCTCTGAATTTTAAAAAGAGATAATTTAAAGACACAAAACACTGCCCACAGGCATTTCAAACACAGTTAGTTCTTTATGATTGAATAAAGCCGAGTTGCTAATTGCTGGATCAAGCCCAAAAGATATAATGAGTGTAACACCAAACACCCTCCCCTCCACTTGGATAAATTCCATAGGAGTCAATTGAGTTTAAAAGTTTCACAAATAATTAAATTACTGACTAGTATAGAGCAGAAGGAGAAAGCCAATAGCTTGAATTCTGTTCCTTAGAGCTCAATTTGCTTTTCAGCTGACTGTGTTTAGCTATCTGCAATTGCAACAAACTAAAATCATTAAAGACCCATATATTTTCTTATGCAACCTGAACAGAACTTCAATGGACTTTCCCACACACAAATACTATAATACTTTTTAAAAGTGGCAGGGTTTACAAGTCTCAACACTTTTTTTGTATGTATGCCCCCTGCCATGCGTATCAAAGTCAATAGCTGAGTTTATAAATAATTTGGGGAAAGAATAAACAGAATGTTTCTTAGGATGCACTTTCTAGGTTGTGACCCATGTATTTTAGTGTTGGAGTTTGAGTTAGATTGATTGCAGAAATAAAACAGCATTCTTGGAAATGGGAAGGACAGAGGTCTATGGGGGGAAAGAATAATCTAATCAGAGACTTGTTTCTTACTTTAATCACGAGCCATAAAAACTGCCAACTCCCATGTCATACTGCAGTAAAGGTTACATCAGCACTTCATACAATATTTATGGTGTAAAAGAAGCCCTGCAGTCCGACTCCGACATGACATTAATCTTCCTGCTCTCTCATCTCTTATCCCCCTCCCCGCCACACACACCCACTCCTCCCCTCAGCTAAATGCGTTCCCTGGTGCCATTCTGATCATGCAGATAACTGCCTGTAGAATATGGCTATAACAAGCATGCTCGACCACAGAACGAATACAGAATCACATTGGATCCTAGGAAGATGCATTTTAAATGCCTTTCAAGTAGGGAGACCAATTATCCTACTTTGTCCCAAACTGGGAGTTTTCCCAGAGGTTGAACTTTTGCATTAAGACTAGTCGTATCCTGGACAAACTTGGATGAGTTGCTGACCCCACTGTTAGGAGGCTATGACTTTAGGATAGGAAGGTTTCATTCGAAAGGATTTCTTACGGTCTAGTCAGGGAGCCCATTCTGTGATGACCAGGATGGATGGGATGGGGGGAGGGGGGACAGGAGGGAGGGAAAGGGTGTACGTATAATTATGGCTGATTCGCATTGTTGTATGGCAGAAACCAACACTGTAAAAATTAAAAAACAAACAAAAGAGAAAATATTGGCAAAACATGACAAGGGCTCTACTGCTTGAAGCTGCTGCTACTGAGACCAGATCAGGATGTCGCTCCCAGAAGAGCCAGGAGCTTCTCTGTGGTGCCAGACTTTCTCCTTCGTCTCAATGCCATAGGCTTGTAGGTTTAGGGAGGGTGGAACAGGGCTTAAAGAGGGAATGATTCAAGGAATTCAATAGCTACTTGGAACAGCATCTCGAATCGTAGCTCCTGCTGGCACTCTTTTTCTCTGGTATTGCCCATTCTGTGATGCTCATTGAAAACGCATTTATACGCCAAAGAATAAATGAAAGCAGCGGAAAAGGCGCTCAGTCATGAGGATTCAATCAACGTAATTATCAGGCTTCTGCACCAAGCTGCTCTGAAGGCTCAAGGACCATCAGGTGGGATTCCAAACCTCTGCTGTCTGTGACAGTTTCAGCAACAGCTCCCTCCAGAATTGGGGGTAAACAAGGGATTTATAAACTGTTACCAAAATGGGGCACGCGGTTATGTCATCACCTTAATTCCAATCCTCTAGGCAATATGATTGATCAATTGGATCCATCAAAGTTACTATACAGTGAAGAGTCCAAGCCAGCATAGATCCATTTATTGTGGGGCCACATAAAATGACTTGTTATAACAAATCCTCTCTGACTGAGGCATCCTCACCTCCACCCTCAGCCTGGCGGACAAGCTAGGAATCCTGCTTCTGCATTCTTATGCCCCCTTACCTTTCATCCGCCACTCGCCAGCCTCAACATCAGCATTCATTCAAGGACTTCTCAGTCAAGCCTAACTGCTTCTCGGGAACGTTCTCACGGCAGCGTTAAGCATCTCTGTTTGTCTCCAGAAGCTGGATTTGTGGAGAGCCGGACCCGCGCTGCAGTGAGCACGCTTATGTAGGGTCCCTGCCAGAGTGGTCCAGCAGGCACATATAAGCAGCAGGTCCTGGCACCCAGAAATAGGTCCTGTGTGTGTGGCCCTCACGCTGAGTCCTGTCCGATTGTTTGTGACCCCATGGACTGTAGCCTGCCAGGCTCCTCTGTCCATGGGACTTTCCAGGCAAGAAAACTGGAGTGGGTTGCCATTGCCTTCTCCAGGGGATGTTCCCCACCCAGGGACTGAACCCCTGTCCCTTGTGTCTCCTGCATTGGCAGGTGGATTCTTTTTCCACTGGAAGCCCCAGACAGATTCTTTGCATATACAAATGTGAGCAATGGGGACCTGGAACCGGCCTCTAGGTTCCCACAAGACAACTCCAACCAAGAAGCCAGCATTTTTTAAAAGTAGAAAAGGAAAAGGTACAACAGAAAGCTCTTAGGAAAAATGCCTCCTAATCCTTCTGAAGTTTCTACCAGCAGCAGGTCAATAGTGGCTTCTTAAAAAGCTCAAGTAGCTTAAGAAAACACTCTCCTGGAAAGGTAATATGAGTAGCAACTTATTACGTGCAGTTATTCCAGAGTTCAACAGGCAGGTAGAACAGATGGCTTCATCCTGACTTTGGGTCCATAAGAGGAGGTATTTATAAACCATTGCAGGGAATTGTCTGCCAGGGTTTTAGCGACAAAGACACAAGTGACCGCCTGACAAGCTTATCAATGGCCGTTCGCATCCCTTCTCCTTCGGCTTGCATCCACGTAACAGGTACAGATGAAACCCTGGGTAATCACTAGTCAGATCCACTTGACCTGCCCTTACTAATCAAGGTCCTTTCCATCGTAGCTGCAGAAAGCTCACACATCCTCGCAGTTGCATGGAGCCTAAAAATGAGCCGTTTGCCCGAGTTGTTTTCCAGGAACTTAGATCAGCTGCATCTAGCTGGAACCCAGCTGGTTTAAGACTGGATAGGACCCACGGCCCTCCCAACTGGGCATGAGTGAATGTCCTGTGACCTTTGACCTCCGGAGCACCCGACTCCCTGTTTTGAACGGGTGGAACTGTGGCTGAGCTGCGCCTGCACAGAACGAGGTGAATGCACCTGTTTCTCATCACCTTTCCCCCTCTCCCCAAGTTCCCCGTGCCTGGGTCGCCAGCTCATCCCGTAAATACCCCCATCTCCCCGCCTCTGGGAGAACGCATTGAAGACTTTCTTCTCCGGTCTTTGTGTTAGGCTGCCTTGTGCATAAGCTTTCCTTCTGTTGCAAACTTTGGGGGCTCAGTGGTTTGGTTTGCTGGGCGTGGAAGCAAAACGAACCTGGTTCGGTAGTGGGGTGATCCCTGCTCTGGACTTCCTAGCCTATGCTGTCATAGGGACTTCAAACAAACTCACTGTCTAGCTGAATCTGTTTAGCCAAGTCCTCAGCATGAGGGAAGTGTTTTAAAATGACTTGTAATACTTAGCCATTTTCAACCGAGACAAGTTTTGTATAGACCTAGGTACCTGGGGGAAAAACTTGGCTTTCCTGGGTGGCTTAGCAGTAAAGAGTTTGCCAACAATGCAGGAGCTGCAGGAGACATGGGTTTGATCCCTAGGTTGGAAAGATCTCCTGGAGAAGGAAATGGCACCCCACTCCAGTATTCTTGCCTGGAAAATCCCATGGACAGAGGAGCCTGGTGGGCTGCAGTTCATGGGGTCGCAAAGAGTCCCACACAACTTAGCGGACTAAGCAACAACCTGCAGGGAAAAAAAAAAAAACTTGCAACCTAGTAATTTTAAAACCAATCTACCAGCCTTTTTAATGTGGGAGGAGGCCATTGTTGTTCTCTTTTTCTTTAGGAGAAGTCATTTCATAATGAAGTAGCTAAATAAGTAGGAACTTAGGCTCAAAATCAGACTATCAGGGTTCCAAACTCTCGCTTTCCAATTTGGTCATGTGTGTGACCCAGTGCTCCTTACAATTTATTTGTTAAAGATGTGGGTGATTCCTACAATGAGGGGGGTTTGGGTGTGAGTCGATGTGTGCCTAGAACTCTACTTGGCACCTAGCAAATTTTTGTTGTAATAATTGAAGTGCCCCTTTTTGAATCTGAGTGGGGATTTCTGCTAAGACAACAAAGTAAATAATTTTCCTTATTCCCAAGGGAAGGGAAAAATGAAGCAGCAGCAACTGCCATCTGCTGTGCTCAATAAGAAAGGCTTCTATGAACATGTTCCCTGTGCAAGTGAAGAGTCCAAAGTATCAAGTAGACCTCCAGCGTACCTCTGGAGTCCTTTCATCTCACCCAAGCTGCCTCTGGAGGCATCAGTAATAAGACCTATGCTGACTTCACCAAGATGGGGGCTGGGGCGATAACCACTTCCTGCTTTATGGGGCCGGCAGTTATTTAGGGAGAACAAATGTGCCCCCCAGGTTCACCTGGTGAGCCATGAACCCGAGCATGGCTTAGGTATTCACTCAACATAAGCAGCCCTGGGAGGGGACAGTTGGAGTCACCGCCCTGGCCAGGAAAAGACCTTCTGCTTTGACTCGACCGTTCAGTCTCGAGAGCCGCAGCTGTCACAAGAAGTGGCTCAAAGCTGGAGCTGCTCTGGTTTCTGCTTTCTCCATGGGTGGAGGCTGTGCTGGGCAGCTGGACCCAGAGTGGTTTCCCAAGGAGGGGGAGAGAAAGTGCAAAAGACACCCCCGCCCTGCTGCCCACATCAGTAGTATCCCCGGACACTTCCCTGGAACACTGAGCAGCCTTCTCCCTGTAAGAACATATTTTCCTTTTCCTCCAGAGTGAATATTACATCAGGGTGTGACCACTGAACAGTATTCAAGTCAAGTCATTTCAGATCGTCTTAATGATCAGACTATAGATGAACACATATAGATGTGACAGAACGGGCAGTTTGGTGTCGGGGATGTCAGCTCCCTGCCCAGCATCCACTGTCCTTCTCCAGACACCTCCACGTGACCACTCAGCTGGGAAGGCGACCCAGCCCATCAGGTCAGATCAAGACTTGTCTTTGAGAAAGTCCTTCTATTGTAGGCTAGCTCTGCCCCACATCCGAAGAGCCCAGGTGTAAGACACACACACAAAGAGAAGCATTAAGTACCTGGAGGCCGTCAGGTTGCTCCTCCTTCCTGGAAGACAAAGAAAACAGAGGCTCAATGGGCAACAAGGACCTGGAAAGGAGTTGTTTAGTCACTCAGTCCTGTCTGACTCTTTCCAGCCCCAAGGATGATAGCCCACCAGTCTCTTTTGTCCATGGGATTCTCCAGGCAAGAATACTGGAGTGGGTTGCCACTTCCTTCTCCAGGGGATCTTCTTGACCCAGGGATCAAACCCAGTCTCCTGCATTGCCAGCAGATTCTTTACCACTGAGCCACCAGGGAAGCTCCTCCAGAAAGGAGTATTCATCCTGAAAAATCTACGTGAAATACCCAGTCCTGCTATTGCAGACTATACCCCTGCAATCAGCAAGCCCCCTGTCTACCTCCCAAGCCCCTCGGCAGGACAGGAACTGAACTCTTTCATGGACGGACACACAGCCTGCCGCTGCAGACACCGCACCTTCCCCAGACGACACCAGCTGCCACTTGCCTGTTACTGAAAGGATGCACAAGTCATTAAAGGCCTGGAGAGGAACCAGAGACCAGAATTTTATAATCAGAACTAATCCCTCCAGGCAGAGAGCATTTGATGCATCAAAGCCTTAATATTTGATACATCAAAGGCCTTCTCGGTAATTCTGTTGAGGAATCCAAAAAAAAATATGCTAATAAGTGTTAGAGCTCTATAGTTTTAAATCAGAACTTTATTCCTGGCTTGGGACAAACTTTTTATAACTTCATTTGCTTGAGGAAGCGTCTCCATTTGTGCTGTGACTTAAGATGATCTAAGACCAATTGTTCGCAAACACCTTCCCTGCCACCTCATCACCCCTGCATTAGTGCATCTCTGAGGTTAAGAATTTGAGGACCCTTTTAAAACACGTGTTACCCCAGAGACAACATGAGCACAATCATCCTTTAATATATTAGAATAAACTCATTTGCCCAATTTATCCTTCTCAAATGGCATTGATAGGTTGGGACCCACAGTAGATACACTTTGATGGGGCTTACTTAGACTCTAGAGGTTCCTCTCTTCAGTATTGGTCTCTGGGGTAAGGGAGCAACACCCAAAGAAAAAGGAATAAAAGGTCATACAAGGATGACTGGAAGCAGGTGGGTGTACCATTCACATAATTCCTGATCTGAAGACTCAAGAACAGGCTTTGAAAGAGACCTACACTCCACCCTAACTACTGTTGAGTTTCTGATTCCTTTGGGTGGCTTAGCATCTTCTATAAACTTGGTTACAACTGGGATTAAACACTATCAGTTCTTTTGTTCAGTGCCTGCCCTCCTGCTTGCAATTGTTAAGGACCACATGTTTTCCCAAGCACCTAGTCCAGTACCTTGAGCTCAGGAGACATTCAAAGCCTCTGTCCATGGGATTTCCCAGGCAAGAATACAGGAGTGGGTTGCCATTTCCTCCTCCAGGGGATCATCCCCATCCAGGGATTGAACCTGTGTCTGCTGCATTGCAGGCAGATTCTTTACCATCATGAGCCACCATCATTATCCAGTTAATTTCCTAATTCTGATCTTCCATTTCATCTTGAAGGAGGTGACTTTTCCTCTGACAACAGGGGTTCCTCAGTCAGGCTCCCACCTGTGTGGACTGTGCAGTCATTAAGTTGTACTTCCTAGGTGGGCAAAGAGTTGCCCCTCTGTCAGGGCGTACAACTCTGGCATGAGGCGTGGCCAGGTGAGGGCTATGTGGTTCAGCCCACGCACCTCCCTAACTGCGTGCCTGGGGCCATGCAGTCTGCTTCTCAGCTCATCTGTTGCCTTAGTTCGTGTAGCGACCACTAACCATGTATCTGGCCACTTTTAGTTTCACATGAACACCTAAAGAGTTTACCTATACCCTTTGTGCTCAGATACTCAGTCATGCCCAACTCTTGTGCAACCCCATGGAGTGGAATTCTCCAGGCAAGAATACTGGAATGGGTTGCCATTTCCTTCTCCAGGGAATCTTCCAACCCAGGCATCCAACTCTCATCTCCCGAACTGCGGGCAGATTCTTTACCGACTGAGCTACCAGGGAAGCCCAACTTTTCTAAACTGGATGCTCTTTATTTCTTGTTTCAGGTTTCTCTCCTGCACGTAGTGATGTTATTTGATCCATGATGTACCAGTGCATTAGGTTCCACCTATGTTCTTTTCCCTGATGCTAGGTAGTGGCAAAGAGCTGTCCACTAAATTCATTGATGGATGGTGGACACTGTTCTTTATCAAACATATACCCTTTCTTTCCCATGAGTGTATCATGTGTCCTGTTTCTTCCCCAGCTACTCTAAATGCCTGGCACCGTAAAAAAAAAAAATATGTTTACCGCCTATCTGTTCCCACCCCTTCACAGACTTTAATCGTAGCTCTCCTTCCACCTGGAAGCTCTTCTCACTGCTCTCAAGTGACATAAAATAAAAATTTGATTTAAAGTTCACTCTGTGGAAAGCAAGGATAGGTAGATGGAAAATATTTCTCATTTATCTTCTGTAATAAGGCCTGCCGAGGTTTGGGATACAAATACTGAGTCGACAAGGGGCCTCCGGCTTGTCTGTGCTGAATAGTCTCACTCTTTAAGCCATCAGATTTATTCCACAGCCCTGCAGGGGGTCCAGGGATTTGAAGGTGGCTTGTTTAGCTTAATCATTACTGCACAACTCTTCCATTTTTATCATCGACACACTGACCAGCCTGTTTTCAAATAGAAGCTTCAAGAATTTCGTGGTGGGACTTCTCTGGTGGTCAAATGGTTAAGAATCTGCACTTCCAAAAAAAAAAAAAAAGAATCTGCACTTCCATTGCAGAGGCAACAGGTTCAATCCCTGATTGTGGAACTAAGATCCCAGATGCTATGTGGGCTGACCAAAAAGTTCAAAACAATTTTTTCTTGGTCAGTATTTTACCTTCCTGACTCTTTTGGAGAAGGAAATGGCAACCCATTGCAGTATTCTTGCCTGGGAAATCCCACGGACAGAGGAGCCTGGCAGGCTACAGTCCATGGGGTTGCAGGAGTAGGACGAAACTTAGTGACTAAACCACCATTTTTTCTTGGCATTTTGTCTCAAAAAGAACATTGCTAAAATCCCTAAGCTTATGCTTTAGTAACACACCCGATGGATTACATTCACATAATTGCTCCAAGATGATTAAAGAAAAGCTGCCAAATTGATTATTGAGTAGTCTTTCACACTGCTCATATTCATCAAATTCATTGATCACCATCCTGCCTTTTCTTGACACGAGGAAAACGGAGGTTTGAGTCACATTAAGAAAGAAAAATCTACTTTGACCTATTTTTCTTCACCGTAACTGCCTACTTGCAGTCTTGCTGCCTGGTTGGTGAATGCCATTGACATTGACAGTTGATGCAGGTATTGTAACCAAAATACTAAGAGATCACCACCAAGGCAGTTCTTCATAGTCTAGATTAATGGCCAAGGGAACATGCTGTTCTGCTGGGCATCCTCCCCTCAGTCTCTAATTCATTTGCTCTAATTAACTATTTTCTGTAAGCTGAAGTTCCCTCCATATTTTCCATTGACAACTTGCTGCTGAACAGACAGGCATAAAGAAAGCAATTTAGAGGCAAAGATTTAGTGGTGCTAGTATTTGACTTTCCTTCCTTTTAAATATTGTACTTTGGGGCTTCCCAGGTGTCAGTAGTGGTAAAGAACCCACCTACCAATGCAGGAGATGTAAGAGACGAAGGTTCGATCCCTGGGTCGGAAAGATCCCCTGGAGGAGGACTTGGTAACCGTCTCCATTATTCTTGCCTGGAGAATCCCACAGACAGAGGAGCCTGGCGGACTGCGGTCCATAGGGTCGCAGTCAGGCACGACTGACGCAACTTAGTATGCATGCATACTGTACTTCATTTGTGCCCACAACCAGTACCTATCCAGCTCCCTGACAGGGATACTGATTGTGAGAATTCCTCTTAAGTGTGAGTTCCAAATGCTTACCAGAAAAAGAAGGGGAGCCGAGGGTTACGACTAAGCATATTTCCTTAAGTGACTTATTAAAGCTATTGAAATTGGGGAAATATAATTGCAATGAAGTGTGTACACAGTGAAAAGAATTCTCAGGTTTGACCATCACATCGGTCTTGAGCTGAGTGTTGATAATGGATCTAAATCTTCTCTTTTGGGATCAGTGCTCAGTGCAGCTTGGAATCTCATTACGTACAACTCTCTGGAGTCTTTAATCTTATCCAGAATCTACAGTCACACAAGCAGAGAAAGAAAAGACAAATTCACATCGCTTCAGTCATAGAGTAGCTTCTGTGACCAAGACAAATCGTATTGTTTTCTAGATGAGTAGAGGAAGCAGAGATGACCGAGAAGCAGACTACCTGGGAGAAGCAAAGAGATACGACATCAGACGCTAGCCAGTGGCAAAGAGCACTTTAAAATTGGGGATGGGAAGGCAGAGTTCTGAGTAGTCACAGCCACATGATGAGGTTCTTGAGGCTAGGAACCACTTTCTGTAAGAAACCAAGAGGAAAACAAAGGCATAGCCAGCATTCCATTAGCTTAGGGCCTGGAAGGTAAGGAAACAGAGGGGCCTCCGCTCTGCTCCTCTGGGATGTCTTGATAGTGTTCATTGGGGATCCTGAATTTAAATTTTTTTTAATTAGTATTTTTTAAACAGAAGTGTAAGATTCCCTGGAGGAAGGCATGGCAACCCACTCCAGTTTTCTTGCCTGGAGAATTCCGCGGACAGAGGAGCCTGATGGGCTACGGTCAATAGGGTCACAAAGAGTCAGACACAACTGGAGCCACTTAGCATGCACACATACGTAGTTGACTTATGATGTTGTGTTAATTTCTGCTGTACAGCAGAGTGACTCAGTTACACATATAGACACATTTTTAATATTCTTTTCCATTATGATTTATCTCAGGATGTTGAATATAGCTCCCTATGCTATACGGTGGCTTCCCTGATGGCTCAGTGGGTAAAGAATTCACCCGCAATGCAGGAGACACAGGTTCGATCCCTGGGTTGGGAAGGTTCCCTGGAGGAGGAAATGGCAACCCACTCCAGTATTCTCGCCTGGAGAATCCCATGGACAGAGGAGCCTGGGGGCTAAAGTCCAGGGGGTGGCAAAGAGTTGGACACGACTGGGCACGCACGCAGTACTTGCTGTACATTAAGACCTTTATCCATCGCACGTGTCATAGTTTGCATCTACTCACCCCAAACTCCCAGTCCTTACTTGGGGAGCTGATAAGCCGCCCTCCCTGGTACTCTCCTGTGCTTCCAGAAACCACAGGCTGATTTTCACCTATAGGAGCATAAGGGGGAGAGGTTGCTTGCTGCCCAGGCCTCCCCCAGCATTGACCTTCGGTCTCTACCTCTCATTCACTAAGCGGCGACTGCCCTCCAGCCATGAGAAGGCTGCTGCCTTGCTGTAGCACTTAGAGTCCACCCTCTGCTTTTAATGCCTGCATGAACCTATTTAAACCATGCTGTTCCAAATTTGCCTGCCACCTGTACACATCTTTTTCTGAGAAAAATCACCTGCATTTAAGGCAGCCAGCCGAGCACACAGGCAGATGGATGGCTGTCTGAAATTTAGAAATGGAGCTCCCTGACCTCAAATGTTACACCATTCCCCAGTCTCCTGACTTTTTCAGCTCCAAGTCCTTTATTCGGGTTAAAACAACACTTCTTAAAGGCTTGAATTAAAATGCAAACATGTTACTTGGAATGGGAATCACTCTAAGTTATTCAAGTTTATTAATACATCAGCAAGAATTAGTTTTTCTGATTAGAAAAGTACCTCCTTCAAATGCATTATCCTAAAAGACTAGAATATACTCTTTTGATTGGTTGTTTGGAGTGGGGGAAGGGGTGAAAAAATATCTAGCACCCAAGATTTTAACCAGAGAGGGATGAATGGCATATCAGCTGGGTGTGTTCCTAATGTCAGGTGCTTTAAAAAATATATTTATTTGGCTGCGCTGGGTCTTAGTTGTGGCATGTGGGGTCTAGTTCCCTGATTAGGGATCAAACTCGGGGTCCTGCATTGGGAATGCAGAGTCCCAGCCACTGGACTACCTGTGAAGTCCCATGTCAGCTACTTACATATTTTAATCTTTACAACAACTTTATGAGGTAGGTTTTAGCATCTTTGGCTTACAAATAAGGAAACTAAAATTCAGACATCCTAAATGATTCTAAGTAGGGGCAGAGCCAAGAGGTGAGACCTAGGTCTTAGCTAGACCTAGCGCTACTCCAGAGTCAGCGCTCCACCAGAGATCTAAGAGAAGGGAGGGTACCAATCGGTACCAACCCATAATTGTTGTTCAGTTGATAAGTCATGTCTGACTCTCTGCCACCCCATGGACTGCAACACACCATGTTCAAAGGAAGGCTTCCCTGTCCTTCACCATCTCCCGGAGTTTGCTCAAACTCATGTCCATTGAGTCAGTGATGCAACCATCTCATCCTCCGTCTCCTTTTTCTCCTGCCCTCAATATTTCCCAGCATCAGGGTCTTTTCCAGTGAGTTGGCTCTTCACATCAGGTGGCCAAAGTATTGGAGCTTCAGCGTCAGTCCTTCCAGTGAATATTCAGGGTTGATTTCCTCTAGGATAATTCCATAAATAGTCTCTGTCTTTCCCATTCTTCCACACTTGTAAAAGGAAGGAGGCAAAATAACTACAAACTCTCAGGCAGTTTAGGTGACAGTAGGTCTGTGTAGAGAGAGAGTTCTTATCAAGATACTGTTGTAAAATGAAGGGAATGTTATGTCTTGATTTCAACATTGCTTATGTGTCTGTCCTAACTTATCTAACCATACACTTAGCATCTGTGTTTCTGACAGCATACAATTATAATATCGAAATAAGTCCTAAGCTTTACTGAAATTGAACATGTCCAGGAGCCTGCACTAGATATTCCCTGTTGGTCAGAACAGAGAAAAACAATTTCCACATTGAAGGGAAAAGGATAGATCTATAAGACCTATAGGTCCCATGGATATCAAGAAAATAAGTTTAAAAGGGTCCATGGGAGTTCACATTCCTTCTGAAATCTTCCACCTGAACCTAATGACAACTATGGCAGGCATTCAAGCAGAAAAATGTCCCTATGATGATGGACCTAGATAAAGAAAATCAATGTTAATTTGATAAGCATTAATTTATAATCCAATATCCAAAGGAAATTCATGCATTCCTTGAATGTCAAATTCATTAAACAAATAGTGCTAATCAGATTCTCTTCTACAAGTCTAAGTAGACTAAAATAAGACTTCTGGAGCAATGCTTATAGAACAATGTAATTATTGTGGTCTTCATACAGTTGCCTGTTAATTGACTATTGAAATTGAAAAGCATTTCCATAATTAATCTCCTGCCATTTTCCAATTATAAATTTGATAGAGTGAATCTGATGCATCTTCCAAAGCAACTGAGGGTAATAACTTGTTTCAAGGAATAGATATTTTCTCAGACAAACCAGGAGAGTTTTCTGATCAATATTTAGCTTTTTTGAAATCCTATGCACAGAGGGAGTTAAGTGAAAACAGCTTGAAAGCATTGTTTCAAGCTTATCTTTGAATAAGTTGAAAAAGATGAAATTTGGAAGGAAAAAAAAAACCTCCATGTGATAGATACACTAGTTTGTCCAGACAGCTCAATACAAGCCCTGAAGCTGAACAACATGTCAATTGCAAAAGTAGCTCTTTACCCATCAATGTGTTAAATTCACTGTGGACCACCAAAGATGCCGAAGACAATTGTTGGTGACCAGGTGTTTGCAGTTTGAAGAATTCCATGATGACTGCCTGCTCTTTCCTAATGACTCAACTCTTTAATTTGGTCAAAATGAACCACACAAATGATGTCTTATTTTATTCTCCAAAGATAGGCACTCAGAAAACCCACAAGACTCTGAAGAAAGGAAGAGGAGTAGAGAGCTGGCTTGTTACCATTAAAATATCACCTATTAAGAAACAAATAAGCTAGGTAAATACATTTTCAATCACCATCTTACAGCTGGGCTGGGCTGGGCTCGAGATGACAAGACAGGGAACTTGTGAAAGGAGAGCTGGAGAAGAGAGGGGAGATGTGTAAAGCCCAGGACACTGACCAAGCTGCAACACGAGACTTCAGTCTGTACCCTTGGAGTGTCGTATGGTTCATGCAGTGAATACCAGAAAAGAGCAACTTAAGGGGTGCCCAGTTTTACTTCCCGAAAGGGTTGGCCCATGCCTTTAACATGCAGAGAATGATAGCCAGTGTTGGGTTTCAAGGACAGCTGTTCACAGTATCTCAGCTCCCTGTAAGGTGACAGAGACTAGGAATAAGAAGACTCATTGAATCTGAGTTTTAGAGTTTCTACCATTTTCTACCATAATGTTGATGCTTTTGAACTGTAGTGTTGGAGAAGGCTCTTGAGAGTCCTTTGGACTGCAAGGAGATCCAACCAGTCCATCCTAAGGGAAATCATTCCTGAATATTCATTGGAAGGACTGATGCTGAAGCTGAAACTCCAATATTTTGGCCACCTGTTGTGAAGAACTGATTTGAAAAGACCCTGATGCTGAGAAAGATTGACGGCATGAGAAGGGGATGACAACGGGTGAGAAGGTTGGATGACATCACTGACTCAATGGACATGAGTTTGAGTAAGCACCGGGATTTGGTGATGGACAGGGAAGCCTGGCGTATTGCAGTCCATGGGGTCACAAAGAGTCGGACATGACAGCGACTGAACTGATCATATTGTTGGACTCTGAACACCTGACTTTACTTCTGAAGATTTCAATTTTCCCTTCTGCATGATAAGATACAAAATTACATGATCTGTTAATACCTTTCTACTCTAGTATTTAATCCTTTTCTCAAAGAGATAGAAAAATGAACCCTGGGATAGCACTGAAGGAATTAGAATACATTTTCACCATTAATGTATTCACTATTCACATCTTTTCCTCTGAAGCTGGCTCACTGTTTCTCATACACCTTGTGATGGGTTAGATTTTTGTTCCCCCAAAATCTGTATGTTAAGTCATAACCCCTAGGACCTCAGAATGTGAACTTATGTGGAAAAGGGGATCATTGCAGGTGGAATTAATCAAAATGAGGTCATACTGGAGTGGAGTGAGCCCTAGTGCAATATGTCTGGGGCCCTCAAAAAAAGGGATATTTGGACTCAGAAACAGGAATGTGGGGAGACAGCCATGTGAAGACGGGGGCGAGCTGCTTCCAGCCAAGGAATTGCCAGGAACCAGGAGCGTGGCCTGGAACAGATCTTCTCTGTTGTCTTCAGAGAGAACGAGGCCCTGCCACTGCCTTAATCATGGATGTTTATCCTCCAAGACTGTGGAACAAACTCCTGTTGTTTAAGGCAGGGGTCTCCAGTTGCCAGGATCTAGTGCCTGATGGTCTAAAGAGGAGCTGAGGTAATAATAATAGGAATAAAGTGCACAATAAATGTAATGCACTTGAATCATCCCCAAACCATCCCCCCGCGCCCGCACAAACACACACACTCAGGTCCTTGGAAAAATCACCTTCCACAAAACCAGTCCTTGGTGCCAAGAAGATTAGGGACTGCTGGTTTAAGCCACTCAGTTTATGGTAGTTTGTTTCACAGCAGCCACAGAAAACTTCCATCGCTTCCCTGGGGAATCCCAACCAAGAGTCTCAATCAACTTCTCTTAAAATTCAGGTCTTTCATTTCTTCCTTCAGGTCAACCTCAGTGTTCTCCAAGTCCAGTCCTTTTCCATAAATGTGAATGGCCCCTTGCTGTTCAATTTTAGTAGGTAGGGCATAAGGTTAAAACATTAACTTCTCTATCCTATCATGAAAATTAAATCTGTCCCCACCTCCAGCCACACTCTCTTCCATTACCTAAAATGTAAAATTTGTTTAAAGCATTACAACCATGATGGCAGATGAGTGAGTCGTAAAAAAGAAGACATCCTGAAATAATCGTAGGACATCACGACATTTCCAGTACAAATCTCTCTCTTCTCAAAGATGGCTAAGCGTTTTCTCTTAGGCTCCATGCCAGTCCCCCTTACAGAATATTGAACTGGATTTGTTGAGATTTAATGTGCCCATCCTTTAGATTAGATTTTGCTCTGACCACCTTTTCCTCCAAGGAAGTGTCAAGTCCAACATTACTTGTGGAAATTAAGGTTGAAAGCTGAGATAGAGAATGTGTCAGCCACTTAACATCGAAAAATTCAAAATATAAAGCAGAAGAGTTCAAGAAGGATGTAATTTAATTTATAATTGTGATCTTATATAGAGTAATTTTAAAACCACCCTCCCTTGGGTATTCTTAGTCACTTGGGTGAGGAGGCATCTCTCCTTACTAAACAAAATGGGCACACACAAATACAGAGTTTGAAATACCACATTATAGTGACAAATCTGAAAAACACACTATCCTAAATCAACACTTCTCAAACTTTCAACGGCAAAAGAATCTCTTGAATTGGTGTTAATGCAGATCCTTATGTATTCTGGCATATTCTGATTCAGTAGAACCTAAGCATCTACATTTTTAGCAGGCATCTCTGGTGAGCTCTGGAACAGAACATCCAGGGATAACCCTTTCAGAACCAATAATCTGCATCACATGCAATGTTTTTCTTTCCAATAAAAAAGAAAATTATTCCCTGCTACTCTCAATTCAGCACTGAAACATCTATATTACCATATGGAAAATAGATAGTCAGTGGGAGTTTGCTATATGACCCAGGGAGCTCAAACTCTGTGCTCTGTGAAAACCTAGAGGGGTGGGATGGGTTGGGGGTGGAGGAGGTGGGAGGGCAGTTCAAGAGGGAGGGAACATATGTATACCTATGGCTGATTCATGTTGATGTATGACAGAAACCAACACAATATTGTAAAGCAATTGTCCTCCAATTAAAAAGTATATAAATTTTAAAAAGTTACTCCTTACTGTCATCTTTTATAACAAGCTTTTATTTGCAGTAAGTATTCAAATCAGAAGAAAAGTCCATCAGATAGTATATTCCAACATTTGCTTGGAATCTATGGTCATCATCAGTTGCAATCCTGTCTGGGTGGGAGGAAGCAGATGAGTTGCCGGTCTATGATTGGTCCCCAGCAGGACCAGAACTCACCTGTGCTCTCCGCTCTGCTTGGCAGGACCACTTGAAGAAGCCTGGGCATCCAGGTGTCCAGGATGCTCTGTGAGAACTTAGCCACCTTGTGAAATGTGCCAGCATCGACATATCTAAGACTGGGCATGCTAGCCTCCTGGGGCGATGAGGATGAAGAGTTTTCTCCCAACTCTGCCTCAGGTCTCTCTGCATAGAGAATGTTAGCAGCTCTTTTATAACAATGATCCTGTCCAGCCAAAATGCCTGTTACAGAATATTGGGGTAGAATGAATGAGTTTGAAATGAAATCAGTATGAGAGAATGTGGTTTGTCCCCTAGACAATCGCTCTTGAAGGACCTCTGTCCTCCTAAGGCCTTATTGATCTTACTAAATAGCCCTGATCAAGTAAATGCCCAGTGGAAGAAGGACGTAAAGGAGGGGAAAATCTAGTAGTTTCCATCATTATTTTGGTAGTGGAAAAGATTGCCTCTCTACGAATTGTGCCAGAAAAGCATAAAAAAATCATGATGATGATTCTAAAGTAAGGCTAGAGAAGGCAAAGGGTATCTAAGTTCATGCATCTTGGTAGGAAGTAGAATGAGGCAGGGTTTAAGAATACTGGTTTTAGGGAAATCCTTGGAGGTCCAGAGGTCAGGATTCCATGATTTCACTGCAGAGGGCCTGGGTTCAATCCCTGGTTGGGGAAATAAGATCCCACAAGCCGTGCAGTGTGGCCATAATAATAATAATGATATAGGTTTTAAAGTCACACAAACTTTAAATTCAAATCCCAGACATACTGCTGGTTTATGTAAAACCAGTTACTTACCTGCTCATAGGCTCAGTTATGAATATTTCATCTGTAAAATGGGGATAACAATACTTACTCTGTGTGTGGTTGTTGTTAAAATTAAATATATACCAGTACACACATATTTATGTAGTATATATATATATGCATATGTGTACATATGTAGGATAAATGCACATACATACTCATACCTAGATGCATACATAGTATACATATACTATCCATCTGTCTATCTCTTAGCATGGTGCCTGGAGCGTGGTAAATGTCCCTTAAAAAGCAAGGCTAGTAGCAACTTATCATTATTATTAGAAATGGGACACAATGACCAATTTAAATCTCTAACATTTGGGAAGTAATTTTCCTGACACTTCTTTTTGTCTGCTGCGGCTGTAATACCATAAGCACACCAGTAAGTCATTTATTTACCACTTACTATGGGCCAGCCATCATGAATACAAAACCCCGTGAAACACAGTGGTCTGGGATCTGTCTCTTTCTAACTCTCTGCCGTTACCACTCCCTGCCCCAAGTCTTCTACTTCCAGGCATTTTCCCATAGAAGCCTTCCTGCATCTAATAGTTGCGTTCCACAGTGCCATCCATGCTTCAATATTATTGGCACTATTACTCTAACCACTAGGGACGATATCAGTTCTATAAGATGTTGACATTTACATTTAAAATATTTACAGTTTTGGGGGTGAAACATGTTTGCTGCTCATTATAGAAGATTAAGCTTCTCTAAACTCAAGAATCCTGTCCCACGTCACAACCCACTGCAATACAGGTGTTTACCACTTGCAAGAGAACCCCAATCAAGAAAATCTAACTTTTCAGCAGAAGAAAAACAGAGAATTTAGGAAGACCCCCTGGAGTAAGAAATGGCAACCCGCTCCAGTATTCTTGCCTGGAGAATACCATGGACAGAAGAGCCTGGTGGGCTATTGTCATAGGATGTAGAATCAGACATGACTGAAGCAACTTAGCATGCACATAAAATAGATAACTGATGAGAATCAAGGATATAGCACAGGGGACTCTATTCAATGGTCTGTGGTGACCTAAATTGGAAGGAAATCCAAAAAAGAGAGGATACATGAATACATATAACTGATTCATTTTGCTGTACAGCAGAAATTATACAACACTGTAAAACAACAATACTCCAATTAAAAAAATAAAGAATTGAGAAACCCCTATACTATGGTCAACAAGGATTCTAAAACAATCAATAGGAAAATAATTCTCTTCTCAATAAATGGTATTAAACAACTAGATAGCCACATGCAAAAGAATGGAATTGGACCTTTACCTCGCATCACTTGCAAAATTTAGGTTTTAACAAAACCTAAAGCTATCAAGGGAACATTTCATGCAAAAATGGGCATAATAAAGGACAGAAATGGAATGGATCTAACAGAATCAGAAGATATTAAGAAGAGGTGGCAAGAATACACAGAAGAACTATACAGAAAAGGTGTTCACCACCCAGATAATCACGATGGTATGATCACTAACCTAAAGCCAGATATCCTGGAATTCGAAGTCAAGTGAGCCTCAGGAGGCATCATTATGAACAAAGCTAGTGGAGGTGACGGAATTCCATTGAGCTATTTCAAATCCTGAAAGATGATGCTGTGAAAGTGCTGTACTCAATATGCCAGCAAATTTGGAAAACTCAGCAGTGGCCACAGGACTGTAAAAGGTCAGTTTTCATTCCAATCTCAAAGAAAGGCAATGCCAAAGAATGCTCAAACTACCACACAATTGCACTCATCTCACACACTAGAAAGTAATGCTCAAAAGTCTCCAAGCCAGGCTTCAACAGTACATGAACCATGAACTTTCAGATGTTAAAGCTGGATTTAGAAAAGGCAGAGGAACCAGAGATCAAATTGTCTACATCTGTTGGATCATTGAAAAAGCAAGAGAGTTCCAGAAAAACATCTATTTCTGCTTTATTGACTGAGCCAAAGCCTTTGACTGTGTGGATCACAACACAGTCAAGATGGGGATACCAGACCACCTGACCTGCTTCCTGAGAAATCTGTATGCAGGTCAGGAAGCAACAGTTAGTACTGGAACAACGGACTGGTTCCAAATAGGAAAAGGAGTACATCAAGGCTGTATATTGTCACCCTGCTTACTTAACTTATATGCAGAGTACATAATGAAAAATACTGAGCTGGATGAATCACAAGCTGGAATGAAGATTGCTGGGAGAAATATCAATAACCTCAGATGTGCAGATGACACCACCCTTATGGCAGAAAGTGAAGAAGAACTAAAAAGCCTCTTGATGAAAGTGAAAGAGGAGAGTGAAAAAGTTGGCCTAAAACTCAACATTCAGAAAACTAAGATCATGGCATCTCTTCATGGTAAATAGATGGGGAAACAATGGAAACAGTGACAGACTTAATTTTGGGGGGCTCTAAAATCACTGCAGATGGTGACTGCAGCCATGAAATTAAAAGACACTCCTTGGAAGAAAAGTTATAACCAACCTACACAGAGTATTAAAAAACAGAGACATTACTTTGTTGACAAAGGTCCGTCTAGTCAAGGCTATGGTTTTTCCTGTAGTCATGTATGGATGTGAGGGTTGGACTATAAACAAAGCTGAGTGCCGAAGAATTGATGCTTTTGCACTGTGGTGTTGGAGAAGACTCTTGAGAGTCCCTTGGACAGCAAGGAGATCCAACCAGTCTATCCTAAAGGAAATCAGTCCTAAATATTCTTTAGAAGGACTGATGCTGAAGCTGAAACTCCAATACTTTGGCTACCTGATGTGAAGATCTGATTTGAAAAGACCCTGATGCTAAGAAAGATTGAAGGCGGGAGGAGAAGGGGATGACAGGATGAGATGATTGGATGGCATCACCAATTCAATTGGACATGAGTTTGAGTAAGCTCTGAGAGTTGGTGAAGGACAGGGAAGCCTGGCGTGCTATGGTCCATGGGGTTGCACAGAGTTGGAGATGATTGAACGACTAAACTGAACTGAAAGCTATCAAATTTATAAAAGAAAACATAAGGGTAAATCTTCATGCCCTGCCTTGTATTTGGCAAAGGATTCTTAAATATAACAACAAAAGCATGAAAAACAGCAGTAAAAACAAGAAAGCGAATTTTATTAAAATAAAAATATTTGTGCTCCAAAGGACACCATTAAGAAAGTGAAATATTTGCAGAATGGGAGAACATGTTTGCCGAATATCTGAAAAGGGACTTGTATCTAAAAATAGGTAAATAACTCTTAAAACTCAATAAAATGACCAAAAAAAAAAACCAATTTAAAAATGAGCAAAGGATAAGACATCACATTTTTCCAAGAAAGACATACAAATGGCCAATAAGCACATTAAAAAGTGTTTAACATCATTGACCATGAGGGAAATGCAGATGAAAACCACAGTGAGAGCTCTTGATGCCCACTAGGATGACTAGGATCCAGAAGTCATAGAGTAACAGGTCTAGTGAGAATGTGAAGAAATCAGAACCCTCATGTAACCTCTGGCGGGAATATAAATTGGAACAGCCATTTTGGAAGACAGGCTGTTTCTCAAATGTTTAAACACAGGGTTATCATATGATCCAGCAGTTCCATTCCTAAGTGTATGTCCAAGGTAAATGAGAATGTCTGTCTGTGCAAAAACTTTTACATGGATGCTTTATAGCTGCAATATTTATAACAACCAAATCCCAGAAACAACCAGAATGTTCAACAGACAAATGCATGAACAAAATGTGATATATCCATACAAAGGAATATCGTTTTGGCATAAAAAAGTGAAGTCGCCCAGTCGTGTCTGACTCTTTGCAACCCCATAGGCTGTAGCCCATGGGATTTTCCAGGCAAGAGTACTAGAGTGGGTTGCCATTTCCTTCTCCAGGAGATCTTCCCAATCCAGGGATTGAACTCAGGTCTCCCACACTGTAGGCAGACGCTTTACTATCTGAGCCACCAGGGAATAAGAAGGAATCATACTGATACATCCAACATGAACAAACATTGTAAGCATTATAGTGAGTGAAAGAAACCAGGCACAAAAGACCACATGTAATAATAATAAAACTTCATTCATATAAAAGTCCTATAGAGACAGAAAGTAGATCAGTGATTGGCTGAGGGGTCTGGGGTATGTGTGTATAGGAGTGAAATCAAATATAACGGACATAGTTTTTTTCTGAGGTGATCAAAACGTTCTAAAATTGGCAGTGGTGATGGTTGCATAAATTGGTAAATAACTAAAAATGGTTGAATTGTACACTCTAAATTACATGGTGATTTGCATACATATCTTTATTGAATTTTATCTCAATAAAGCTGTTTATTGGAGTTTCCCAGTGGCACAGTGGTAAAGAATCCACCTACCAATGCAGGAGACGCAAGAGACACAGGTTCGATCCCTGGGTTGGGAAGATCCCCTAGTGTAGGAAATCACAATGCACTCCAGTATTCTTGCTTGAGAAATCCCGTGGACAGAGAAGCCTGGCAGGCTATAATCCATGGGGTCGCAAAAGAGTCAGACACAACTAAGCAACTGGGCACGCACACAGAGCTGTTTATAAAAATTTGTAAAGACCTGTTAAAATGAAAGTTAACGTTCATTCTCTATTCCTAATTTATATGACATTTAAAAGGTTAATTATGCAGTGTCATTGTAACATTCAGAAATCAACTTTTTAATGTTTAAAGAAATCTTTAAAACTGGAAAATGCATTGAGACTTTTGGATGACAGAATTTTTTGTATTATTGTTATAAGTAATCATCAGCTTGTACAGAATGTGTTATATTTAGAATTGAAAGATAATTGGTTCTACTTTATTGAAAATCTATATTCTTCATATTAGTGTAAATGGTTTTCTTTCTTAGTACAAAGGTAATTTAAAGGAAAAGTGTGTACAGCTTGTGGTTTCAGCATCCTCATTAATGTGTTCCAGTTATACTTTGCTCACATCATTGTCTTCTAAATGTACTGCATTATGTAATATTTAGAACATCCTTTTCTGAGTGTGAGATAAAATCATTTTGCAGAAATGAATCTTTTTTTTTTTTGGCCACACCACTCAGTTTGTGGAATTTTAGTTCCCCACCAGGGACCCCTGCAGTGGACGCATGGAGTCTCAACACTGGACCAGAAAGGAAATCCCAGAAATGAGTAAAATTTTACACAGGGTTGGGATCACAGTGACAATACTACAAAAAGAAAAAAAAAAAAAAAATCTGTCTATTGGCAAACAAAATAGCTTTCTCTCTTCCATCAAAAGATTCTGGTTTTGTAGCAGATTTTAAACCAAAAAATTAAGTGCTTGTCTGTCCCAGAAATTGATGTCTCCCAAATGGGAAAGAGCAGAGAAATGGCTGAGTACTCACTCTTAAACTGATACATTTCTTTGTCAGTATCAGAGAGGCTGGTCTTTGTCCATGGTCAGTAACAATGAAGAAGACAAAATGATACTGCAAACTGGTTTTATAGAAGGATGCCTAAATGCTTCCACATAAGGAAACTAGGGAAGACCATTCACTAGTGTGGGATTACAGTCTGGGCCAAGGGTCGAATGTCCAGTGGAAACACATTAATAAGTAATAATACGTGCTGCTTATGGGTAAGGGATCTGAGAATTACTTCAAAACTATTCTTTACATATTTCTGAACTATGAACCAAGGCTTTACATGCCCCCAATCATATAACATTCAAAGAGTTGAATAGATATTTGTCCACCCATGTTTACAGTGGCATTATTGACAATAGCCAAAAGGAGGAAATAAGGCAAATATCCATTGATGGATGAATGGATAAAATATGTGGTCCATCCATACAATGGAATATTATGCAGCCCTAAAAATTCTAACACATGCTACAGCATGCTCGAACCTTGAAGACATCATACGCAGTGAAATAAGTCAGTCACAAAAGGACAAATATTGTATGATTTCACTTTATGAGGTCCTTAGAGGAGTCAAATTCATAGAGACAGAGAGTAGAATGGTGGTCAACTGAGTCTGTTGGGGGAAGGGATGGGAACTGTTTTGTAATGGCTGGAGAGTTTTAGTTGGGGAAGATGGGAAAATTCTGGAGACAGATTTGGTAGTGGTGGTTGCCTAGCTGCCATGGTTGTACTTCATATTACTGGACTATACACTTTAAAATGGTTAAAATGAAAAGAATCTGGGAAAAATAAAAAGGTATTTATGTATGTATAACTAAATCACTGTTGTGTACTTGAAACTAACACAACATTATAAGTCATCTATACTTCAATTTAATGATAAACTTGTTATAAATATTTACTACAGTAAAATCTGCTTTTCATTTGTATTAATACTTCAAAACTTACGTAAACTTAAAATTTATTTAAAATTTGCATAAATATATTAATTATAACGCCAATGTAACAGAAATACATGACAACATGCAAGGAGCTCAGATATCTCCGCTGAGGCACTGATCCACCCCCACCCTATCCCAGCATGAACAGGAAGCGGAATTGACTTCCATTTTAGAAGTAGGATGGCTCAGATAGAGAATCGTTTGTCAGTGAACATAAAACACAGTAAGTAATGGTTTCTAGATGCTTCCTGGTTACCTGCCGCTATTCTGTTCCCTGACTGAAACACAAGATTTAAGTGGCTGCCTCTCCTCTGGCAAATGAGATTTTCACAGAACTTATTACCTAGTGACTTCTAACATACGTGGCATAATTTAAAAGAAAATAATCAATGAGCCTTCCTATTGCCTTGAAATCCCTAGACCAATAATAGTCTTGACTCAAAGCAGCTCAGGCTAAATCGCATGAAAAGCTCACAGACAGTGTCGGCATGAGAGGATCTTGGGTTTGTGGGGTGGAACTCAGCCCACGGGTCAGAGCCCCTTCCTACGACACTACGTGCTGATTCTGAAGTGGGACATTTGCTGATTATGAAGCAATTGGTCAATAAGGACAACTTAGCTTACTTTTTTCTTCAAGTGTCCTGTGTGAAAACATTCACTATCAGGAATTTCTGGAAGAACTAACAGAGTACCATTTACCAGCACCGTGAGGCAGAATTCTCTATTTATCAGTAATTTTCACATAAGAATTCAAACCATGATTTGTAAGAAGCCATTACATCAAGCCAACTAAACTAAGTGGCCTGACTTTGGTTACTCTGATAGCTAATGATTACGATGACAGCAGATAGGGAGCTGTATTTGTAACTCACATAACCTTGCATTTCTCAAGGTCAACTGTGAATTCAGATAGTTGTCCCACATGCGTGCATGCTCAATCACTAAGTCGTGTCTGACTCTTTGCTACCCAATGGGCTGTAGCCCGCCAGGCTCCTCTGTCCGTGGGATTCTCCAGGCAAGACTGCTGGGGTGGGTTGCTGTTTCCTCCTCCAGGGGATCTCCCTGACCAAGACAGAAATTGACCAGAAATCGGATCTTTTTTGCCACTGAGTCACTAAGAAAGGGCATCCCACAGTTTACATCCATCTAATATGGCAACCCACTCCAGTATTCTTGCCTGGATAATTCCATGGACAGAGGAGCCTGGTAGGCGATAGTCCATGGGGTCACAAAGAGTCAACACGACTGAGTGACTTCACTAATGACCTATTGGCTGTCATCACCATGGGGACCGGAATACTTAAAGTGAACACTTGAAGTCAGAATTCCATCTACTCCTTCTCTCCAGACTTAGGAGAACCTCTCCACCAGCACAGGACTGCGGACTTTTTAATAAAAGCCGTTGTTGGAGGTGAGGGGTGGGGTCAGATTTTGCACAAAGAGCCTCACTTCATCATTTAGAACTTCGATTTCTGGTCAACTGAACTAGTCAGTTCTGTTCTAACAACTTTACAGACAGCGGCTCACCAGATTTCTGTCTTTAATTCCTCCACCTTCGCTCCTTTGAGAAACGCATTTTCAGCAAGTTTGCACTCATTTTCCACATTGTCTGATTTAGCCAAATCAGCTGCTGAAAGCTTACATAGGATTAAAATATTAGCATAGTCTTACATCTTGGTCCAAGAATAAATCCTCCATAGAGCTCCGTGTGGATGACAGTGTAAACTGCTGGCGGGCTAGTGACCCTCAGAGACTGGCTTCCTGTAAATCTGCCCCCGCCCCCATTCCCGTGTGATGGGCTGGAGAACCTAGAAAAGCTGGTATTCAGGCCACACAGATGAGTGATGACAACCATCTCTTTCTCCTCCTCTAACTTTAACCTTAGGGGCCACATCTTTGCTTCATTCATTCATGAAGGGAGATGTGTGGCTATGTGAGGACCCAAGGGACAAGATTGCAAATCTTGGTACTCCTCTGGGGACCCTTTTCCTGTGGACTCTTTTCTCATCTGCCACCAGAGCTGCTGACCCTTGGCTTTCTCCTCCTAGTTTCCCAGGAGTGCCTCCCTCTGATCCATTTTCATGGAGAACAAACAGGTGTCTCCTGTGAACAGATGGTGAATGGTTGTCAAGAGAAGGGTTGATCAGAGAGCTCCGGAGGAAAGCATTTGGAGAGAAGAATGATGTTCAAAGCATGGTCAAGGAGAGCAGGCTTGTTTAATTTAAGGAGAGGCCAAGGGCTGAAGGTATTCTGTTCCCAAACTTAATCTCTCAAGTTTTGGCACTGAAGACATGTCTAGCTTAGCGGCTGGCGATGGTGTTTTGATGAATTCAGGGAAAACGTTTAACTCAGTCTTGCAAGAAGTGTTCATCCAACTCACACCACCTCCATTTCATTAATTCCACCTACATCTGCCATTTCTTCTCCGTCTTCTACTTTTGGGTCATTATCACTAGATTTGGTAAGAATTTTTTTCTATATTAATAGATCTAATGAGGCTGTATTCTAATACTACTCTGTATATCACTTTATTAGTTTTAATTATTTTATTATCTACTGTATCTAATTGCCATATTTGTATTCCTGAAAATCTTCATTTTCTGCAAAATCACATGATAAAAGCCAGAGGACTCAAGGCAAAAATAGGGTTCAATGGACTACACATAAAATTTCTAATCCGAGAAGTGACAAAAACAACAGCAACCCTTATTAAAATACTGGCACAGTTTAATCTCCCCTGGCATTTGCATCTAAATTCACAGTACAGACATCATAGCATTCTTATATTCTAGGGCTCCAGTTTCTTCCCTCAAGATGTAGGTCTTTGAAGACATTTGTTTCCAATAGAGACCAGTTTCAACAACACAAAATATATCATCTGAAGGTAGCTTTTCTTATCATTCCATTTTGGTTGACATAGACAAAAAATGTCAGTAAATCCTTCATCTGCATTTGCAGCTTCCTCAGAAAACTTAACACCATCCATCGGTCCACTGATTCTCAAGGTGTGGTCCTCTAACCAGCAGCATAGCCGCCTTCAGACTTTCATTAGCAGAGAAGGTACTTCTCTGGTGGTCCAGCGTTTAAAATTTCGCCTTCCAGTGCATGGGATGCTGCTTTCATCCCTGGTCCAGGAGATAAGATCCAACATGCCTCGAAGCCAAAAAACCAAAACATAAAATGAAAGCAATACTGTAAAAAACCCCAATAAAGACTAAAACAACTATGAGGCATGTTAGTCACTCAGTCATGTCTGACTCTGTGACCACATGGACTTGTAGCCTGCCAGGCTCCTCTGTCTATGGGATTAACCAAGCAAGAATACTGGAGTGGGTAGCCATTCCCTTCTCCAGGGGATCTTCCTGACCTGGGGAGCAGGTATACAAAAGAATTCATGAATACATCTTTGCACAAGTTAAATGAAGAATTAATAAAATGAATGTATCTTGAAAAGAAAGAAATGCACCAGGAAATTTTGTGTGAACTACCAATCCCTGGCCTCTTCCCCTTTCCACACCCCATCCCCAGAGGTTTGTGATTCTGTAGCTCTGAAACATGTAAAGTCTAGATGAGTTATCTTCCAAACTTGGCTTTCTTCCCCTTGAGGCTCACGTTTGGGGCCACTGTGCAGATGGCTGTCAACATATGTTTGACTAAGCCACTGGGTCAGAGAGGCATTGTAGAAGCAAAAGCATTCAAAAGAAGACAAGAGATAACAAATTGTTTCCTATGGCCTTAGAGCTAAACACTTCTGCGTAATGACATTTTAATTTTATTTAAAGAAACCTAAAAATTCTAATAAAAGATTATTCTGAGCCTCAGGCCCCACTGAACCTGTAATCTTAGAGAGGATCATTCTCATTTGCTAAAGAATTATCTGTGATGTCATTTTTTGCTGTTAGACAAATCAGCAGTCTGAAGAAATACCAGGCTCGGAACAGACATTCTGTAGTTTATTAGTACAGGTAAAACATGAGTAACTTTCCCAATGAGGAAAAAGCCAAAAATTACAGATTTATGAGCATGAATGAAATAGGAATTGGAGAACTGACCAGAATCTATGAGATGAAGAAATTGAGAGGCATAGAATGCAACATTACTTGGTTAAGAACACAGGAACTGAAATTTTGAACCATCCAGCTGTCTCTGAATACACTTGAGATATCAAACAGTTGTTTGCACCTCTATAAATAATATGAAAGACAATGAAATACAGACATAGACACTCAAGTAGAAAGTGTGAAAAAGATTTCATGCAACTTAATTTAGAATGTCTCTGCTTATTCTTCTCCAAAGCTTTTTGAGTTTTCTAGCCATTTCTTTCTTGGGGATCTTCCCGACCCAGGGATCAAACCCAGGTCTCCTGCATTGCAGGTGGATTCCTTACCATCTGAGCCATCTGGGAAGCCCAAACTAGATCACAGGAACAAGTAAAACACTATTCCAGTCCACTGTAAAATTATATCTACTCGTAAAGGATGGTTTACCTAAAACTTGGACCCAAGTGTTCCCTCTCTTTGTCTCTCTCAAAAGATACTTGATTCGATTGAAATTTTAATTTTAAAAATTTTAATTTGGAGGGATGCAATTCCAGCATGGAGAACTGGAGGCCCAGGGAGACTTTCCAGAAGGTCAGGCAGCATCCTGACTTTTACTGATGCCTGTGGCCTTGATTTCAGTTAGATCAGGAGATGTGAACTCTTGGTATGTCTTTCTGAGCAGTTAAAAGAATCAGAGGTAGTTAAGATTTAGAAACTGCATTAAAGACAATGCATTTAAATCTGAAACACTTCAGGAGACTTTCTTAAAGATCTAAATGCTGATCTTTTTCGGATAAGAAAAAACAGAAAGCATTATTATCTCCCACTACAACTCATTTGAAGCTAAGGAAAATTGCATTCTATTTCATTCAAATTATGCTTTGGCTCCATGCGAATGATACATGCTATTTGAGAAAATGAGGGAGATGATCGCCTTTCGGCTAATAGCCCAGGATGTGTGTGTGCGCATACACACGAGCATGTATGAGAGAGTATCTTATAAGCCAGGGCTTATTTTTGCAAAAAAATAAAAACAGTTAAGATTGTAGTTTAGTGGGTATGTAGAATAGTGGTCAAGTTCAGTAGTTGCATTGTTGTATGCATGCCCAGTCGTGTCCATCTCTTTGCGACCCCGTGGACTGTAGCCTACCAGACTTCTCTATCCTCTGGGATTCTCCAGGCAAGAATGTCCTCCTCCAGGGTATCTTCCCGAACTGGGGATCAAACCCGAATTTCTTACATCTCCTGCATTGGCAGGCAGATTCTTTGCCTCTTGAGCCATTAGGGCTTTCCCAGGTTCAGTAGGAATAATCTTAAATAGTAATTGATTTGCAGCACAATTACAAATTTGATTAATTTAGCCTTTCCTTGTGCCCACAAGGTGGTGGGAGGGCCATGCTAATAGCCTTTTGGATGACTGGTTTTGTGTTTTGGGTGCTGGAGTTGAAAAGTCTTTTAAAATAACTATAATATGTCAAAGTCAAGTATTTCATTCAGTTTGGTTTCTAATTAGTGTTAAAAGAGGACATGTCAGTCACTGGAAAGTGAGATATACATTGAACAAAAATACTGTTATCCTGAACTTCTGTTCCTGAAATTGATGAGAATTTGTCCTTAAAAAGAAATGAGACCTTGCAAAAATCCTGCCAGTTCAAGAAAAAATTGTTGGGCAGGAGGGGTGATTTTGATGACAATTGTCCTTCTCTGCCTTGTCCTTGGTCCCCTCCCCAGGTCAAGGCTGGGCTGTTGGGATATTGCACTGGGCAACCCTCAGTCCAACCAAGACTTCCTGCATTAGAACCTGGTGAACAGGGTCTGTCTTCAAACCTCTCCATCCCCACTGAGTCCTGCCTTCCCTATGGTCTCTCAGCCTTGCTCCATCTACAGTGGTAGACAATAGGTGTGTTTTGGTTAGGTCCCCTTCCCAGGACCCCAGTAAAAACATCTGCATTTCAATTGGGCCTCCAGAGAAATACTGAGGAACATACATAGTGCCCTCAGCGGTCCACTGTGGTGAGACACCAGAAGCAAGCTGGACTCGGCAGAAAGCCGTGAAACACAAGATGACTCCACCAGCCATTCAGATGCTCTCTCCATCCACTATTTAAGTTCAGATTATTACCTATAAAATCAGATTCTCTTAAGATTCACAATTAGTGCTAGTGAGATTTGATCTTTTTAGCGATGTAGTTAAAAAGTCCCAAACCATGACACCTTGAATGAAAAGACCATCATATCCATATTTGTGGCTTTCCCACTTACTAGCTTTGTGACACTGAACAGGCTCCTTTAGTCTCTCTGACCTCCAGCAATAATTATAATTGCACCAGTTTTACCCAACTCACAGGGTCTTTTTAATGTTAGAGTCAATGCTTCATAATCTGGAGAGGGTATTTCAACAGTAAACTCACATTGCAAAATATGACAAGGAGTTTGTCATGTGCTGAAGCATTTCTCACTGGGTGGAGCTGTGTTGGCCATGATGCTGATCAAGTTAGGAGAGTGAATTGATCCCCCAAACTGGAGCATCAAGGGCTGCCAGATGTTGGGGGGCTATCTATCCGCTCACTTCCGTCTTGGGAAATCATGAGGGTGAACTGACCACAGGCAATCTGAAATGAGAGAAAGAACGAGAGAGAGACTGAGAGAGAGAGAGAGAGAAGCTGATAAATCAGGAATTTAATTAGCAGAGTGACTCAGGTGGAAGGTTGAAGCCTAACTGGGTTTCTGTTTACATTAAACAGATTTGATTTGTAATCTGACTCAATTAGCCAGAAATTAAATGCATCTTGAGGCAGAAATACCATGGATGTAAGTATTCTCTTTGGGGGAGAAAAAGAAAAACTCAGCAAAATGACGACACATAACCTCTTCCTACGATCTTATTTCTGGGGTGCTCCTCTTTTCTAGGCCACAAATGGTCATCATCTTGCTCACCCCACCCCCGCCTCTGCGCTTGTCTTAACCAGGATGGAAAGTGCCATTCCCAGTGTCAGGGGGATGCTTACCGACAACATGATAAATGATTCCACGCTAATATGGTGATAGTTAACTCCAGTGTGTTCATCGTTGATGTTTTGATGTGGGCAGGATAAAAATTGAAGCAGGAATATTTCCTTAAAAAAAAAAAAAAAAGAAAAACCTACCATCAACAGTCTTATGAATATCTTGGAGCAGGTGTCCCTGGATATGTCATTCTCCCTCCTGATGCAAATGCAAACTAATCTTCATCCGAAACACTGAAATGTGGCTCCCTTCCTCTTGAGAGAGAGTTGACATTTGTCACTGTCGCTTGGGGGCAAACCAGTGAGAAGGAGACTGAATTCAAGCAAAATGATGATGGAGGAGAAATTTAGGTTCTCCCCCAAGACTCCTCTCCTGTGACGAGGACCCCAGACCATTAGCAAAGATCGAACACATGTCCGCCTGTGAACAGCCTATCTGTGTCCTCACCCCCAGAGCAGGACTTGGGATGTCGACATATGAGCCACGGTCACCATGAAACTGCCGAGTAGAAAGAGACGGACCTTTCTGAGCATCAGCTTGACATTCCTCATGACTCAGCTTGACCCAGGTCTCTAGCATCAGCTGCATCAGGGGCCTCTTTTTTGCACATCATCTTCTTGAATCCCAAAGACTTTCCCCTGGACTAGGGGAGAGAGAGCTAAGACTGGGAAGTTTGTTTTTTTCCGGGGTTGCATATTGACATGTGGGAAGAGTCATTGTTAATAACTGAGTTAAAAAACTGAAATTAAAAGACTCTTGCTCCTTGGAAGAAAAGCTGTGACAAATCTAGACAGCATATTAAAAAGCAGAGATATCACTTTGCCAGCAAAGATCCATCTAATCAAAGCTATGGTTTTTCAAGTAGTCATGTATGGATTTGAGGGTGGCACAGGGGTTATATTTTGCCAAAAAGTGAACTCAGGGCTATAACTTTGAGCATTCTTCTCGCCTTTTTTTTAAGAATTTTTTTTTTATGTGGACCATTTTCAGTCTTTACTGAGTTTGTTACAGTATTACTTCAGTTTCATGTTTTGACTTTTTTGTCACCAGGCATGCCAGATCCTAGCTCCCCAACCAGGGATTGAACCTGCACCCCCTGAGTGGAGGGTAAAATCTAACCACCAGACCACCAGGGAAGTCCCTTGGCTTGTTTCTTACATGTTGGTTTCATCTCTGTGACTCATTTAGGAAAAGCACTGTGTTAGCCCCTGGGATGTGCAAAGATGAGAGAAAGACAGTGCCCTCCTCCGGAACAGCATCGCAGACCACCAGCATTTTGTGTGTGTCCAGCCCTGTGTCACAGGTGTCTACACACACACACTACATCAGGCAGTGCACACATGCACACACACCTAGTGTCCTGCTGCACCCTCGTGCTGCTGCCAAGGACAGAGCTCTCAATGATGTCGAGCCACTGATGGACATCTAACCCAGCCTCCAACCGCCAAGCTTGCAGGACGCTTCTGCCTCCCCGGGAAGATCCAAGGGCCTCTCCTCCCCCTCTCAAAGTGCTCTCTGCTCTGGGTCTGCAATGCAGGAAGGCTGATGGCCCAGGGAGAAAAAAAAAAAAAAAAATCTAAAATCCAATAAGATAATTTGTAACTGCTCCTTGGGCACCAAACACAGGATCTGCCTCCTGCCTTCTCATTGTTCACACTTAAACCTGGTTCACACTGCAGAACAGTGAGGCATGCAGGCTGGTGTTAATTCAAACTCCAGCTGGAGTTGCTTTCTACCCTCTTGTCTGTTTGGAACTTGATCATCCTCAGCCAAGATGTTCTTTGGGGCCAGGAGGGAAGCTGGAAGCAACTGCCTTCTATTTAGCATAGACTGGGACCTGTTTTTGAGCTCACACTTAATTCCTTGCTTCCCTTCTGACTCATTTGCACAGTTGTTTCCGACTATTTGTGACTCCATGGGCTGTAACCCGCCAGGCTTCTCTATCCATGGGATTCTCCAGGTAAAAAAACTGGAGGGGGTTGCCATTTCTTCCTCCAGGGGATCTTCCCAACCCAGAGGTTGAACCCGGATCTCTTGCATCTCCTGCATTGGCAGGTGGATTCTTCACCAGCAATGCCATCTGGGAAGCCCTTCTGGGCCCATGTTTAAATCCCACCTCTCAGCACAGTTCCAACACTCACGTCTCAAGTAGGCTTTATATACTGATCACTCACTAAAATCAGTTTGATAGGCTTGATCTCTGGTGGCCCAAACAGGATTAATTTTTAGAAACACAGCCGCCCTATCTGGAATTGCTAAAAAAAAATCCTAGAAAAAGGAAGGCAGCACCATTTGTACAATCATTGCAGCAAATGAACAGGAGCATTCTGGCAGTATCTCCGTCCTGCTGCAGTTCATCTTGCAGCTGTCCGCAGTTCCCGTGACGTGACGTGCTGCACTTCATGAGATGATTCCCAGGCATAGTCTGGAAGTTTCCCCTAAGATGGGAGGAAGTCGCGGCACAGGACTGATCCACGAGAATGGACGACCTAAATCCTGGCTTCATGCCTGATTGCCTTTTCCACGTATCTTTCATCATCATTAGCCGGACCCAGCTTCCCTGTTCCAAATCAGGGTATAAAAATAAAAAAACACAGCAGACTGAGCAGAGAGAGCTGAGGAGGCACAATTCAGCAAACAATCCCAGAGACACAAAAAGGCAGCAAACTCCCATAAAATAAAAACAGTGCATCGGAGACCCAAATCTCATTTGCTGTTGACATGAATCTCTCCACCTGTCAAGGACTCACCAACTACATTTCATGTCAGCATCTACTCCCTCACTTAGCATTGATCCAGAGGAAATATCTTCCAGACATTCTTTTTATTACCAGGTGGTGAGACAAATGGTTCTTTGGTCAATCAAGGCACAGGGCAACTCTATCAAATCTTTTTTTAAAATTATAATATTCATCTTCCTACTGATGGTGAAAGATCAGAATAAGGTTGTCTGATAAAATGCCTCAGAGCTCTGAAAACTAGAGGCTGTGTCCACTGTCTTATGCTCAAGATACATTTTTATTTCATGGGAGTTGGCACCTTTAAGTTATATGGCTGCCCATTCTTACCCCTCCGGGCAGGACAGCTCATAACAATAGGAGGGGAAAGCCCCATATATAACGCCTTTCATTCTCTCCACGGTCATCAAAAATGAATTTCCTCTGGCAGACAGTTCAGTTTGCAAATGAGTTGAAGTGATTCATAGGCTGCTGGAAAAATAGCATCTTGAAATTTATTCTTAAACACACAGCTTTATAAACTCAGTTCACACTTTTCGGTGTTTCCCAGGCAAACATTCAGAGTCACAGGGAGCCATGAGCCTGTGGCAGGGTTGAAACTGGAAAGCAATACAGGACTAGTCAAAGCTATGACAAACCTAGACAGCGTATTAAAAAGCAGAGACATCACTTTGCCAACAAAGGTCAGTATAGTCAAAGCTATTGTTCTTCCAGTAGTCACGTACGGATGTGAGACTTGGATCATAATGAAGGCTGAGGGCTGAAGAACTAATGCTTTCGAATTATGGTGCTCCGTGAGAGTCCCCTGGACTGCAAGGAGATCAAACCAGTCCATCCTAAAGGAAATCAACCCAGAATATTCTTTGGAAGGATTGGTGCTGAAGCTCCAGTACTTTGGCCACCTTATGCAAAGAGCCAACTCACTAGAAAAGAACTTGATATTGGGAAAGATTTGAAGGCAAGAGGAGGAGAGGGCAGCAGAGGATGAGATGGCTAGATATCATCAGTGGACATGAATTTGAGTGAACTCTAGGAGATAGTGGAGGTCAGGGGAGCCTGGCATGCTGTAGTTCATAGGGTCAAGGGTTGGACTTGACTTAGCAACTCAACAACAGTGGGACTCGCTCTGTGGTCATGACTGGGAGGATCCCTATGGCCTCACTGGGGTGGGCTCAGGCAGGCACGCCCTGGATCACAGATCTAGAAATTAATGTGGACAAAGTCAGCACGACAGCAGAGCGGAGAGAGGGATCCTCTTAATCCTCCCTCCCTTCATCCTTTTTACTCCCAATCCCAAACCAAAGAGGGACATTTCTCATGGCTTTGTGTTCTCTAAGAAAATTCCCAAATCAGGGATCCTCAACCTTCGGGATCTAATGCTTGATGATTTGAGGTGGAGCTGATGTAATAACAATAGAAGCTAAGTGGACAAGAAAGGTAATGCATTTGGATCATCCAGAAACCATCCCCTCACCCCTAGCCCATGGAAAAGTTGTCTTCCATGAAACCAGTCCCTGGTGCCAAAAAGGTTGGGGACCACTGCCCCAAATGATTCACAGAGCAAGAGTCGTGGATTATCTGAGCAGAAAAGCTGGACTGCGGATGGCAGGGTTCAGAAGTAGAACTAAGCTCTGTGACTATCTTTCACTGAATCCATCCCCAGGAATACCAGAAACCTGAAGCAAGCTTTCTTGAGGAATCCCTGCATTTTAGAGCTTTAAGAAATTGAGTACTCGCCCATGTGGTAAAGGATGGTACATGCTTGTGCGTGCATGTGTTCAGTCATATCCAACTCTGTGACCACATGGACTGTAGCCCGTCAGGTTCCTCTGTCCATGGGATTTTCCAGGCAAGAACACGAGTGGTTGCCATTTTCTCCTCCAGGGCATCTTTCCGACCCAGGGATTGAACTTGTGTCTCCTGTGTCTTCTGAATTGCAAGCAGATTCTTTACCGCGGAGTCATTGGGGACCTAGGGCTAAAAAGAGCATCTCCTCATCCCCGAAATACAGCATGAGAGCAGTATCAGAAGGAGCCTGCCTCATTTCCCTCGTCCTTGTCCCCTGGTTGCAGGAGGGACTAAGGGGGAAGCTTGATGGCTAGAAACTGCTCTTCACTGCTGTTGAGAGGCTGCTGAGAGGAACAGTGAATGGTGGTGATACATTATTTAAGACAACAAAAACAAAATAACAGTAGCCAACTTTTATTGGGAACTGACTGTATTGTAGGCACCGAGCTAAGTGCTTTACACATCATTTATTTACAATTCTTCATGATAACCTTATGAAGCAGATCAATGCAAATAATATTATGATTCCCCTTCCAGTGGGTGGGGAAATAGTATTTGGTAAGCTTCTTGCCTGAAATGAGATGGCTTGTCCACCAGAGAGCCAAGGCATGGACCCTGCCCTGCCTGCCTCCAGAGGCCACCGCTGTGCCCCATCTAGGGAGTATACTAAGAGGTGAGGATGGGGCTTTCAGTTCAGTCCCTCAGTCATGTCCAACTCCTTGTGACCCCATGGACTGCAGCACGCCAGGCTTCCCTGTCCATCACCAATTCCCGGAACTTACTCAAACTCATGTTCATTGAGTTGGTGATGCCATCCAATCATCTCATCATCTGTTGTCCCCTTCTCCTCCTGCCTTCAATCTTTCCCAGCATCAGGGTCTTTTCCAATGAGTCAGTTCTTCACATCAGGTGGCCAAAGTGTTGGAGCTTCAGCTTCAGCATCAGTACTTCCCAATGAATATTCAGGACTGATTTCCTTCAGGATTGACTGGTTGGATCTCCTTGCAGTCCCAGGGACTCTCAAGAGGCTTCTCCAACACCACAGTTCTAAAGCATCAATTCTTCAGTGCTCAGCTTGCTTTATAGTCCAACTCTCACACCCATACATGACTAGTGGAAAAACCATAGCTTTGACTAGATGGATCTTTGTTGGCAAAGTAATGTTTCTGCTTTTTAATATGCTGTCTAGGTTGGACATAGTTTTCCTTCCAAGGAGCAAGTGTCTTTTAATTTCATGGCTAAGGTCACCATCTGCAGTGATTTTTGAGCTCCCAAAAATAGTCTCACTGTTTCCATTGTTTCCCCATCTATTTACCATGAAGTGATGGGACTGGATGCCATGATCTTAGTTTTCGGAATGTTGAGTTTTAAGCCAACTTTTTCACTCTCCACTTTCACTTTCATCAAGAGGCTCTTTTGTTCAGCCATATCTCCACAAAGAAGACCATGAGACTGGCTGTTGGCCTGAAAGACGTGATTAGGGAGCCTGGGACCTAGAAAGTAACTGTGTTAGTCATTTGGTCATGTCTGACTCTGTGACCCCATGGACTGTAACCCACCAGACTCCTCTGTCCATGGAATTCTGCAGGCTAGAATACTGGAGTGGGTAGCCATTCCCTTCTCCAAGGGATGGTCCCAACCCAGGGATCTAATCCATGTCTTCTGTGTCTCCTGCATTGGCAGGCAGGTTACCACTAGCGCCACCTGAAAAACCCTGAGCCCTTGACTGGAGGAGATATTTCTGCAGGTCAGTGTGTTGCTGGCTGTTCATCGCAACACTGGAAAATTTTAAACCAAAACTGAGTTTTTCCGGAAATGTGCATTCCTGTATTCTTCAGGCGGGTGTGCTATTAATATGGAAATGAGGAGAGAGTTTAATCATGTTTGACTGTTTGCTGGAAAGAAAGCCAAGAGTCTGATATGCTCAGTATCATCAGATTTGCTAAATGGGGTCAGGATTACGGGGTCCATGTGGGGCCGATGGATTTCTTACTGCTCATTATCCCTATTGAATGGCTGGAATAGATTCAATTCGGCGAGAGGCCAGGCCACGGCGGGGCCACCGCGCCCCTGCACCTGGCAGGGTGCTCCTGAGAAGCTCGTGGCCTTGAGCAGGTTCCGGGGTGGGGGTAGGGGGGGTGGGCAGCACCCAGCCCCACCCCTGAGCCTGGCCCCACCCACTGCCCAGAGATTGATGTGCAGAGCAGGTGCAGGGCTGGAGTTCAAGATCAAAGGACAGATCAAAGAGGATTCCTCACCCTCGCCCTAGTGTAATTGATTTCTGTTTGCAAAATAAGTCCACGGATACTGTCTCAGTGATTCCTCTTAAGACTGAGGAGAGAACAGAGAGACAGATATTTTCATCTACCTGGTTTATAGATGAATAAATGAGTCCTAGAGACAGTTAAGAGGCTTGTCTAGTGAGACCAGACACAGGCAGGACCCAGCGCCCACCCCACCCGCCCCGCTACACCATGGTGCAACCTCCCACGTCGGGGTCCCCAGGGGGCCAGGCTCCCACCATTGAGCTCCAGCCTCAACTCGATCTAATCTTGCTCCCAGCCACAGGGAAGTGAGAACCTCAGGGAGATTGCAGATTCCAACTCCCTTTTCTTAACTAATCTCTAAAAAAGCATGTGGCTCAGATGGTAAAAAAAAAAAAAAATCTGAAGACCTGGGTTCGATCCCTGGGTGGAAAGGTCCCCTGGAGAAGGGAATGACTACTCACTCCAGTATTCTTGCCTGAGAAACCCCATGGACAGAGGAGTCTGGCAGGCTATAGTCCATGGAATTGTAAAGAGTCGGACATGACCTAGCAACTAAACAACAGCAACTCGATGACTTGAAATGACAAGAAGAGTGAGATGTGGTCGTTGGCCATAGGAGCCTCCACAGACCGGAGCTCAGCAGAGGGTGGGATGAGGGAAACTGTGTCCTGAGCCGGGAGCCCTTCCCCACCCCCTCCCAACCCCTGGCCCAGGTGTCAGTCCCAGGCAGAGGGAGGATCCAGCCCTGGATGGACACCTGGTGACGAGGTTGTCACACAGAGTCACAGACACATCAGAAAGACCCCGGAAGGGCTGGGAGCAGAAGTGGGGGAGCTTTTCTGCAAAATGAGGGAATAGGCTGTGAACAGGTCTGTAAGGCGCTCAGAAGCAGACGTGTGGAAGCAACCCAGCAATCAGAGGTTTGTGAAAGGTCACTGTCACGGATTCAATGAGAACAGCCATCATCTGAGTGATGGTACCATTTCTCCAGGAGGGCTCCGAGCTGCTCCTCTGGGGGGTCAGGCCAGTGACTCTGAGTGTCTCCCCCACTTTAAATTGCAATTCAAAACTCACCTCTTCGAGGAGCTTTCTCCCCCCCGCCCCAGACAAATACCTCCGCTGTCCTAGGGGATCTGAGCTTCCTGTCCTGAGTGCTCCCAAGGTCAAGTGCACATTGGAAGTACAAGTGCAAATGATTCTTACCAGGAGTTACCCTGGGAACTTTGACTTCATGACAACTATTAGTATGAAAAAAACATGTTAATTAGTGCAGGACTGTTGTAGGAATAAAAAACTTGTGTAAATATCAATTGTAACAATTATTAGACAAAATGCAATCTCACATAGCTGTGAAATTCAAGCTACTTATTATTCATTGACAAATAGTAATGATGGCATAAAACTAAGGTAACCTCAGTTCAGATGAGCAAATAAAATTGACAGCAGAATGACCCTCATTAACGAATTTGACATAAGCCTTCCCCCGTTAATAGATTCTTAGCCAAAGGTGAGTCTTTAATTAGGATATAAATTTCAGGTACATTGATAATATATGTGGAAATGTGAAGGCTTCAACCCAGCAAATACGTATTGCTTCCTATGCATTCGGAGTCAATGTCCTATAAAGACAAACATACAGAGGCCCTGCTCCTGAGTTTCCTCCCCGTAATTCTCTCGAGATGGAGATGACTTGAGATTATTTGGAATCAAGGTGGAACAGGAGAGAGAGAAAAGTTGAAAATACAAGGCAAATGAAGTAAACTTTGGGAAGGAGCAATGGAAAGCTGGTTCAAACCAGAGTTCTTGGTCTTCCCCAACAGATAGAAACTGATCAGAGGCCAGACAAGAAATTCCAGCCAGGCTTTGCTGGGGTCCCTGCTGCAGCAGAGGGATCAAGAACAGTAACTGGTTCCCTTGCTTGCTCCCCAAGGCAGAGTGAGCAGGTTCCTTATATGGAGTGAGAGAACGGGTGTGTTGAGGGAGCTGGCCGAAGGGGTGGCTTAGGGGGTCTCCCTTCCTCTTTGTGGTGTCTTGTCCAGGGGGAGGAGCAGTACCCTGCTTTTGTTCCCAGCTCTTCAGAAGTGGGTTTTTTGGTCTTTTTGTATATCTTTGTCTGTAATCTGTCTCCAACTGCACATGCACATATTAATAGTTATTTTCAGTCCCTTGTGTGTGTGTGTGTATGCTCAATCACTTTAGTCATGTCTGACTCTTTGCAATTCTATGAACTGCAACCCATCCATAGGATTTCCCAGGCAAGAATACTGAAGTGGTAGCCATTTCCTTCTCCAGGGGATCTTCCCGACCCAGGGATTGAACCCTCGTCTCCTGCATTGCAGACAAATTCTTTACTGCTGAGCCATCAGGGAAGCCCTTCATCCCTTCTAGTTTCTTTGTATTCTATTGCTCGAGGAGGAAACATTTGTCCAGGTGCAAGCACCGCAGCAAAAGGTCCCAGGTCCCAGCCTGTCTCAAAGCCACACTTGTCAAAGTAGGTCCTAGGTTCCTTGCTGGAGTCCCAGACTTCTGCCCTCTGCAAATACCCCACCCCTCCCCACTTGCAACCCACCAGATCAGAGTCCCAGAAGAGAGCCTGGGAATCTTCATTTTACTAAAACCCTCAGCAGAGTCTCCTATTCATAAAACAAGAAGCACTGCCTGGTACTCTGAGAACAGGGTTTAAAAGCACTCTTCTGAGGCCATCACCTTATTTCACAGGGGAGGCCCTTGAGACCAGAGGGATGGAGCCAGAACTCCAAACAGAGCTCGGCTTTATTTCACTTCCATATAGCCAGGTCTGTGCCAGGCTCCCAGGGACCAATTTCAACTGCCTGCAGGGAGTTACCATCAACATCCCAAATTCCAACATCAAACAGAATTCGCACTCTGTTCCCACCACACCTGCCACCCTGGGGTCAGCACTGGCCTCTGGAGATCCCACATCTGGCCTTCAGGCATGAGGTTGTGCTTCCAAATCGTGATTGGAGATCATTTTCCTGCTCCTCCTTGGCTTCCTGGCCAATGTTTTAAAATATAAAGCATGATTTTTAAAAAAAAGTTACCTACTTAAATCAATTTTTCTGAGAGTGAATAGAAAATGTATTTATTTAGAAAAGCAGATATAGACACTGGTATGTGACCACCTGCCACCAAATTTTCTCTCCTGACCTGTGTCCCGTGCTTCTCTCTTTGGGTGTGAGTGTGAGCAAACCTATCTCCTGCACTTCATGTCATGAATCCCTGAGTCTAGGTTGGACAGTTTGGCAGCACCCTAATCTTTTCTTAGACCCAACCTGAGAGAGGGGGTGCTTACAGAATTCCAAGATGAAGAAACAAGCTTTCTGTTTGAGATATCTTCTAACAGACTGATGTCACCTGACTTCTACAGAAAAGGCCACTTTTTTCGTTATCTCTGTTTTGTTCAGTTAGTTGCCCAAGGAAGTGGTTAATTCTTTAAGAGCGATGGTAAGAGTGGCTGGGGCTCTATTTCATACCTATTCCCTATTTCTTTTTCTTTCTTTTTAACTAGCGCACCCAACTGTAGAGCAATATAGTCCTTACTTACATAAGAGAAGCAAACAGACTTCTGCATATCTGCACAATTTTATGACAGATCTCACCCAAAGTCCACTTTCTGAAAGTACCGATGCTATACTTTATCCCACAGCCATTGCATTGTTCAGTCCTCATCTGTCCTCATGCACACCCCTGTGTGACTGTGGCTTTATGAAAGCGACAGTGGGGTCACTGAGAGATGACAGTGTCCTCTGTAAATTGGCTCGAGCTGGCACATCTAAAACATAGAGTCCCCTGAGTCTGGTGCTTTTTCCCACAAAATGGCCCTGCCGCTTACTGCTTTCTGGCTTGGCTGAAATCAAGAAAGGGACATGATTATTTTCCAGGTAGAAAGGTAAAACCAGGCAATGACAAATCAGTCCTCGCGGTACACAGGTCTATTCCTGAAAATGGAAAACGTGATTCTGAGAGTCCCCCATGGCTGGCCTTAAAAGTCAGAATTTGCTGACTCACCCCCAAGTGTCAAGGAATTTTAAAATCTCAGATGTACTGTTTTCCAAATGGAAACTGGTAATCACTGGCTGACATATCCACTGGGTATGGCAAGGCCTTGGGACAGAAAGGAGGTGGTGCTGAGGGTTGGCGGGTGCATCCCCAAAAGCTCTATTAGCCCCACGTTGGGATCGATGTGAAACTTAATACTTTAATGACTGGGCTGCTCATGGGCTTTTGTTTTTAATTCTCTGGTCCCGAGAGAATAATTTTCTTCTCTCAGTCGAATCTTCTTGAGAGAAGGAGAAAGCAAGGAGATAAGTGTGGGTCAGGCAGTGCTGGGCAGAGTTTCCTAAAGGAAGGGACCGTTCCTGATACACGGACAGGCAGCCCAGGGTGGCCAGTGAGCACCGGGCATCTGGACTCGGACCTCTTCTCCATCCCCTACCTATCACCTGAGTTGAGTCACTGACATGATTTGAATCTCATTTCCTCCTCTGTTCCCCTGCCCCGGGATGGTTAGTATGAAATGAGATCATCACATAAAAAACATTGCATCTGATGTCTGGCACATAGTGGATATTTAATACTGACAGGGAATTTCAATTATTTTATTTCAATGTTTAACAACTTGCCTAAAGAGCATCAGAGGGTCAGTATATTTGGTGTGAGTGGATGATATATGAATGCACACTGAGCCTATCACATGTGGAACCAGCTAGTAGCTGTCATCAACATCAGGAGTTCCTAATAGGCAGAGACCATCTGATATCACAGGCAAGCGTCAGTCTTTATTCGAATCAGCTACTTTAGCCTCCCAAACAACCCTATCAAGTCAGTGTGATCTTTGTTCTTGTGAAGATGAGAAAACTGAGGAGTTCGTGACTTGCCCAAAGGCACAGAGCCAAAAAGTGAGAAAGTGTGATTCCAAAGTCCACACTCTGAGCCAAGCGTCAGCAAACTCGTAGGCCACTCTTGTCAGCTCCCTGCTTTTGTGTAAATAAAGTTTTATTGGAACACAGACATGCACATTAGATTACACGCCATCTCTGACTGCTCTTGCATTACAGTGGCTGAGCTGAGAAGTCAGCTACATGGCCTGCAATGTTTAAAACACTACTGTCAGGCCCTTCACAGAAAACACTTGCCAGCCTTGGCTATAAATCACTACAGCACAGAGCCTTGGTGAGAGAGACATATCACGTACCCAGACTTCTAAGATACATGATGGAACATGAGCGACACAGGGGTACAGAGAAAACGGAATAATGTTACTGTGACCTTCCTAGACTCAATGTAGTGAGTGTGTGTGTCTGTGTGTGTGGTTGTAGAAGAGGGCAGTGCTAAGCTTCTCTGACTGTGAAGCTGAAGTGGAAACAAGAACAGCATAGGTGAAGATTTAACATGATAGCTAGGTGGGCAGTTTTAGATAAAAAAGAGCATTTGGGAGAAAGATTTGTATCCTACAGTAGTTACCACAAGAAGCTATAATATTTCTGCTTTTATGCAAACAAAGTAGTAGGGACTTCCCTGGCGGTGCAGTGACTTAAGACTTTGTCTTCCAGAACAAGAGATGTGGGTTCGGCCCCTGGGTGGGCAGCTAAGATCCCACATGCCTTGTGGCCTAAAAAACATAAGATAGAACAAATTCAATGACTTAAAAAATGGTCCACATCCCCCAAAAAATATTTAATGAGGAAATGAATATTTTAAAAATCTATTAAAAAATTTAATGAGGAAATGAACATCAAGAAGTAGTAAAAATCTAATTTAACATCTTAAAGGCAGTTTCACCGCTAAGTTTCAACATTCATGAGAAAGTTTCTACCAACAGAATCAGGCAAGAGCATGACAAGCTCACAAGAAGTCTGCGTCTCCAGGGTGCTGTGCAAACACAAAATTGCCACTTGAACTCTAAAAAGCCGATGAGGACGTTAGAATTAAGCTGACTACTTAAAGCCAGCATATACGTCATCATAGCATCTATCTGTACCTGCTTTTTGTGCAATTTCTTTAACTCTTGCTCCTCAGTACATTTTTTTCTTATTTATTTGCCACTTATTTCATTCACACCAAGCATTTCAGCAAGGGAATAGTCTTCTTCAAAACATTTAAAATTGGATGAATATTCCCTTTGATCCCTTGTTTATTTCAATGTCTGACACCACACTTGACTGGTGAGCATTCCTGGTCTCCAAGAGAAACAACCACCCTCCCCTGGGTGTTCCTTGAAAATGATGTTACTTTTCTCTGATGGTAAACATCACGCAGAGATAAAACTGAAAACAGAAAATTTAATAAAGTAAAGACACGTTTGACCATCTTTCTCTGGAGCTTCAGAAAGTGTTCAGTGTTTTATAAGCAGTACGTGGCGTAATGCAGGCATACCCAAAAAGATGGATAGTCATTCCATTATTTCGAGATTTCCCTCGGTGATCGTAGCTGCAAGGCTTTCACTGCTTCCTGGATCATTATTACACGATTCCTGCCTTTTCAGCCTCTTTTTCGCTCACGTTCTTCTAGCTTGAATGGGGAGTTTGTTTTTGGTAAATAGAGGTGAGTTAAATGAGGTTGAAGGTTTGGGGAATCAATTGAAATCAACTGCTGTTAAATATGGATGAAGGTTACAGGATCAAAGCCTCACTTGCCAAAAGAAAAAAAAAATCTCTTATTTTGCACATTTGCTGCCCACGGGCATTTCCAAAAGGGCTGTTTAGCATCTTCAAACTTTGTCTCAGGCACATTCTATTCCATTTCAAGTCACACCCTATTTTTTTTTAACCTTGATTATCATCCCATTCTCAAAGAGACGTTAGGATTATGCCAAAAAAAACTTGAGGTACCCTTTTTGATGGGGCTTCCCAGGTGTTGCTAATGGTAGAGAACATACCTCCCAATGCTGGAGATAAAAGAGACACAGGTTCCATCCCTGGGTTGGGAAGATCCCTGGGAGGAGGGCATGGAAACCCACTTCAATATTCTTGCCTGGAGAATCCTCTTGGACAGAGGAGCATGATGGGCCACAGCCCATAGGGTTGCAAAGAGTCAGACATGACTTAGCAAACACACACACACACACACACACACACACACACACACACACACACACCCTTTTTAACAAAGCAGATATTCATTGAATGATGCGTAATGTCTGGTTCTCACATACTTCTTAATTCTGGATTTTGGTCCATTTCTCTCTAAGTTGAGGAAAGGATGAGGTTGACTCAGGAGGCCCGAATTTAATTCCATGTTAAAGTCTCATTCTATCAGTACTAGATGGAGGCTGAGTCCAAAGAGGAACAGAAAGACCCCCCAGCTGAACACTTCAATTTTCTTCTAAGAAATGAGATATTAATGGTCTGTTCAGTTCAGTTGCTCAATCATGTCTGACTCTTTGTGACTCCATGGACTGCAGTACACCAGGCTTCCCTGTCCATCACCAACTCCTGAAGCTTGCTCAAACTCATGTTCATCGAGTTGGTGATGACATCCAACCATCTCATCCTCTTTCATCCCCTTCACCTCCTGCCTTCAATCTTTCCCAGCATCAGGGTCTTTTCCAATGAGCCAGTTCTTTGCATCAGATGACCAAAGTATTGGAGCTTCAGCTTCAGCATCAGTGCTTCCCAATGAATATTCAGGACTGATTTCCTTCCTGATGGACTGGTTGGATCTCCTTGCAGTCCAAGGGACTCTCAAGAGTCTTCTCTAACACCACAGTTCAAAAGCATCAGTTCTTCAGTTCTCAGCTCTCTTTATGATCCAACTCTCATATCCATACATGACTACTATAAAAACCATAGCTTTGACTAGTACCTTTGTTGGCACAGTAATGTCTCTGCTTTTTAATATGCTGTCTAGAAGTTGTTAAGTACAAGGCCTTCTCAACTAGACACACAAGCCTGGGTTTCCTCTCTATTTGCACCCCTTTCTTTGAAAGGGGGATTCCCGAGTAGCTCAGTAATAAAGAATCCTTCTGCCAGTGCAGGTGATGCAAGAAACATGGGTTCAATCCCTGGTCCAGGAAGATCTCCTGGAGAAGGAGATGGCAATCCACTCCAGTATTCTTGCCTGGAAAATTCCATGGACAGAGGAGCCTGGCAGGCTACAGTCCCTGGGACCACAAAGATACTACTATGCAACTGAGCACACATTCCATAGAAAGGCCTGAGTGTAATACTGAGAGCTTGTTATCAGAGGATATCATAAAGCATCAGAAGGTGAATCAAAAGGCTGGGCTCGGGAGAGAAGAAAAAAAACAAAAAACCCAAGAAGGAACAATGTAATTAACATAATTGCAGACTGGTTAGGACTCTCCCAGGCAATGTGGATGCTGCTTCATTCTCTGAGTCCTGGTTTCCCCAGGAGTAATATTAGGGTCATCACATTTTCTGTGAATCGACCAGGTCTTAACAAAATATGCAAGAACAAAAGTACTAGACGCCTGTATACTATGTTGTGGATAATATATTTCAAAGTACTGATTCCCCTCCCCACACACCCCTTCCTATGGATGTCTCCCTCTGAGAGAATTAAACATCTTTGTCCCGTGGATATCTGTGAGGCTGCCAGGGTTAATACCATGACAGGCAGCCTGGAGCTAAGTTTTAGCTTCCCCCGAAATGGTAAGATTCCCTACCCCCATCAGGTAACCTGGAGCCAGCCAATCAATATGCGCCCAGTAAGAAACAAAGGGAGAGCTGAAAAGCCCGCGAATGCCCAGGTTTGAAAAAGCCCGCGAAAGTCTGTACCAATAGAATTGCTTTGCAAACATGTAACCAATCCGCTTAAGCCAGCTACTAATTGCTTATGCATATCTTATAAATTTGCTAACAGCTTGGGCTCAGGGCTTTTTTTCTGACCCTGCACCACTGTGATGGGTGAGGCAGAAGGCCCTGGCTCGAGTCAGTGATAAACTTCCCTTTTTTTGCGAGTTGCATTGTCTTGGAAGCCTTCTCTCTTCCCACTCAGGGATTCGGACATCGGGCATAACAATACCATGTTACTTGCTTTCACCAAGGAACTGAAAGCAGAAACTACACATACTTTGTCTGAACACAAGCTCTGAGAGCTTTCTCCTGGCCTTCCCAAGCTCTTATTTCTCTCCGCCTAGAGATAAGCAATGACAGGACAGCTTCGTCTTCAGACTTTAAATTTGTTATGTTCTTTTAATTTTCTATAACAGTTTCCTCTGGTTTCCACTTCATTCTGCAGGAACATCCTCTCTGAAAGTGTCAGCCTGAGAGAAAGGGGGGTGGAAATTCAGAGAATCTCCCCAGGACCAACCCCCAAGGGGATGGAAAAGGGGAGGCGGAAATTTAAGGGCATGTTAAAGTAACTTGAAGTCAAACGAATAGGAATTGGCTTCCAGCTCTCAAATTAGCAAGTTAAATATAACATTCTCTGTAAGCAAATGTGTCAGGAGATGGTCACTCCTGTTCTTCTGATACAAGTATAAAATAACTAGATTTCTAGAGGACAATTTTGTAATACATATCAGGAAGATATAAGCAGGCATAGCCTCCTACGTAGTGAAACCCCCCACAGGGCTGTGTCATAAGGGAATGATAATAGATGTGCATAGAGTCTGTGTAGAAGGCTGTTCACACCAAGAATAAGGGCTGAGGGGCTAACAGTGCTTTTGTCTGTGGTGTGGCATTAATGCAATTTCTCGTACCTTTTCTCTTTTTCTCCTCCCCTTCCTTCTCTCCTTTTCTCCTCCTCCTTTTTTGCTTACCTATTTTTAAATTGCCGAGAGAACTTTCTTCATTTTTGTGACAAGGAGGGAAATATATTTCAGAAAAAAATAGAGGGAGGACTTCCCTGGTGGTCCAGTGGCTAAGATGCCAGCTCCCATTGCACGGAGCCCAGGTTCAATTCCTGATCAGGGAATTAGATCACACATGCTTCAACTGAGAGATCGCATGCCAGAGCTGAGACCTGGCACAGCCAAATAAATAAATATTTTTTTAAAAGAAAGGAAAAAAAATAGAGGGAAATTCAAGGAGAGCTTATGTCCCTCTTGGGTAACACTGTTCCCCTCTGGGGGATAATGGCCTTCCCCATCCTACTGCTGCTGAAGCAGGAAACAGAACAGATTCTATCTTGAAAGCAGGACTCCATCTTGGCCCGGACTGTGGACTTTGAGTTATATGCCCAGTATCTATGGAAACGACAGACCAACTGGAAAACCAGGCCCAGGGCTCTCCATCACCTAAAAGAATACCCTAATTATCTGTGTAACCGAATAGACTCATACATTCTATTATGCTTATCGGGGTATGACCACAGGCCTATTGACAATTGTCCACCGTTAACTACCTAGGCTTAAGGCATATGATGGGGGTTAACTTTGATTGTATCTTTCTTTTTCCTTTGTTCAGACTAGTTTCAGGGAAGCTTATACACTAGGGTATATAAGGTTTTCACGAAAACTGGTCGGGGTCCCTGGCTAAGAGGAGACTCTGCCTTGGGCCCCCCGGTGTAATAAACTGCACACCACTCTCTGCATTGTCCTTCTGAGTGAGTTTGTTTCCTGGAACGCGTGGCTACAACACTGCTAGAGGATGGCCTCAACACAGGGACGGTCAAGTCAGGAGGCAAGAGGGTTGTCTCACCCTGCAATTCACACCCGTGCTGGAGGTGGGCGGGGTTTGTCTGTAGAAAGTACCCTCTGAGTTCCCCAACCTGCATAGACTCCAGGAGCCCAAGATAAGAGACAAAAGCTCACAGGACTTTCAGCCCACCTTCCATGAGGCTTGCTGCCTGCTTTCTTTCACCCTTATTCACAGTCCCACTCACTTTCACACCTGGGTTAACTCCCCCTCCAGTTGGATGTTTTCCTTCACTGCTGTTTCCTTGGTTCCATCTTGCTTCCAAGGAGTCATTAAACTTGGTAGGAAAACCGTACTTAGGAGGCCAGGCAGCTGCAGAGGCCCATGGATAATAAATAAGTGGTGAACAAATCTCCACATACTTAAAGCTCAGCTGTTTGAAACACACTGAATGCAAAAATCACTGGTGAGTTACAATGTGTTAAATGACTATAATTAAAGGCCTCTATATTATGACACAGTTCATGATCTTTCATTGCAAAAATTATAACTGGGTCACCTACAGTGGTGGACACGACCTTTTTTATTCCTTTCTGTGGGGCTGAGAAAGGATGGGACAAAAGCATGGTGGAAAGATCATTATGTTACAGGAGGAGCTTTATTATTTGGGTTCTTTGAGGTTGTTTGTAATCTTTAGCCAATGATTTTTGTACAATGTTGTACACTGTCTTCCTGCTTTACATCTGTTGACAGAAGAATGGGGAGTCAATTACATTTCAACAAAATTTCCAGCTGCTGAGCCTGTCTGGATAACTGGTCTGTTGTTATTTTTCTAATGTGGGATTTTTTGAGATAAAGCAGTTGTGAAAACAAAACATGAAATACTAAACTCGTTAAATTCAGCATAAGTTTGGCCATTTGGGAGAAAAGCTAACTGGTCAGATATTAAAGCAACTTGATCACTTTCTCATTTAAATGAAGACTTGTGGAATTTCCCAAGATCTATCATTAGAAGTTTATTGTTTTGTACCCAGAAACTTATATTTGATACAATTTTCTTTTTCCCTCATACATAACTTCTGTGTTCTGTACTCAGTCTTATCCAACTCTTTGCAACTTTATAGACTGTAGCCCACCAGGCTGCTCTGTCCATGGGATTTCCCAGGCAAAAATACTGGAATGGGTTGCTATGCCCTCTCACAGAGGATCTTCCCAAACCAGGGATCGAACAGACGTCTCCTGCATCTCCTGCATTTCAGGTGGATTCTTTACCGCTGAGCCACTGGGGAAGACACTACATACTTCTGAGTTTGACTCTGAAAGTGAAGTCCCTCAGTCATATCCCAGTCTTTGTGACCCCATCGACTGTAGCCTACCAGGCTCCTCCATCCTTGGGATTTTCCAGGCGAGAATACTGGAGTGGGTTGCCATTGTCTTCTCCAGGAGATCTTCCCAACCCAGGGATTGAACCCAGGGCTCCTGCATTGTAGGCAGATGCTTTACCATCTGAGCCACTAGGGAAGTCCGAGTTTGACTCTATTCCCACTTAAAAAAAAAAATGTAAGTTGGAGGACTAGTTCTTAATCATTTCCATCATTGGGTGAATGAAATTGTTAACTTATTCTTAAATACAAACCATAAGATTGATATTTGCCTTTTAGTGTGGCCAACATATAATATTCTATTACAACATAATTTATGAGCCTGATTTGACAACGTTTTTAGTGTAGTCATTATTCAGATTGTCTGTAGTCATTCTGCTTGAGTAAGGACCGTAAGGTTCAGCTATCATGGATGATAAATGTTCTGGATTCCAATCTAGTTGCTGCCATTGGTGTTCTGAACTAATCTTTTTATCTTTGTGTCCTCAAGGAGAAAGTACAGCTTAGAAAGCCAAACTTGCCACCAATGATATAGAAAGAATAGATATAATTGCTGTAAAATGCTTTTAAAATAGAGAGTGATGTTGCTTAATGCACCTTGAACTTGTCACAATGTCCAAGCTCATCTGGAGAAGGACATGGCGAGCCACTCCAGTATCCTTGCCTGGGAACTCCCATGGACAGAGGAGCCTGGTGGGCTACAGTCCGTGGCATTGCAGAGAGTCAGACATGACTAAGCATGCACACACGCATGGCATTTCCGTGTGTGATCCTTCATCTCTTTTCAAGAGGAATGAAGAGTCTTTGCCAGACCACTGTCTAGCCAAGGGCACTACTGTTTTACACGTGTTCCTTATTTAGTCTTTGCAGTACTGTCTTATTTCACAGACAAGGAAATTGAGATTTAGGATTCGGATGCTTCATACTTGCCAAGGTTCCAGTTTTCACATGCACAGCCAACATATTAGCCCTCTGTGTCCCCAGACTCCAGGTCTGTCTCTCTTTGATTCTGCCTCCAAAAGCAGGCATTTAAAACCCTGGCAAAGAAAAAGGACCTGGCGAAGAATAGGAGGAGACAGCAGTGTCTTCATTCCAGTACCAGTTCCAATTGCTGTCTTCACCTGAGTTTCAAGCTCCTGTGAACTGGCAGTGTTCCAGAAAAGGCAACCTCGCGATTGACTGCTGATGAATCAAGTCCGTGCCATAGCTTATCTGTGCTGCCTTCTGCGGCTCTATGTAGGCAAATTGCAGGTTCATAGCAGGTATCATTGGACACAGGGTTCTGCTGAAGCAAGATATTTCCACGCGTGGCCAATAGGAACAGTGATTTGTGGCTCTGGTTTCAAAAGATTCTACTTAAGTGAAAACCCCATCGAGCAGATGGAATCCTACGTCTCTGTCCATAATGTAGTTAATATTTATTTTTTATTTTTTCATAATGTAGTTAATATTTATAACAAAAAGTTTATTTTGATGCTCACATGTGTGCTGCCACTGCATCTGAAGGCAATGAGGGCTTTTTCCAAAAGGCATTTATTTGGTTTTGAAAAAGATGTGGCTGTGCTTTTTGGTTTAATCACCAGTCTTCCCAGAGAGGGGGGAAAATAACTGTCAGTTGGGACTTAGCTTTTATGGGACAGACGGTAATCGGGAGAGAAAGGCGAACCCTCATTTATACGGGGGAGACGGAGCAGCGAGGAGAGAGAATGTAGCACAATGTCATACAATGGAAAGGCATGAGCTTTGCAGTTAGAAAAATCTGGGTTCAAATCCTGGCTTTGCCTTGTGTAAGCAATTATTTATTTAATGAGTTCTAAATCCTGTGCCAAATATTGAGTTAGACATTAGGCACACACGGATAAAAGTGGAATGGTTCCCAGAAGCACACAGTCTAGAAATATACATACATTTCAGAATGTTTAAACTTGTGATGGCTAAGCACAATGACAGTGACCTTCTTTGGGTACCAGGCAGGCACATATAAAATGTCAGAGGAAGAGGGCAGACCAGGAAGGCTTCCTGATTGGCGACTTCCGATGACTTGCATAATCTCTAAACATCACTTTTCTCAGGCTGGTAATAACTGTCTTGTCATACTGTTGTGAGAATTAAATAAGCTACACACATACTGTGTGTAGTCTGTGTGTACTGTGTTTACTGCGGTACCAGGCAAGCAGTAGACTATACCTGGAGCAAAGTAGGAGATGAGTGTTTGATTCCAGGGTTGGGAAGATCCCCTGGAGAAGGAAATGGCAACCCAATCCAGAATTCTTGCTTGGGAAATCTCATGAACACAGGAACCTGGCAGGCTACAGTCCACGGGGTTGCAAAGAATCAGACATGACTTAGTGAGTAAACAACAACTATAAATAGTTACAATGCTAACAATGATGATTGGGATGACAGATGATATGGACCTGAAGGACAAATGAGTCCAAAGACAGGAACTCTGGCAGAGTCAGAAGAGTCAACTGTTTTGTTGCTCAAAATTAGGCTAGATTTCTATCCCTCCTCTGTGCCCTGAGTGAGCTGCCCTGTAAGTGTTGTTTAATCCCATTAAACTGTGATCTCTCTGAAGACAGGCACAAAACTCTGTCTCATGAGACACTGTGTCCAGGATTTAGCTTCAGTCCTCTCACGAGGGAAGGAAGTAGAAGAGAAAGAAAAGATGGACAGAGAAACAGATGAAAGGAAGAAGTGAGGTGGAATCACTGTCTGAGGACACTACCTGCTGCTGCTCCCTCTCTATTCCACGTTTCAAAGCAGCACCTTCGACCAGCTCATCCCTCCATTACCGATCATTCTCTAACCAGACACAAGCACAATCTCAGCCCTAATTTCTTTATCTTCCTTTTCTTTCCTTGTTGTTGTCCAGTCGCTCAGTCATGTCGAACTCTGCGAGCCCATAGACTGCAGCACGCCAGGCTTCCCTGTCCTTCACTATCTCCCGGAGTTTTTTCAAACTCATGTCCATTGAGTTGCTGATGCCATCCAACCGTCTCATCCTCTGTTGCCCCCTTCTTCTCCTGCCCTCAATCTTTCCCAGCATCAGGGTCTTTTCCAAAGAGTTGGCTCTTCACACCAGGTAGCCAAAGTATTGGAGCTTCAGCATCAGTCCTTCCAATGAATATCCAGAGTTGATTTTCTTTAGGACTGACTGATTTGACATCCTTGGTGTTTGGTCTTCTTTCCTTTTTAGAGAGTTGAAATTCTAGCCATGCCACATACTGAGCTATACTGGCCTTATATAAGTTCTTAATCTCTTAAAGTCAGGTGAAGATAAGTCCACTTAAGCATGTCAGATTTAAATATACATGAAGTCCACTTCTGCCTAAAATTCTAACTACAGTGAATATTTTTATAAACATTTAAATGAGAGGGGTGATAAACATGAGAACAAAGGTGACAGCTGGGAAGAGTGGTTAAAATATTTTGAAAGTTAGTCCTTGGCTTTATCCTTCCAATTTAATGACTTGCTCTCTTAAATCCAATAGGGAAAGTATCCGGAGGCACAACTGAGGTGGGGAAGACATTCACAATAGCAGAGGTGAACTACTATCACTTTGCTCCCAGACCCTAACATGGGCTAGGGAGGCAGAGAGACATCCCCAGCTAGACGGGGTCAATTCATTCAACTGAGGAAATGGCGCGGATGAGTGCTGATTTCAGGGGCAGTCTCTGGGGGGTCAGAGGAAAGAGACAGCCCGAGTCTCTATATATTACTTAATGGGATGTACAGAAGATAATAAAGAATACACTTATTGATTGACTAATGGACAAGCCCTAGCCAAGGCCCTCCAAGAGTGTGTGATATGTATCTTCAAAAAGAATTGTCCAGACAAGGTAGATGCACAAAGTACACAGCTTCCCAGGAGGTATAAGATTTGGGTGTCTCAACATCTCAGCCCCCAGATAATCATAGTTTCCTTCTGGTTGATCCCTGAAATTCCACCCTGAGCCCTCCCCTCACTTGCTGTGTTGATTTTTATCCTACCGGGTACAAGGCCTTCCTGGGCTGGGCTGGGGATACAGGAGGTGAGATGAGAACCCACCCACTGTCCTGGGGAATAACAGACAAGTACACAGGTAACTAACATACTGGAGTGAGCCCAGGCCCGCAGGGCACCCAGCATGCTGTCTGCGCCCAGCATAAATGCAAGCACACACCCAGCTCAGCCAGGTCCTGGATCCTTCTCAGTAAGGCAGAGGATTCTGGAAGGGGAAGATGTTGCATGGGGGTGATATCATCGTGTTTGTGCATGAAAATGCAAATCAGGACAACAAATGAGGAGGTTGCATACGTAATCCATTATGTCACTTCGATTCTAATGTTCTAAATATCCTTAGAAGGGACAATGATTTTTAAACAAGTTATGTATTCTTTGGAGTGACTGAAGATTTCAAAGACTACTTTTTTTATGACCCCCTCTTTCTTTTAATTTATTTTTAATTGAAGGATAATTGCCTTAAAATATTGTTCGTTTCTGCCATACATCAACATGAATCAGCCATGGGTATACATATGTCCCCTTCCTCTTGAACCTCCCTCCCACCTCCCACCCACCCCCCACCCCTCTAGGTTGTCAAGAGCAGTGGATCTAAGCTCCTTGTGGCATACAATGTATTTCCACTGGTTATCTAATTTTTCACATGGTAATGTATATGTTTAAATGCTACTCTCTCAATTTGTCCCACCCTCTCCCAGTAGTGGGATGGTTGGTCATACAGTAATTTTATTCCTAGCTTTTTAAGGAATCTCCATACTGTTCTCTAAAGAGGGCTGTATCAATTGCATTCCCACCAACAATGCAAGGGGGTTCCTTTCTCTCCACACCCTTGGCATTTATTGTTCGTAGATTTTTTTGATGATGGTCATTCTGACCAAAATGAGGCAATATCTTATTGTAGTTTTGATTTGCATTTCTCTAATAATGAGCAATGTTGAGCATCTTTTCACAAGATTATTAACCATCTGTACATCTTCTTTGGTCAAATGTTTAGATCTGCCCACTTTTTTATTGGTTTGTTTATTTTTCTGGTACTGAGCTGAATGAGTTGCTTCTGTGATTTCGAGATTACTCCTTTGTCAGTTGTTTCATTTGTTGTTATATTCTCCCATTCTGAGGGTTGTCTTTTCACCTTGTTTATAGTTTCCTCCACTGTGCAAAAGCATTTAAGTTTAATCAGGCCCCATTTGTTTATTTTTGTTTTTATTTCCATTATTCTCAAAGGTGGCTCATAGAGGATCATGCTGTGATTTATGTCAAAGAGTGTTCTGCCCATGTTTTCCTCTAAGAGTTTTATAGTTTCTGGTCTTACATTTAGGTCTTTAATCCATTTTGAGTTTGTTTTTGTGTATGGTGTTAGGAAGTGCTCTAATTTCATTCTTTTACATGTAGCTGAAAGACTAATTTTTATTTAAGAGAGGAAGAATCCCAGAATAGATCTGAACACCAGAGGGAAATGGAAAGGGGAGGAGAACCAGTGAGGAAGGAAAGGGGGAAATTTGATGCAGAACAGACCAATGATTGTCTCAAGCTTGTCTCACCAGGCCTGTCACCAGAAGGACGTAAGTTATACACATTGATTGCCTGACTTTGTGTCCTCAGTCATGTCTGACTCTGCGAACCCATGGACTGAATCCCACCAGGCTCCTCTGTCCGTGGGATTTCTCAGGCAAGCTTACTGGAGTGAGTTACCATTTCCTCCTCCAGGGGATCTTCCCGACCCAGGGGTCAAACCCACGTCTCTTGCATCTCCTGCATTGGCAGACAGATTCTTTACCACTGAGCCCATATGAGCCCGTATTGGGAAGCCCATATACATTAATTACTTTTACTTAATTTATCAGAAATTATTATTTCAAGAATGTGAAATCGTTTCATTTGTTTTTAATGAAGTACAGTAAAAATACTATTGTGTTAGTTTCAGGAGTGTAGCGCAGTGATTCAGTTCATGGACTGTTGCACGCCAGAATCCTCTGTCCATAGGATTTTCCAGGCAAGAACACTGGAGTGGGTTGCCATTTCCTTCTCCAGGGGATCTTCCCGACCCAGGGATTGAACCCGGGTCTCCTGTACTGCAGGCAGATTCTTTACTGACTGAGCTACCAAGGAAGCCATACACACACACACACACACACACACACACATTTCTTTTTCAGATTCTTTCCCCTTATAGATCACTACAGAATGTTGAGTAGAGTTCCCTGTGCTATACAGTAGGTCCTTGTTGTTTATGTTATATATAGTAATGTGTATCTGTTAATTCCAAACTCCTAATTTCTACCCCCCTTTCCCTTTTGGGAACCAGTTTGTTTTCTATGTCTATGGGTCTGTTTCAGTAAAACCCAATTTTAATCAACAGTAGAATGATTAGAGTATCTGTAGCAAAATTAGTCTCCCCGAAAGAAAAAATCTGAAGGAAGTTTTAGTACCTTTGGTTAAAGTCTATATTCAGTCACTTTGAGAAATTATTAAAGTTGAATTTACTCATCCCCAAATTTTTTTGAAAAGAGCAGCCCAAGTGTGTCACATGACTGCTGGCCAGACTCTAAGTGTTCCTGGTAGAGTGTTCTGACCGTGTTGGCTTGTCCGGGAAATACAGCCTTCATGTAAGTGATTGAGGAAAATTAAATATCTGCAAATATTTGCCAAGTGTCTGCCACGTCGCGGGCACCACGCCAGTCCCTCGATGGGGTGGTAGACTAAGAGGCTTAGGCTGAGAATTCATGGTCCTTTCATTCTAGGTCAGGAAATAGGCAAAATCAATTAAGTGAAAAGGCATGTACAGAGTTAGCCCTGTGAAGGAAAAGCTAAGGGAGAGTTTCCTAAGATAACAGGATCCATGAATTCACTTTCCCAGAGAGAGGTCAAGACCGGCTTCGAAAGGACATGATATTTAAGCAGAGAACTGGACTTAACAAAGAACTAACTGGGGGACATGTGAGAGAGAGTGATCAGGACACAGAAAAAGGCCTGTACATAGGACCACGGTCTTTGCTCTAATCAAGATCTATCAAGAAGACATACAGATGCCCAACAGGCACATGAAAAGATGCTCAACATCCCTCATCATCAGGGAAATGCAAATCAAAAAAACCACAAGGGGATGTCACCTCATGACTGTCAGAATGGCCATCATCGAAAAGAACACAAGTAACAAATGTTGGAGAGGATGCGGCAAAAAGGGAACCCTTGTATGCTGTTGGTGGGAATGCAACTGGTACAGCCACCGCAAGAAATAGTATGGAAGTTTCTCACAAAACTAAACATAGAACTACCATACGGCCCAGCAATTCCACTCCTGGATATATATCCAAAACAACCAAGAACACTAATTCAAAAAAATACATACACCCCAGTGTTCATGGCTAGGACTCCATGCTCCCAGTGCAGGGGGTTGGACTGGTTCCATCTCTGATCAGGGAACTAGATTCCACATACTGCAACTAAGACCCAGAGCAGCAGAATTAAAAGAACAGCTGTGGTGTATATACATACAACATAATACTACTCAGTCATTAAAAAAGAATGAAAGGTTGCCATTTGCAGGTACCTGGATGGACTTGGAGAGCTTTTACTGAGTGCAATAAATCAGATGGTAATAGGCCAATACTGTGTGACATCACTTCTTTGTGGAATTTAAAAAATACAGCAAACTAGTCAATATAACCAAAAACACAGACCCACAGATCTAGAGAACACACTAGTGGTTACCAGTGGAGAGAAGGGGGAGGGCTGGAAGAGAAGGAGGCACAAATTATTGGGTGCAAGATGAGTTCAAGGATGTATTGTATAACGTGGGGAATAGAGTCAATATTTTGTAATAACTGTAAGTGTAAGATAACCTTTAAAAATTGCATTAAATTTTTTTTTTGTATTTTAGAAAAAGAACTAGCTAGGAGAAGTGTGAGAAAATGTGGTTGGGGCACAGAAAAAGCTTATGCATAGGAACACAATCTTTGCTATAATTGAAATCTGTCCCAAGTGCAGGCAGTCACAGGAAGAGAGCTGGGAAAACCGTGGAAAATTAACAAGCAGCTGTGAAGTCTGGGGGCTCAGCCCTCCCAGGGAGGCCTGCATTCCCCAGAGGCCTGTGACGCTGACAGACATGTGGAGTTCAGTTACTGAAAACTCACCGATCACCACAAAAGACCATCCCTTTGCTGGAACATACCATTCCACTATCTCGGATAATTTGGGAAAAACAAACAGATGGGAAACACCGAGAATTCATTCCAGGTGAGTAAATATTCCGTCGCAATTGTACAGAGAACATGAAAATAAAAACCTCTAGGGCGGGGGAAAAAAACAAGCACACCTGGGAATTTTGGACAAAATGATAGATCTGTCGTTTCATTTTTCCTGGATGGATGACATCGTAATTGGATTTACTTTTATCTTCAGAAATAGAGAAATGCTGTAATCTTTTATTTTCCTTTTAAAAAAAAGTAACAAAAAAAACCAAACCACTCTCTGGTTCCAGATTGCGTCCCCCTCGGGAGATGTTGCCGGGCGGCCAGGAGGCAGGAGGTTCCAAGAAAATAAGTAGAGCATGAACCGCTCCTGAGGTAGAGACGTCCTTCCACATGTGACTTTCGGAAACGGCGCTCTTGGCTCACAAGGGCCAGACCTCGGCTTCTGTGATCAGTTTGAGGTTAATCACAGAAATGAAAGAAATCCAATACTCTACAAAGCTAGGCCCCCTTACTTCTCAAAAGTCGAGACAGCCATCGTGCATCTACCTGGATCCGCTAACTGGCTGGAGGAGTTATTAGTTTTAGGAAGTGGATTGTTCCCTATTTAGTCCTGCTCTGTCGCTTTCTCGAGGCTGGAAGCCCTTGCAGCCAGGTGGTGGTGAACAGCGGGGTTGAAAGGCTTCTTGTAGGTCACACGGTACTGACAGGAGTTTCGTTTCATCCTGATTCAGTCCTGAACTTGAAATCAAATAGCCATCCGTATGAATTATCAGAAGGTCACACGAAGAAAAATGTTAATACCGTTGTTAATATCTTTCCTCCAAAATGTTTCCTCCTGTCTTCAGTATTCTTTTCATTTTTCTTTGAGTATGTAAGATGATGAAAGATAACTACTTATCATTTCCTAAAAGCTGCATATTCAGCTAATAGTTCTAAATGGCAGCATGGTTCTCATTTTTAAGGCTCCCTCCAGGAAAAGAAAAAAAAAAAGGACTTTGGTTGAGAAAGCTGAGACCTTTTTTTTTTTTGCCAAACCGCCTCTGAGCCTATTCTATTTGAAAATGAAAATCTGACATCACATCCGTAAGGACCTTGGAACGGTTTATGGTTGCTCACTCTCCATGTCTCGAGTCAGAATAAATGAAACATTTCAGGCTTCCTTGACTGAAGGCTGACATTCTGTCCTTCATGAATGTCTACTGGCCATAGAAGGAAATGAAGAAATAATTTCAGAGTTTCTATTGATCTGGCATTGCATTAACTGTCTGCTGAGCCAAGCTACTTATTGACTAAATGCTTGCTGGCCACTTCTAATTAGCTCCGCGATCCTGAGCAATGTTAGGATGCGGTAAGAAGATGCTGGAACAGGAGCCTCTGAAGCTGTCACAGAGCTATCCATATGACCTCTAAATGTCATTCTTATTTCCCAGCCATATTTTAAAGAGGAAAGGCAATATTGGGTTCTTAATGACAAAAAAGGGCTTCCCAGGCGGCACGAGTGGTAAAGAACCTGCTTGCCAATGCAGGAGACGTAAGACATGCGGGTTTGATCCCTGGGTCAGGAAGATCCCCTGGAGGAGGGCATGGCAACCCTCTCTAGTATTCTTGCCTGGAGAATCCCATGGACAGAGGAGTGTGGTGGGCTACAGACCGTGGGGTGGCACAGAGTCACACGAATGAAGCAACTTGGCGCACACACATGCATTCACAAACAACCCATGTGTGGGGAAGCATGAAACTGTCCCTTGAGAAAAATTGCTGATCCCCACACAGTCCAGGGCTTTCTTTCACAGAGTCAGATGGTCGAGTCCATAAGCTAAGACCAGGTCTTTCTGTGCAGGAATTCTGTCTCCGTTTCAGTCACTGGTTACTTGCAGTGACACGCTTTGGGAAGCCAATATTACACACTTAGAATCTGTCTTCGAAATGCTTTGGAATCTCAAAGAAAATCAGGGAACAGCTAGGCTTCTGTAAAGGTAGACTCTGTATTGAAATGTAAGTTACATATGGAAATATCCATCATTAGTTCGAGCTAATGATATGGGCACATTTCCATATAAATACATATATGTGTGTGTATATATACATATATAAACATATTTTATAAAGTGAAAAAACCTGTATAACCAGAAAGCACAGCAAGAAACAGAAAATTACCTGCACTCCAGGAAGCTTCTTCAGTCACGTCTGTCCCTGTCTCCAAAAGGGTAACCACTATGCAGACTTCTAAGACCATAGTTAGTTTGGCCTGGTTTTGAGCTTTATATAAGTGGAATTGTTGTTGTTCAGTCATTTAGTTGTGTCCAACTCTTTGCGACCCCCTGGACTGCAGCACACCAGGATTCCCTGTCTTCCACTATCTCCTGGAGTTTGCTCAAACTCATGTCCATTGAGTCAATGATGTTGTCCAACCGTCTCATCATCGGTTGCCCCCTTCTCCTCCTGCAGTCAGTCTTGCCCAGCATCAGGGTCTTTTCCAGTGAGTCAGCTCTTTGCATCAGGTAAGCAAAGTATTGGAGCTTCAGCATCAGGCATCAGTCCTTCCAATGAATATTAAGGGTTGATTTCCTTTAGGATGGACTGGTTTGATCTCCTTGCTGTCCAAGGGACTCTCAAGAGTCTTCTCCAGCTGCACAACTCAAAAGCATCAATTCTGCAATGCTCAGCTTTCTTTATGGTCCAACTCTCATATCCATACATAACTACTGGAAAAATCATACCTTTGACTATATGGACCTTTGTTGGCAAAGTGATGAACTATGTAGTATGAAAACTTTTATCTCCAGCTTCCTTCAACCAATATTCATTTTGTGTATTCAACCAAGAACAACAGAATTTTGAGGCTAAGCTACATGCGAGGTAATATCTGGTCTATACTTATTTTTTTGCCTAATTTTGACAAGTATGTATGAAAATCAAAAATCAATCTTTCAGCCTTTATCAGTAGGAGTTTAGCAAACTAGTGCAAATAGTCAGGAAGAGAACACTACGAATAAGTAGAAACTGCCATGTCTAATTACTTCAGAAACATTTCAAAAGGCCATGTGAGTCCCGGTCTAAAGGAATAGTAGAAAGTATGCACACGATTTCAAGTCTGACACAAATGTATGCCTAGTCATAGTATTACAGTGACTCCCTTCTTTCAAAACTCTACAAAATTCTTCTAAGCCTCTTAAATTCCCTGCAGCTTAGAGAGCCAACAATATAAATATTCACAGGATTTTCCAAAGCAAAAATTGCTGCTTGGCTCTAGACAAGCAAACCAACAAGAGACTTTACTGGAACAAGATGCAGAGCACAGTCATATTGAATTTGAACATCAATTTAAAAAGCGATTCTTTATAATTTCTGGAGCTCGTAATCAGAGAGGCAGCATACTAATGAGACTGTGCCAGATAGCTTAGCTCTTCCACTTGGGATTTGCTTCTGCTTTTATTTAAAAATAAAAATAACCTGTAATACATAAAAATGTTTTCTTTTGTATTATTCAGTCAAAGTCAAAATTACGTTTTGTGACAATTAAATCATGCTTCCTTATTTTAGTGGAGGGAATGTTTGATTTTTTTTTTTTTGTCTTGCCTGAAAAGGAGACACTGGAAAGACACCTACAGGAAAGCACCCACATCCTGAACTGGCTGTGGAGAGACCAAGATGAGTACAAGATGAAAAGAGGTGGAAGATGCACAGTTAGCATGGGTTCATGCCCACCTGAGTCTCAGAAACCAGCATGGAGTGCTGAATATATCCAGAAAGGGCCCATTCATTCATTCATTCCTTTAGGGACTTTGACTGTGTCCTTACCAGAAATCAAGCCCAAGTTGGTAATGGTTTACCACATGAATAAAGTTTCTTGCTCAAGGGGGAAAAAATGCATCCTTGGGACCAATCATGTACTAGTAAATAGGCTCTTCAAGGGAAAAAAAAATCACTGTTTTTCACTCTTTTGTTGGCGTGACATAAGTATTATTTCCACCTGTGATTCCAAGATACCCACTGAGTTACATGATCATAGTGAGTACAAAAGGTGAGTGTTCAACTACCCCAAGTAACTATTTAACTATGTTGGGTGAATGGGTGGTGATGCTTCTATGCATGCTTATGATAGGAGGGGTGACAAAAGAGAGGTCAATTTCCCTCTACTGTAGTGAGAAGTGAATAGATGCAGGTTAAAACGGAAAGGGTGATGAGAAGTACCATAAGTCTTTGTTCAGAAATACCAAGGTGCTTTTCATAACAGGTTGTTGAAAAGAGTTGTGTCCAGAATCCAAGAAATAGGCAGAAGAAACTGTGGACAGATATTCTTCCAATAGCCTTGGAGAGCTTTATGAGTCTTTTAACTAGATCTTGAAAAATTTAAAACAAAGTTAATAAAAATTAAATTTAAAAAAGGTACTGGTTGAAGTCACTGAACTGGAGTTGGAGGGAGATACACAGCGGGGCTCTCGTGATTAAACAGGAGTCAACTCTGATACATCACCGCCTAGAACAAGTATTGCTGATGATGTGGAAAAGTATCCTTGAGACAGGATAAAGGCCACGTACACAGTACTGCACCTTCTCACCGATTAATCAAGGAAAACTGAGTGTGTATTCTCTGTCTCTGGAGGCCCATCTGCATGTGTCTCAGTCAAGCCCAGCCTTGCTGAAAAGTGAGCCATGGTGTTCCAAAGGGAAGCAATACAAGCAGAATAATTATGCAGGGCAGGGATTTAGAAGAGCTCCAGTAGGTCTGCGAGCCCAGATAGCTCCCTGTGCAATTCTGCTCTGAAGCTTGAAATTCCCACGGTCAGCATCAGGAGGCCTCGTGAAATGCCAGTGTTGTCCCAGAGGGGTAACAAGTCACGCCCTTGGTAAGCAGGTGGTGTGGCACAGCGGAAGGAGGTCTGACTGATCAGTAAAGGTATTCCATTCCTGGTCAGATAATAACTGATTGTGAGACGGGTGGCAAGTCCCTCCGTTTTGAATTTCAGTCTTTGTGAACCCAATGACATCCTTTGTCATGCTCATCTGATATGCTGCAAATCACCTGTGCATCAAGCAGCCCTCTGGACCAAGACGGCAGATTTGTTGGTGGCTCTGTGCTACAAGGTCTGATGCTTTGACCGTGTGCTTTGTTTGGAATTGGGGTATGGAGAGAGATGTCCACCTACTTTTTTAAATGTGTGGTATTTAGTTGCCAAGCCCTGTCTGACTCTTTTTTGACCCTGTGGACTGTAGCCTGCCAGGCTCCTCTGTCCATGGGATGTCCCTGGCAAGAATACTAGAGTGGGTTGCCATTTCCTTCTCCAGGGAAATCTTCCTGACCCAGGGATCAAACCCATGTCTCCTGTGTCTCCTGTGTTGGCAGGTAGATTCTTTACCACTGGGCCACCAGAAACATTGTGTTCTGTAAATAATTTCACACTTTCAGTTCAGTTGCTCAGTCGTGTCTGACTCTTTGCAACCCCATGGACTGTAGAACGCCTGGCTTCCCTGTCCATCACCAACTTTCAGAGCTTACTCAAATTCATGTCCTTTGAGTCGGTGATGCCATCCAACCATCTCATCCTCTGTCGTCCCCTTCTCCTCCCGCCTTCAATGTTTCCCAGCATCAGGGTCTTTTCAAATGAGTTAGTTCTTCACATCAGGTGGCCAAAGTATTGAAGTTTCAGCTTCAGTATCAGTCCTTCCAAAGAATATTCAGGACTGATTTCCTTTAGGATGAACTTATTGGATCTCCTTGCTGTCCCAGGGACTCTCAAGAGTCTTCTCAAACACCACAGTTCAAACACATCAATTCTTCAGTGCTCAACTTTGTTTATATTCCAATTCTCATATCCATACATGACTATTGGAAAAACCATAACCTTGACTAGATGGATCTTTGTAGGCAATGTAATCTCTCTGCTTTTTAATATGCTGTCTAGGTTGGTCATAGTTTTCCTTCCAAGGAGTAAGTGTCTTTTAATTTCATGACTGCAATCACCATCTGCAGTGATTTTGGAGCCTGCAAAAATGAAGTCTGCCACTGTTTCCCTCCATTTGCCGTGAAGTGATGGGACCGGATGCTATGATCTCAGTTTTCTGAATGTTGAGCTTTAAGCCAACTTTTTCACTCTTCTCTTTCACTTTCATCAAGAAGCTCTTTAGTTCTTCTTCACTTTCTGCCATAAGGGTGGTGTCATCTGCATATCTGAGGCTATTGATATTTCTCCCAGCAATCTTCATTCCAGTTTGTACTTCATCCAGCCCGGTGTTTATCATGATGTATTCTGCATATAAGTTAAATAAGCAGGGTGACAATACATGGCCTTGACGTACTCCTTTCCTGATTTGGAACCAGTCTGTTGTTTCATGTCCAGTTATAACTGTTGCTTCTTGACCTGCATACAAATTTCTCAGGAGGGAGGTCAGGTGGTCTGGTATTCCCATCTCTTTCAGAATTTTCTACAGTTTGTTATGATCCACACAGTCAAAGGCTTTGGCATAGTTAATAAAGCAGAAATAGATGTTTTTCTGGAACTCTCTTGCTTTTTCAAAGATCCATTGAATGTTGACAATTGATCTCTGGTTCCTGCTTTTTCTAACTCCAGCTTGAACATCTGGAAGTTCATGATTCATGTATTGTTGAAACCTGGCTTGGAGAACTTTGAGCATTACTTTACTAGTGTGTGAGATGAGTGTAATTGTGTGGTAGTTTGAGCATTCTTTGGCATTGCCTTTCTTTGGGATTGGAATGAAAACTGACCTTTTACAGTCCTGTGGCCACTGCTGAGTTTTCCAAATTTGCTGTCATACTCAGTGCAGCACTTTCACAGCATCATCTTTTAGGATTTGAAATAGCTCAATTGGAATTACATCACCTCCACTAGCTTTGTTCATAGTAACACTTCCTAAGGACCACTTGACTTCATATTCTAGGATGTCTGCTCTAGGTAAGTGATCACACCATTGTGGTTATCTGGGTCATGAAGATCTTTTTTGTACAGTTCTTCTGTGTATTCTTGCCTTCTCTTAATATCTTCTGCTTCTGTTAGGTCCATGCCATTTCTGTCCTTTACTGTGCCCATCTTTGCATGAAATATTCCCTTGGTATCTCTAATTTTCTTGAAGAGATCTCTAGTCTTTCCCATTCTATTTTTTCCCTCTATTTCTTTGCACTGATCAGTGAGGAAGGCTTTCTTATCTCTCCTTGCTATTCTTTGGAACTCAGCATTCAAATGGGTAAATCTTTCCTTTTCTCCTTTGACCTTGCTTCTCTTCTTTTCACGGCTATCTGTAAGGCCTCCTCAGACAATCATTTTTCCCCTTTGTGTTTCTTTTTCTTGGGGATGGTGTTGATCCCTGCCTCCTGTACAATGTCACAAACCTCCATCCATAGTTCTTCAGGCACTTGGTCTATCAGATCTAACCCCTTGAATATATTTTTCAATTCCACTATATAAATGTAAGGGATTTGATTTAGCCTAGTATAAAGTGGAACTTATCTCTCTCATTCTTGTGGTGATCACCAGCTTTTACTAGTGCTTTATAGGTCCTCGAGACTTTCAAGAAGATGTCATTCAACTATCAAGTCAGCATCAAACTTTCAGAGTGTAAGAGCGACATGAACATCATAAAAATTTTTGCAGCATTTCTCTGTGAGTCAAAGTGAGCAGAGGCATAAAAGAGGCAGGAAGTTTGAGTACCAGGAACCAAGGTGAAGAGAGAGATTCAGTTAGTACTTTAACAGAGTAAACTGGGCATGGAGTTTCAAGAGGCAGCTTCCTGTCTCTCTTTCACAGGGCATCCTCCATCCACCCAGGGAGTATTATGAATGTGTGTTTTTATCGTCCTGCCAAGTATCTTAAAAGTTACAGCCCAGTAACCACGTATCAGAATTCACTTTGGTCAGCAGTAATTGACAAACAAAACTGTTCTAATTTCACCCCGCTCATCATAATTGTACCCCAAGTCACAATAGATCCACACAATACACAACACAGACCTTGAGTTGGCTCAAACGAGACCCACACTGCCCTTCAGAACAGGGTCCTGGGGATCCGAACACATGCCTGTCACTGCCCTGATTCTTAACTCCTGTTTGGAGAAACACAAATTTTGCCAAATATTCATTTTTAAATCTCCTGGCATTAAACACACACACACACACACACACACACACACACACACACACCTTGCTCTCCAGCCATATTTAAGCAAGGAAATTTGTTTTTCTAAATACTTACTTGGTCCTAGGGAGGAGGCATTACTTCCATCAGAGAAAATCATGGGCTTTAAAATTTTGACAAACTCCATTTGTTCACAGGCATCTGGCATGAGCTGACATCAGCATGACTCTGACAACCAGTTGGCATTCGAGCCCTAGGATAAGAAGTAAGAACTCTAGAAGTAAATTGCTCGGGGGAAAGGCCATTTGAGGTCTTGCAACCCTGGCTGCCTCAGAGTTTTTCCAGAGATGATGAAGCCTGTGGTTAAGAGTAGCCATTGATCGCTGGACCAAAATGGGCTTCCACAGGCGGAGAAGCTTCTTCATTGATCTATTTATACTTGCATCATAAATTTTTTTCTGATTCTGAAAGAAATGCAAGCTTGTAAAAATACAAATGGTAAAAAATTATAAGAAGCAAAAGCAAATGTCTCCTGTAATCACATACCCCAAAAATGATGTTGTTATTTTTTTGTGGATTTCCTTGAGTTCTAATGACTATGTGCATATCTACATAATAATTGCCATTACTTTATAAAAGTGGATCATAACATATGTGTACATATAGATATGCATATATATAATACACAATATCTATGTGCATTATACACTGTATCCTTCCCTGGTGGCTCAGTCGGTAAAGAGTCCACCTGCAGTGCAAGAGACCTGGGTTTGACCCCTGGGTTGAGAAGATCCCTTGGAGAAGGAAATGGCAACCCACTACAATATTCTTGCCTGGGAAATCCCATGGACAGTCAAGCCTGGTGGGCTACAGTCCATGGGGTATCAAGAACCGGACTTGACTTAGCAACTAAACCACCACCATATATATGTAATTATATATATCTTTTACCCCTAGTTATTAAAGGAAAGTTATGACCAACCTAGACAGAATATTAAAAAGCAGAGGCATTACTTTGCCAACAATGGTCCGTCTTGTCAAGGCTATGGTTTTTCCAGTAGTCATGTATGGATGTGAGAGTTAGACTATGAAGAAAGCTGAGCACCGAAGAATAGATGCTTTTGAACTGTGGTGTTGGAGAAGACTCTTGAGAGTCCCTTGGACTGCAAGGAGATCCAACCAGTCCATCCTAAAGGAGATCAGTCCTGGATGTTCATTGGAAGGACTGATTTTGAAGTTGAAACTCCAATACTTTGGCCACCTGATGCAAAGAGCTGACTCATTGGAAAAGACCCCGATGCTGGGAAAGATTGAGGGCAGGAGGAGAAGGGGACGACAGAAGATGAGAGGGTAGATGGCATCACCGACTCAATGGACATGGGTTTGGGTGGACTCTGGGAGCTGGTGATGGACAGGGGGCCTGGTGTGCTGGGGTCCACGGGGTTGCAAAGAGTCGGACATGACTGAGCTACTGAACTGAACTGATCCTGGACATCTTTCTAGGTCAGTTCATGTTGTCCCATGCCTTTCTTTTTAGGGTCTGGACAGAAAGGCCCCTCTTTTAGGGTCATTGTGTTTTCTTTGTGGGGGATCACAGGAAAGGCAGTGTCCCATTTCACAGAAGGACAAATGGAACTGCAGACAGGATGCCTTCCCCTCCCAGGGTCCACAAACAGCTGACTCCTCAGCACGGCTGAGACTTCCACACCCTGGACCTTTGGACTAGCGACCCTTCCCAGGTGTCAGCCCATTGCTCCCCCATCTCCTGAAATAGAAGTTAAAATGATCACTTTTAAACAGCTAAGCTGTGCTAACCATAGATCAATTTTGCAGGTTGCTACCAAGAAGGATACTCAAACAATCATTAAACCACAGGGGATGGTCATTCATTCCCGCAAGAACTAAAAATAAACCCAGTAGGTCGTCTCTGCACTATTTTCCAGCAGAACGCAAAACAAACCAGTGATACAGGCTTAGCAGTGTTGGTGTCTGTTCCCTTAAGAGAAACAAGCTCTCGGAAATTACAGTTATTTATTGTTCCCTGTTAGACACAAAGACCATCATGAGCCTTTCTTTCTCTATTGACTGGGAAGACAGCATTCATCACAGCAGGCATCTGAAGTCGGGGTTGGGGGTGCACTTTGGGCTGCTTCTGCAAGGAAGGGCTGGAGAACCCCTGCTCTCCATGCTCAAGGCTCTGCTGTAGGACACACAGGACCTCTGTCCTTGTTCCTGTCTTTCCACCTGGATGACCCCCTCCTCCAGACGCATAGGCTAACAGGCATTGCCTTTAACCAGATGGCTCGTCGCCCCCATCACTCCAGCCTTGAGCCCCTCCTTCCCCAGCTTCTCTCTCCGGTTACCTGGATCCTCTTAGCTTCTTTTTATTGCTCTTCGGTCTCCCCCATTGAGCTTTGCAGGTGGCTCAGTGATAAAGAATCCACCTGCAATGCAGGAGACACAGGTTTGATCCTTGGGTCGGGAAGATCACCCTGGAGGAGGAAATAGAAACCCACTTTGCCTGGAGAATCCCATAGACAGAGGAGCCTAATGGGTTACAGTCCATGGGGTCTCAAAGAAACAGACATGACTTAGCGCTGAACAACAACAAACTCCCTCACTACTGCACTCAGACTGTCTGCCTGGGCCTTATCCACTGGCCTGTTTTCACTTGCTCTTGGCCACCAAGTTCTGTTGGTCCTTCCAAAGCAACCAGCATCATCCTGCCTGCCTCCATCAGCCCTTAGCCCACATCAGCTCAGCCCAATTCCTGCCAAGTTGCAGCATGGATGTCCACCTTCAAGGTTCTTTTCACACCAAATATCCTGTCTCCTGTCTCCACTAAACCCTCTGGAAGCACAGCTCCCATCACACCCCTTTCCTCTTTCAGAAATGTCCAGGGGACCCACTGCTGGTTTTCACCAGGTCTCTCAACAGCTGTTTGTTGGTGTTGAGGCTTCAGAGGTGAATAGCATCCAAATCTCTGCCCACAGAGGTACACATCTCACCTGGAGGAGGATGAGCCAGCGAATAAGACATGGCCAGCCCAGATGGGTGCAGGGGGAGGGGAACCCAGGTGCTGAGGGGCTCCAGGCCAGCTCCAGGGGTTAGGGGAGCTCTGGGGAGGGGATGACAAGTCACAGCCAGTCCTGAGGGAGGAAGGTCATTGAACCAGTTGACAAAGGGGGTCATGATCCTCCACCATCTGGCCTGAGTTTCTAGCTTCCTCTCCGTGCCTCCCTCCCCTCCCACAGCTCTCTCCCCCACCCCCAGCAACATTCCGTAGCTCTCTTACACCCCGATCTTCTCTGGGGTCCCTTTCTGCTCAGAAAGCTTCCTGCCCCCATGCCCACATTGTCTCTCCAGGCCCCAGCCAGCCTGACCCCTCGTCTGCTGTCAGCTATCCTGTTCATGTGTTCAGCCTACAGTTACTTAAGCAAATGTTTACAGCCACTTTGGCCAGGTGTTGAATGATGGCAGAAGAGATACAAGGAGGGGGAACAAAGATTTAGAATCTGTAGTATAAGCAGCTAACTCCCACCCCTGATTGATGGTATCATTATATTGCAGGTAAAAGCTTTTCTATCAGACATCTGACCCCCCATCTACTGGATATCTTCTGCCGTCTCCTTCTCCCTCTCCTGGTTCTTTTCCTTCATTCCTGTAGCCATTCAGTCTTTATCATTCACGTGTTTGCCACATGCCACCTTGTGTTACTGATTTATTTCATCTGCATTCTTTCTCCCTCGGTTGTAAACTCCTGCTGGTAAGGAATCTCTCTTTTACAGCACTTCCTATACTTCCACAGTTAAGGTTCTTGGCTTTGTAAGACATTTAGATTGTTTTCAATGGATAAAGAAGATGAATGAATACAGAAGATGTGGAGATATGTGTGTATGTGTGTGTGTCTGTGTGTATGATGGGATACTACTCAGCACAAAAAAAGAATGAAATAATGCCATTTGCAGCAACATGGATAGACCTAGAGGTTATTATGCTAAGTGAAGTAAGTCAGAAAAAGATGCAAATACCAGATGATATTACTGATGTGGAATCTAAAACATGACACAAATCAACTGAAACAAAAACAGACTCATAGACACAGAGAACAGACCTGTGTTTGCCAAGGGGGGGGAAGGCGTAGAGGAGGGGTGGACTGGGAGTCTGGGATTAGCAGAAACAAACTAGTATATATAGAATGGATAAACATTAGGTCCTACTCTAGAGCACAGGGAACTGTACTCAAAACCCTGTGATAAACCACCATGGGAAAGAATATGAAAACTACACATATGTATAACTGAGTCACTTTGGTCTGTGGGAAAAAATGAACACAACATTGTAAATCAACTAAACTTCAATAAATTAAAAAATAATAATAATAACGGTCCTTGGCCCTGGGGTCCCCTCATTGGATGGGAAATTGAGGACACGGGTGGGAGGAGGATGTGGGCCCTGCAGACACCACTCCCCAGAAGGTGCTGGCGTTGGTGTCTTACTTGGGATGAGCAGATGAGAGGGAAGCATCACGATGACAGTGTCCAGCCTAGGTGTGGGCCCCTCACTTCCTCCCCTGGGCAGCCTCTGGGACTTCCTCACTGACTGTTTATGAAGAGAAGCATTTCCATCCTCCAGCTCTTTCTCCCACCGTGAATGCACCCTGGCATTTCTGTTGTTCAAAGCTGGACTCATAAGCCACTACCTAATGCAATAAATTACTTTTAACACCAAAGCCAGAGCTGTAATGATTTATCTCGGGATCTCAAATCATTTTGACTCTCACATATACTTAAATTATAAACCATGTCAGGAAAATATCTCATTTTCCATAAGTAGTAATAGTCAGGTTTATAAGTTACGGGATAATATTTTATATGAGAAAAGGTTGAACTCTTGTCATTTCCTTCCCAAGCCTGAAATAAGTAACACGAATAAGATAGGTTTTCAATTTTCCAGTGACTTTGAAAACCATCTAAATGGGAACCACTTCCCTTTTTCCTCCAAAGCAGAGACCTACATTCCATAGACTTTCAGAAGTAGTTCTGAAAGTCTTCACCTTACTTTTGCTTGAGAATTGCTGATGAGCTGGAGTTTAAATTGCATTTATTTGAAACAGAATTACCAATTTGAATTTTTTTCTGGATTCTGTTCTATCTTGCCAAAATTTTAATGAGCTTTTCACATAGAACCTTGAAAGTAGATGCATTAATAATTTCAGCCAGTCATATTAGTAGAAG